>NC_142595.1:15381200-15703700 GCF_965207765.1 Zootoca vivipara | reverse complement strand
AATAAAATAATAAATTCCTGGGTTCTTTCCAGAGATTTCCCGAAAGTCTGACGTGCACTAGAAAAAGAGACATCATCACCATCACCATCATAAAAGGAAGAAGAAGAAGAAGAAGAAGAAGAAGAAGAAGAAGAAGAAGAAGAAGAAGAAGAAGAAGAAGAAGAAGAAGAAGCCCCAACAGCCAGCATGGATGACCCCTTATATGGGATTTGGTATATAAATTTTCCCTTGGCTTTTTGCTGGCCCAGGTAGGACCAGCATGGATAGCTGGCTCGGGTGAATATCTGATGTTTCCTCCCTTTATGGTCTTGATTTATGGGCTACTTCTAAAATGAGGCTGCATTTTAAGCTGTATTTTAAGCCTTATTTTAATTAACTGTGTTTGTTGTTGCTGTTGTTTTCTATTACGTTTTATTGTAATTCATATTTGGTGTTAGCCATCCTGAGCCTGGCCCTGGCCGGGGAGGGCAGGGTATAAATAAATAAATAAATTATTATTATTATTATTATTATTATTATTATTATTATTATTATTGGTGTAGTGCAGCAGCAACATCTGGAATGGAAGGCCGAAAGTTCTGCATCTCTGCTGTTATGGGATAGGAAAACCTGAAAATCTCTTCTTCTTTTTTCCTGTTGGCTTCTGCCCTGGATCTAGCCCCAACAGCAGGGGGCTGCTACCCAAACACCAGAATGTTGGATTTCAAGAACTGGCAAGAGCTTGCAGGCTGACACCTATTCCACACACCCTAGCTGTGGCTATGCACCCTAGTCCTCGAATATTGTTCTGCACGTGTACGCCAAAGTAAAGACAGAACTGAAGATTTCACACCGCGGTGCTGCAAAACCCACAGCATGAAAAGCCAAATTGTGTTACCTGCAAAGGCAAAGGCAGGAAATAACTGGGGGCCCCCTCTTGCAAGAAGCATTAGGAATGCTCCCAACTGAGGGCACCCAGGAGGAGTGCTGCTGCGCAGGTACCCAGCCTTTGCCCCGAGATTCCCTCCCGCAGACTGTTGGCGGTCGCCAGGGCCTGCTTGGTACTCACTCAGAGCCATCTGATAGACAGTCCGCTTCTTATCAGTGCCCATCGCCGGATCATAATCTGCAAAGACGACAGGAGGGGAGGATAACGGGGGTAGGAGGTGCAGGGGGGGTGGACTGGGGACGGCATGTCTAGGAAGGCCGGTTCCTGGAGCTGTGCGGAGGGAGGGGGGCGGCAGCGGCAACCGATGGGAGCGTTGGTGGGAGAGTGCAGGGCAGGGGTGGGTGGGAGGCAATGAGAGAGAAGCGAGGTGGCTTGGTGCGTGTGTGGCAAGGTGAGGGATGCGTGACACTCACCTGTTTTCTTTTTCCAGGGGGAGACTGGATGGTGGGAGGGAGATAGCAAGAGGGGAAGAAATTAGCACTTCCACTTTTGGGGGAGGAGAAAGGTATAGCTGGGGGGGGGGGCGAAGGCCTGGAAACCCCCTGTAACAACCGAAGGATATGGGCAGGATGAGGGAGAGAAGATACTGGGCATTAAGGCATCTCACGGCCACTGAGGCATCTTTCACTGCCCACAAAAGCTCAGTTGATAGAGCAGGATACTCATAAATCTCAGGGTTGTGGGTCTGAGCCCCACGTTGGGAGAATGTTTTATGCATCGCGGGGGTTGGGCTAGATGACCCTGATGGTCCCTTCCAACTCTACAGTTCTAGGAGTCTATGAATTGAGGATGGGTGGGGGGCGAGGCAGAGAATCCTCCCAACCCAAGAGCTGTAGTCATGGGCCGGCCTGTGAGGGCCTAGCTTCTACCGAATAATCTCTGGCTATGATTACAACATAAAAGACAAAGACACCCTCATCTCTAACCCTGTTATGAGTGGAGATAGAAGGTAAAGCCTGCAAGCAGTATTCTACTTAATCATTCTCTAAAAAATAAGAAATAACTTGAAGTGTATTAGGCTACCTGTATCTACATTCTGGCAATGCTGCCATGATTCCTATAAGGCTTTAGGACTCCTCACCCCGAATGCCTAGCCCTGCGCCCCATGAGCCTCCACCCTTGTTGGCCGTTTCTTTCCTGGGGAGACTTTGGTGACACCTGTTGCGGGTGGGGAGGGGAGAAATTAGTGTTATCGTGTGGGTAGGTGGGGTGCATGTAGTATTATCAGTTACAAAGTTGTCCGAGGGGTTTTGAAATCTCATTTGCCCCTATTTTGAAAACACGCTTTAAAAATGTGCGAGCTTCTCCCAAGCTGCTGTGCTGTGATTTAAAAACGTCCTCGTAAATGACACTACACGGCGTTCATCTGTCATGGATATCATGTCATTGGTGCTTTAGCTGAGATTCCTGCATTGCAGGGGGGTTGAACTAGATGACCTTTGGGGGTCTCTTCCAACTCTAAGATTCTACAATGGCTGAGTGCCGTTTCCAGGGATGTGCCACTTCAATAGTGTGTCAGCAGTGGGGCTTCCTAGTCACTTGCAGCAGCTCCTCTTCAGGTTTTCAAAAATAGGGGGACTGATGAAAAGCCCTCAAGCCGCCTTGTATTACTGAAAGCTTCCTAAAATATCCCCCTGCCTAAAAATATGCTTCCCTTCATCTAATCGCCGCTCCTTTCCACACCTGAAATTATATGGATATTTGGCTGGGTTAGATGTTTGCATCAGCCCTGCTACTTTGTTCTTTGAGACAGGAAGATCACTGATATCAGATCACAGATCTGGGAGGGGTAAAGGTGAAGGTAAAGGGACGCCTGACCATTAGGTCCAGTCGTGACCGACTCTGGGTTGCGCGCTCATCTCGCATTTTGCCCGAGGGAGCCGGCGTATAGCTTCCAGGTCATGTGGCCAGCATGACAAAGCCGCTTCTGGCAAACCAGAGCAGCACATGGAAACGCCGTTTACCTTCCCGCTGTTGCGGTTCCTATTTATCTACTTGCATTTTGACGTGCTTTTGAACTGCTAGGTTGCCAGGAGCTGGGACCGAGCAACGGGAGCTCACCCCGTCACAGGGATTCGAACCGCCGACCTTCTGATCAGCAAGCCCTAGGCTCAGTGGTTTAACCCACAGCGCCACCTGGGAGGGGAGACCTTCCTTAAGCAGCAACATTACTCAAAGCAGTACGAAGAAGTGGGGAGCCCTCATACCCTGAGTCTCCGTTTCTGAGCAAAAGGGAAGTGTGTGTGTGTCTGTAACCCAGCCCACTTTCTTGCCATTATTGGAGCAATTTGGGGTGGGGTGAGGTGGGGACAGGAACTCACCTTTCTCAACTATGATGGGTTTTGAGAGTCCAGGGCAGCAGTGGGTGGACAAAAAGAAAGAAGATGGAGAGAGAGGAGAAGCAATGACACCCCACCCCTTCCATAACGATGCATAAAACTGGGAAACCCTCATTTATCCGCCAAAATCATTATATACACTAGATTTTGCAAGCAATCTAACCTCCCCCAAAGCCTGCAGTCAGTAAAAAAATGATGGTTTGGGATAAGCAGCTCAAATACATTTTGTTTTGTTTTTTCAAATTTATTCTGGTTGCAAAATCAGGCTCAGCTCTTGCCCCACAGTATGCCCCAGATAGGAGAATGAAACTGGGACTTAAAAGAAAAACCTATTCCAGATTCTGCGTCGCGGCATTTTCCATGTACGATTCCAGTGGCTGAGGCCAAGTGCAGAGATTGGAAACCCTCTCCATGGACACATTCACATGGGGATGGTAATGCGTAACTTGAAACGCAGATGGCGACAACTTCCTGTCACAGTGAGGACTGCCCTTTATCCATCTGGCATAACTGCTTCCATGCAAGTCTCCTGCCAACTTCTGCTTTAAGCAGAAGGATTTGGACAAACTGGGGTGAGGCGTCAAGAGGAAGCCTTCAAAAGTCCATGCCTGGGTCTTGCTAGGAGAAACCCTCAAATCAACAATCATACTGTGGGCAACAATACCACTTTGGAGGCACCTAAGGCCACTTGCCTAAGGGTCCCTCAGATCTGGGGGCGACAATGAATTCTTCAGCTAGAAAAAACAAGTTCTACCATAGTAACAAATTATGCATGAATGGGTTCATTTGGGATAATCAAGGTGCACTGCATGGAGAAGATTTTGAATATCTGACTCAGCCTACTTCATCATTTGCAGGTCTTCTGCTCTAAGGCAAAGGAGGACACACATCAGAGGCACCTCAGGGCAAAACTACAACCATTACGGGATGACCCAAACAATATTTTCAGCAAATAAATAAGTGCAAGAAGAAGTAGTTGCCCAAACCAAACAGGCCACAAGATGACACATGTATCAGCTGCACAGTCGCCATGCATGCACCCATCTAAATGCCAGGTCACTGGCGTGTCTGTTGGTCACACTGTGCTTCTAGTGTTCATCATGAAATGGATCGGGGATGGCAGTTCCCCGTACACTCTTGAGACAGGAAACGATAACCCGTGAGCATCCTTACCCATTTCTTCCAACTCAGATGTCATGGATTTGGAGCGCAAGGAGATGGCTGGAGGTGGCAGTCGCCTTGTCTGCTGTGGCGCAGCTACAGATAAAAACAAGGAGCAGCTCTGGGATCTTGCTTGTGAACCGGACTCTTGTCATCCAAATCCCATCACCAGTCTTCCCCCGAACCCGCTGGACCACCCTCTCATCCAAGGAAGTTTTGTATCTTGCCACCCTAACCACTGTTCCGTTTTGCTCGAATGCAGGAGAGCCCATTTGTCAGCACTCAAGAGAACCCAGAACATGGCAAGGAAAAGAAGAGGGGAAGGCACTGGTACAAAAACAATAGGAGAATCCACAGAGTGACTCAACATACAAGAATGTTCTAGCTATCCCTTGAAGAGATTGAAGGTATCTCTGTAACAGTGTCCACGTGGGAAAGTTTAATGTAAGATTGATGCTCCTTACACATGCAAGTTTTTTGCAGTGCCCACATGATGTTTTGGCATCAATATTCCAGTCTGTATCCCCCTCCCCCTTACCTTCCAAGCCCCGGACTGCAGAATCTGGGACCGGCAGCCCTGTGACACCGGAAGTTGCGTCCCCGGTATCACTTCGTCTCCCGTTTTTCTCTGTTATTTTCTCCTCCCGGCGGCCATTTTTTTCTGATTTGCCCTTCTATGGGCACCAAAAATGGCCGCCGCCGGCTTCGAAAGTCGCTTCTACGCATGTCAGGAAGTGCGTCGACGCAACTTCCGGTGTTGCTCTGCCCATCTATGGGCACAAAAAATGGCCGCTGCCGACACCGGAAGTCGCGTCTATGCACTTCCGGGCATGCGTAGATGCAACTTTTGAAGCCGGCGGCGACCATTTTTGGTGCCCATAGAAGGGCAAATCAGAAAAAATGGCCGCCAGCAGGAGAAAATAACGGAGAAAAACGGGAGACGAAGTGATACCGGGGACCACCGGGAAAAGGTAAGTAAAAAGGGGTTTCCCGGGGAAAACGGGGTACTTGGCAGGTATGCCCTCCCCCAACCCACTTAGTCCAGATCTATCCTTTCAGGGGGAAATCTGATAAGTAAAAACCCCCTATTGCCAATGACCCATTTGGGATATCTCAACAACCCTTTGCAAACTGAGCTCCCTTCTGGAAGCACCCTAAATCAGCTGTCCCTGAAGGAGAGTCATATGACCTGTAACACAAAGAGCCACATTTTTTTTCCCAGAGTGCACCGCTGAGGTCACGTCCTGCTTTGATTCTAGACACATTATCTGGGAGTGAGCCCCACTGAGTTCAATGGGACTTACTATTGGGATGGTGCTGTGCTGCACTAAGCAGGACTCCCCCTCAGAGTGAACTCAGCTATCCTAGTTCAAAATACTCTCCGCTTCCAAGAACATGGTGCCTTATCCCAGGTCAGTCTACTTGTCCACTGAATCCAGAATCGGCTGCTCTGACTGGCAATGGCCATCACATCACCTGCTACAGTGGTGCCTCGCTAGACGAATTTAATTCGTTCCACGGGTCTTTTCTTATAACGAAAAATTCGTCTAGCGAATCCCATAGGAATGCATTGAATTTTTTTTGAATTTTTTTTTTGCCCATAGGAACGCATTAATTGAATTTCAATGCATTCCTATGGGAAACCGCGATTCGCTAGACGAATTTTTCATAAAACGAATTCGTCTAGTGAGGCAACCTCCACTCGAAAAATCCTTTCGTTAAGCAGGGCATTCGTTAAGCGAGGCACCACTGTACGTCTTTTTCCTGGGTTTGCCAGAGACTGAATTCAGGATGTTCTGCATGCATTTATCACTCAGTCCCTATCCAGAGTAACGGCAGGTCGTGCCTCTCAAGCCCGTGAGACTCAACTTTCTCCCCAGGAGATTGCCATCACCTTGTTTCTTAAATCCTTGAAGCCAAGTAGCCAAACTCCCCCTCGAGAGGACTTACTGCTCCTGCTTCTTCTTCTTCTTTTTTAATTTTTTATTTATTTATTTGGTTTTTCAGATTAAAGTTTTACAATCACATATCCAACTTACATAATAACAAGAAGACAAAGAATCTCCTGGACTTTCCTCCTCCCCTTTGTGGGTCATATTGTTAGTCATTTCCTCCTGCATCTTTTATGATAATCCAAATCTTTTACCTCTCCATTATGTCCAAAACTCAACATTAAACTACAAGTGTTATTCCCATCCTACTAACGCTTTTAGCTGTTTACAAGGGTTTTTAAGATAAATTATAAATTTCCCCCCCATTCCTTATTAAAATTTTTGCCTTCCTGTTTTCTGATTCTTCCAGTCACTTTAGCAATTTCAGCATAATCCACCATCTTAATCTGCCATTCTTCTCTGGTAGGGACTTTATCTTCTTTCCATCTCTGGGACTTACTGTTCCTGCTTCTAAGCCCCGGTAGGTCCCATTCTCCAACTCAGAGAAGATTTCAAGAGTAGAGCCTTCCCATCTTTAACTTCTGGACAACATATTCCCCCCCCCACTTCTTTTCTTTTTTAAAAAAACCCCAAAGCACCATCCCAGAATGCACTGCGGTACCTTTCTTCTTCATGGCCTCTTCCATCTCCGGATTCCGTGTCACCATGACAACCTTCACCATTAAGTTGTTTCCGCCCTGCCGAATCATGTTGACAACCTGCCGGTGTCCAACCTTCACTACGTTCTGTCCATTGACCTGGAGTGGAGAGCTGATGGTTAAAGCAGTGCAGGCTGGGATGGAGGCAACGGGGCAACTTCTGAACCATTTAGCAAGAACTCTCAAGAGGACTCTCCCTCTTGGTGGCTTCCCCCAGGTCTTGGGATGCCTGGCCAAGCGAGACCTGTCTAACTGTGACTCAAATGACCTTCTGCCAGCAGGCAAGTTCATTTTAACTTAGAGAGGCCTTCCTATAAGCAGAGCTGTAAATATGTAGAAGCTTAAAGGTAAAAGTAAAGGGACCCCTGACCATTAGGTCCAGTCGTGACCGACTCTGGGGTTGCGCGCTCATCTCGCATTATTGGCCGAGGGAGCCGGCGTACAGCTTCCAGGTCATGTGGCCAGCATGACAAAGCCGCTTCTGGCGAACCAGAGCAGCACACGGAAATGCCGTTTACCTTCCTGCTGTAGCGGTCCCTATTTATCTACTTGCACTTTGACGTGCTTTCGAACTGCTAGGTTGGCAGGAGCTGGGACCAAGCAACGGGAGCTCACCCCGTCGCAGGGATTCAAACCATCGACCTTCTGATCGGCATTTACCTTCCCGCTGTAGCGGTCCCTATTTATCTACTTGCACTTTGACGTGTTTTCGAACTGCTAGGTTGGCAGGAGCTGGGACCGAGCAACGGGAGCTCACCCCGCCGCAGGGATTCAAACCGTCGACCTTCTGATCAGCAAGCCCTAGGCTCTGTGGTTTAACTTTAACCCACAGTGCCACCAGTGTCCCGCAGATGTAGAAGCTTACTGGTCTTTTAAAAAATAGATTTCATTGATATTTCACTTGCCTTGTTACAATGCTTTTCCTCTTAACTTTGCATTTCATTGCCGTTACAATAAAATATAACAAAATCCTGTATTAGTCACCTCGAGCACCACTTGGCAGAAAGGCGGGATGCAAATTTAACATACAAACGGGGTGGGGTCCAGGTTTAGTCGCACTTCGCGCAGAATAGACAAACTTAAGCCCCAGTGATTCCAACAAGTCAACTCGGAAGTAGAATTAAGGCTGCAATCCTAACCTACTCAGAGGTTGTTTACGTTGCTGGCATCCCACTGAATTAACTCCCAAGTTAGTGGGGCCGTCGCTACAGCCTAAACCTGGATGCAACTGATAAAAGAGAGAGAATTCCTTCTCCCTCTCATATAACATAGGAACTCAGCATCACCCAAAAGAACTGATTAGCAGTCAATTCAGGAAAGGACTTCATTGCTAGAATGAAACACACAAGTAGGAGTGAGCTTTAAGGCTTTAAAGGGGAACTGGGGAGGCTCACAGTAGCTACGGTCTGTTATTTTCCATCTCCGAGGGCAAAAATGCCACTGAATTCAAGTCACTGGGGAGCAAGAACAAGGAAATACTGTTTCCCTCACGCCCCACTTGTGGGCATCGCAGCAAGATCTTGCTGGTCACTGTGGGAAAATGGAACTTGGGTCTGACCCAACAAAGCACTTCTGGTGTTCCTTACGACTGAATCGGAGGATTGTGGTGGTGGTATGTATAACATGTGTGCAAAGTTGTAACAAAAGCCAAACATTTGCAGCATTATGTGCCATTCAGCTTAGTTTCTTCATGAAACGCCCATTTATTTTTAAAACAGAAATAGAACGGGCCATCAAACCTACAAACCTGTATGTTCAGTGAGGGAAAACCCTGGAAAACATAAGGAAGCTTTGGAAACTGGCAATTAGAAAAAACAACACAGGCCACGCAATGGCACAGACTTGCTTTTAAATGTATGAGCCCAGTGCAGATACCCAAGGAAGCACTCGTGCGCCCATATACACCCTCCCCGTGCAACACAATTGTAGCACAAGAGTTTGTGAGAAGCCCCGAGAGCAGCACAGAGGCATGTCTGCCAAACCATTACCTCAATGAGGAAGTCCCCCATGCGGAGACCAGCCTGCCAGGCCACACCTCCTTCATCCACTGACTCCAGGTACTGCAGCGCAGGGAAAGCAGGGGTGGGCGTGAACTCCTCAATTGGGGTCTGCGCTGTAAAGAGAGAGGTGTGTTAAGTGACGCCCCTGGAGCTATATAAGCACCTACAGGGCTGGGATGGGCAAGCGAGACCCTTGTTTTCCAAAGTCAGGAGTGAGCGGTGGAGCTTGGGAAGTGTTTAACAGAGCCGGCGCTTCTGAGCAGTGTTAGAAACTCAGATATATAAGCCAGGCGCCAAATGGCTCCTTAAACCAAGGTTACAATCGCCAAACCAGAATGTCTGGTTGCCATTTGGGGGCAAGATGGATCTAAAGCCTTATTTTTCAAATGATGGACTGGCTGTGATTGATTCTCAGCTAAACATCTGGCTAGTTCAGATGGCAACCTTGAGCTAGCTTTGGGAACTTAAAAGAAGAAAAGCCACTTGATCCAGACACAGTTCCACATATATTTTGGCCTATTCAAACCTCTTTTCCTTAATGGTGAGTGCTCATGCTCAGGCTGCACAGAAAAAGCATTTTGGTTCCGTAAATTAATTCTGATTGTGCAGATAAAATATAATGGATAGAATTCTACAGGGTGGGGCATTAGTGTATGCAAACAGTCCAGATTCAATAATCCCCAGGCATTCACCCCCAGATGGTGGAGATGTCAGGCACCATCCTGGTCCCCACACATCTTCACTGGGTCACAAGTGTTTTATAAAGCCAGGTGCAAAATGTACCTAGCGCCTGGCTAATTTCAAACACTGTTTCTCTGTGTGTGCAAAGCACCATTCTCCCCCTCGAGGCCATGACCAGCCGCTGCCACACGCATCTGGGGTTAGGCGGCAGGTCTCTATGTCAAGGTCATCCCTCCTGCAAGGTGAAGGTCAGCCCCAGCACCTGTCATTTTTTAGCACACCTTATACCCAGGCTCTCTAGCTTAAGTTAAGCCAAATATCCAGAGCCAGCCTAGCTTTCTCTCCTGGAAAACCAAAAATTGCACTATGGGTAGTAGCACCTTGTACCCAGCCTCAATTTTTAGCCATTTCCGCACCTTCTGGCACTGTTTCTCTTAGGCCGAGTAGGAAAACTTTGGTCCTTCAGATGTTTCAGGACTGCAGCTCCCACCTTCCCAGGCTATCAGCCTCCTATCAATTCTCCCTATGCCCACCATTTCCCCAACCTAATGGCCACAGCCAGTTAAGCAGTCACTAATCTTCATTAACTGATTTTGTGTTTGCTCCTGTGCCCTGAAGCAGGAGAAAGCAGTGGAGGTGGGCAGGTGGGCAGTGCAGACCTGGGCTCCTTCGACAGCCAGCCAATGGCTAGAGGTGGCCCTAGTGCCCAAGAGTGATGCTAACTCCCCCTCTCACCCTTGGCCCCTCTTAGCACAAAGCCAAATCCTTCGTTGTCCTTCTTCTGCAGCAGCACTGTCTTCTCTTTAATGATGTAGTCACTGCAAAGGAAGGAGACAAGAGGACAGGTTAGGAGGCAGTCACATTCCAATGGGAATTCCCGACTCAAACACTCTCCCAATGTACAAAGAATAACTAGAGCGTGATACACTGCCCCGCACTGCTAACACAGCATCACTCATGCAGGAAATCCATGGTGCACCTGGTTTGCAGAACTTGCTGGCTCCAGATCTCTCTTCCTTCCCCTTTCCACTGGCGAACAAAGTTCTGATACTGCAAATATGGCACCTACTGCACACTAACAATGGAACCCACTAGAGCAGTGTTTCCCAACCAGTGTGCCTCCAGATGTTTTGGGACTACAACTCCCATCATTCCTGACCACTGGTCTTGCTAGCTAGGGATGATGGGAGTTGTAGTCCCAAAACATCTGGAGGAACACTGGTTGGGAAACACTGCACTAGAGGAGGCAGCACATTGTCAAGGTTCTGAAAGGGCATGCAGGTACAATGCAAAGGGAAATAGCACTGAACTTGTTCCTGCTGTAGGAGGCTCTAGCACTGCAAATGCAAAGTGCAAAGCCTCCCTGGTCTACAGGGCTTAGGTTCTGGAAACCTAGAAGACACTGCACAACATCTGAAGCACACTCTCAATGCAAATACAGACGTCAGTGCACAGAATATACACATTGCCCCCTTGGAATGCACTGCACAGTGCTCGCTATCTACAGCTTTGCCAGCAAATTTATAAAAAGCAAAGCACGATCTTTGCATTGCAAATATACACTGCATGGTGCTGTAGCAGTGCAAATCTAGCACACAGGAAAGCAGCATGACTAATACAGAAAACACTGCACAGACATACACTCCAAGTACAGTGTCCACTGCACAACCTTTGTTACAAGCAGCACAGAGAAAAATAGAGCTTACTGCACAGGGCAACATTCCTGCCACACAGGATATACCATGCATGCTCACTGGCACTGCAACAGACTGGCATAGGTTATGCAGAACTAGCTGCATAGTCCCAGTGCACATGGCACATTCAAATCCAGAGCCTACTGCAAGTCTGGAGCAGTACTGCAAATATAAAGCCCACTGTTCAGCCACCCTATCCGGCACTGCAGAAAGAGTGCCACCACGCAGGCAGCCATTTATTCTAGCTGCAAATACAAAAACCACAAGTACTGCACAGGCTTCAGGCACTGCAAATACTGTATAACCACTTCACAGTACTGCAAAACTGAAAGTGCAGTGCCTGCTGCTGATAGACACAGCACTGGGTGGTTAGAATGGCACACAGCCATGAATCCAGTTCACTGGATATGACAAAAGTACTGTACTCTGCAGGCTTCACTGTGCTGGTACTTATCCCCACAAAGAATCCAGAGTTCACTGCTGACAGCAATCTGACAGGGAAACAGACAGCAGACAGGAGCTCCCTGTTTGGCAATCCTACAATTCTAGTCAATAACCAAAAGCACTGCCACTCCAGCTGCCCTGACATCATTCCTCCAAGTTTCCATATGCTACTTCCCTCATCACGGATCCCAGTTACAGGCCTTACAACATGCACCCACAGCAGTCTCTACAACAGGTCCACTGAGCCAAACTTGGCCCACAGGTCATGTGCCACCAAGGACTTAATAAACCCCTTTTTGTTGCCTGCCAGGACTTCAGAAACAGGAAGGCCACCAAAGCACCTAGCAGGCCACACGATACACGTGGCTGGTGAGCAGCTTGATCTGGTGGGTCGCTGACCTATCCCATATTTACTTGAGTCTGTAGAAAGCATACCCTTAGCACACCACAGCTGCTATTCAATGCACACAAAGCATTAGAAAGAGAAACAGGCACAGTCCATATTGGAAACAGTTAAGAGGTTTATGTGTAAGAGATGTGCTCTTTTAAAGCACATTTTTGACTGGCAGATGAACACATACAAGCAACACGCAGCGAACAGAAATGTGCGATGCTGCCACACCCACAGATAGCAACGCTGCCGACAGAAGGAGATTTCCTGGATACAGAGCAGACTTGGGGAAGCTGTGTCAAGTGAACAGGCACCATCTCACATAGAGCACAGCTCACCATGCTCACGAGTGAACTCCTGAGTTCCAGCATGTAAGTGCATGGTGATAACATCCTCACGCCTTGTATAAATCTAATCCCCATCCGAAACACAGCAATGCTCAGCACCCCAAATACTTCTAAAGTATATTTATTTACTGCATCTCTAATGCCACCCAATAACCAAAACAATGCACCTTCGTCATGTGCTAGACTGACACTTTGGGCTTCCATGTACCTCCAAGTATAAGTGGCACAAGCGGGGGAAAAACCCCCACACCATCTCCCAGTCCCCGTCTTCATACAAATCCCTCTATGCTAGGGAAGCATAATCCTGCACAGAATATCCCTGGGAGAGAAGCATGGGGAAAAGGACTATCGTGCATCTCAGTTCAAGGCCAACCCTCTTGAGGTTAGAACCCCTGAGATTCTAGCGATCCACATGGACCCAACCAGTGGAAAGGAACAAGAACAGGGAAGCGGCTCACACTTGCTCCAAGTCCCATCTTCTGAAGCGAGGGCACTTATCGCAACAGTGCTTTACAGAAGCAAAAACCTTTCTCCCCCCAGCATTTTGGACACCCGGACCCAGCACCCTAGGTAGCAAACTGCAAGTGACAGAACAGTTTTCCTTTGATGAGATCATATCATAACATTAACATATATTTAACACATATATGAGTTCTCTGCAGAAACCAATGGCAAAGCAAGGCCTTGGAAAGATCTCCTTTTTGTTCCTTATCCTTGCAGGCCCAATCCAAGATACAACTAAACCTAGCTGCACACGGCTGCAGTTTTAAACACTGCAGTGTAACTGTAAAGGGATTTGGAAGCTCAATCTTCCAATTAAAAAGTGCATGGCTTATTCCGTTAGATATAATATATGCAGGGACTGGTATACGTATTCAAGGGTTAACACGCCAATACGATAAATGTGACAGCATGCATTGAAGCATGCATGTTATGCTCAAATGTTCACAAGTCAATGCAGACTCCGTATACAGTAATCTGTATGCACACAGTAAGTTAAGCTTATGTTCATGCACCAAATATATACATTTGGATCCACAGACCACAACATGCAACTGCACAAATTTTTCACATGGATGTTAAAGGTGAACTGGGGGGTGGGGAGAGGAGGATCACATTAAAAGCATACTACTGTATACTCATGAACAAACCTGTATGTAAAACTGTCTGCATGCAACAGAATGTCACAAAGATAAATCACTACACATGTACATAACCAATGCACATGCTTGGAAGGAGTGTTGTTTAGTATGTGTAGAGGATATAGCACATCATGCTCCACAGGGCCAGGCTTTTACTATGAAGAATAGAACAAACCATAATCCAGAATGCATGTGTGTTGCTTACCAGCACACAGCTCTGTGCATATGCATAGACCAGGCATTAACACATATACATCACAGAGAGGCACATGCACACATACAATACTTTGCTTCCCAGAACTCCTCAGCCACCATAATCTCAGGGCACGATACAGTTATGACGGCAGCATTCATCAATAGTGAAGCTGTATGCAGCGGGTGGCGCCCATGCAGATGTGCACACACACACACACACACACACATTCAAACTTCACAGACACATAAGCATCCACAACCACTTCACAGTGTACACGGAGAGTCTACATACACCCATGTCGTTCGTTCCCACCCTCAAGAATCTTCATGCACACAGAGGCACTACCATGCATACCTTGCACAAATCATTCCCAGAAGCTCTCTGTGCGCCCATACAGAGGCACACACAAATCGTGTACGAATACACAGCACACCCCGACCCGTATGTAGAGATGCATGCACACGCACACACTAGCCCTGACTGACGCACATTGCGCGCGCACACACGCGCAATCCTCTCAAAAACAGGCACACACACCTCTCTCCGTAAGAGGCATGCTAATCTCCCACCCCCCTCCCCCGGACTCTCCCTCGCTGCCTCGCGCGCGCGCGCGCTCACATACCTAATCTCTCTGGCAAGCACCTTCAACCCATCACACACCGTCAGCATCGTCCCCCCGTGGCTCCCACTCGCATCCATCCATCCATCAATCCGGGCGGGCGCGCGCAGGCTGAATGGCCGGATGCATGGAGCGGGGGAGGCGTTGTGCGCGGAGGGCGCGAGCTGGGAGCCGGCAGCGGCGCTGGATGACTGACTGAATGGCTGCATGAATGGCGGGCGGGTGCGCGGGCGTGAATGGGCTGCGGAGGGCGGGCGCGAGGCGAAGGGATGAATGGGGCGCCGGGGAAGGGGGCCCGCGAGGCATGAATGGGGGCCGGCTCCGCTGGGCTGGGAGGCCGCCGCCGCCGCACGGGCCAGGGCCCCACGGCCGTGCCTGCCGATGGCTGCTCCGCTTCCTCCTCCTCCTCTTCCGACCGTACCTGTAGATGTACCAGACGCTCCGGCGCCGGGGCCCCAGGGCCGGCCAGCTGGACGAGAGGGCCGGCTGCTGCTGCTGGCTCCCGCCGCCGTCGTAGCGGGCCATGGCTCCGCCGCCGCCGTTGATCCCAGGCCCCCAGCCGCCGCTGCCGCCGCCGTGGGGCCCAGCCACATTCTAGGGGCGCGCGGTGGGATGGGGAGGCGGGCGGGGGGCGCAATAGCGGCAGTAGCGGCAGCAGCAGCAGCGGCGGCGGCGGCGGGAGGGCTGCACCATACTCACATCATGGCACCGCGGGAAGGAAGGAAGCAAGGAAGGAGAGGACGGCGGCGACGACGGAGCAGGAGGAGAAGAAGAGCGGGGGGCTGACGGGCTGGCTGGCAGGCCGGCCTGCCGGCCTTGTTCATTGGCAGCAGGAGCCGAGTCCAACGCCGCCGCCGCCGGAGCGAGCGGGAGAGCGCACGCCGACCAGCCGGCACGCTTGCTTAACCCCTTGCGCACAGGAGCACCCGGCGATGCCGCGGCACTGCAGGAAGCGGGCAGACCGGCCGGCCGGATGGCTGGCTGGCTGGCTGGCCCAGCTGGCTCAACCTCTCGGTCGGTCGTGGGTAGCGGCGAGAGGGAGCCCCGCGCCTCTGAGCATGTGCAGAGCGCCTGGCGCGGAGTATCCGCAAGGAGAGCGCACGTGCACCCGACACACACACACACACACACACACACACACACACACACACACACACACACACACGGCATGAGTTCGGGCACCTCTCACATTTGAGAAAGTAAAGATTGCAAGAGAGATGATACTCATGGTCTTCCCCCTCCCACCACAAACGCACACCCCCAAGACAAATCCTTCCTCAATTAAGACTGTTTTGCGCTCTACCGGATCAATTGGAAAGCAGCACCCTATGACAACAGAGGAGGCAGGACAGACAAGCCAAAGGGCCCTTCTTCACCCCAACATCTCATTCATGTTTTTTGTTACTCCATACCATAAGAAGTAGTGAGGGCCACTATCTTAGATAGTCATAAAAGGGGATTAGACAAAGTTACGGAGCATGAGACTATCCGTGGCTATTTGCTATGGTAAAGGAAGAAGCCTCTATCCACTGGGGGTGGCGGCAATAAGCATGTTCTGCTTGTGGGTTTTCCAGAGGCATCTGTCTGGCTATTATGGGAAACAGGATGCTAGACTGAATGTCCTTTCCTTAGTCAAAACCAGCAGGGCTTGTTCTGTGTGAGAGGATACCCTGTGGAAATAGAAGCCACCACGCCAGCTACGGTTGCCTTTCCACTCTGTAACAAAACTGAATTTTAGGTCTAGGCAATGGCTCGCTTTCTGAACAGCTGGCTCCATCTCTCTGGAAAGAGCTCCCTTATGATCCCCTCTCTCACTTGAGTCCTCCTGTCAAAAGGCTCTAGGATCACTGTATAAATAGGTTTCCTCACTCCCAGCAGTAGGACTTTTTCACTGGATGACGGCTCCCTATAGGAACAGCCACAGGAGGAAATGGATTTGCCTTTGGAATCGGGGCAAATCTTTATCTTAGTCCTCTGCTCCTGGTGCCATAGCTGCATTTGGAGCTAGGCAACTCTCCTTTAAGCAGTGGCACCAGGACCAGCTGCAGATTCAGGGAAGAAGGGAACCTTGGGTAGAAAATCAGCAATGAGTGGGACAGGGTCACCCCGAATGCATGAATGGCTCCATTGCCGCCATGTTTTCAGCAAGCAAGGTTTTGACAGCTGCTTTTTCATGCAGGAACACCAGAGCCCATCACAGTCCCAAATCCCTTTACACATTACATTCCACATAGTTCCTGCATATACATCATAGGGTGCACCTGAATTCCCCCCTTACTTCAGAGTACGCGTACTCAGGATAAAGCTACAAGTACCAGTGATTTCTATGGGATTTGCCTCCAAGCAAAAATATGCATAGGACCGCACAAACAGAGACTTTATAGCTTAATTCTGTGCAGCATAACTTGGCAGTGAATACAATTTTGGTGAGTGAGTGTTACTTCCAAGTAAATAGCACACAGCGTTGGTGCCCTGTGAAAGTTTACTTGGGAGTTTGCTGTGCTGAATTCAGAGCGAGCTTATAAATTAACCTTTGCAGGTAAGGTTGTGCTTTATCTTCCCAACCATCATGCAACTCTCTGTCTCATCCTTCAAGTTGCAGAACAGCACCGTCACCCCACCCGCCCACCATCTTTCTCTCACAGACATGTAAAATAAGCTAGTATTCTTCATGTACGGCTAGTCATATTTGCATTTGCACACTCACACATACAAGCAGGCAGGCTCGTAAAGAGCAATCGTCCTGCTCACCTTAAAGAATTTCCTCTAGGAAATTTCCGTGAAGGTGTTCCTTTTACAAAAAGTGGTTCTTTTTTATAAAGGTCACAAATGTCAAACACAGGCGCCTACAAACAAGATAATAACTTACACAGATATATTTGCAAGGCTGCACAATATTTCATACGGTATTTGCATGGTAGGCTACACAGATAGTTGCTGGGGGGGGGTTGTCCCAGAGAAGATAACAGAACAAGGGAAAGGATATCTTCCTCTGGAGTGCATAGAAGTCTGACAAATCACTAAGCAAGGCTAAACTTCAATACAAAGGCTTTGAGCCACCAAGACACTCGATATATGTCATTGAAAGCAGCCCCACATGTCCCATCCCACCCCACCCCAATTGGCAGAAGTTCACTCAAGTACCTGTGCTGTAGATCAGACAAATTAGATACTTTTCAATGCTTTTTGTGGTGTATATATATATTTTTAAAAAGCACACATTCCTATAGCCACGAAAGTTGATTGGGGGAGGGAGGAGATACTATTTTTCAGACTGCTGGTATGTACAGAGACCCGATATTGACATGTATGCAAAAGGCACACTGTCACAAGGTCAGTAATGTTTAAACAATCTCGATAAGGTCACTGAACTAGAGTGACACATTACCGGTGGTGATGTTTGTCTCATCAGGTGGGGGCAAACTGCATGTTACTTGCAGATGCACGTAATAAAGCATTAAGAGTTTTTTAAAAGAAATAAAAGGAAGGAAATAAATAAATAAATAAAAGAAAAAAGAAAAGAAAAGCAGCTTTGGGAGGGACCCATTTTGAGAAGGGAATCAGTGTGTGGGGTGTGCGTGTGCTTAACCCTTCCTCCTCTGGACACTTCTCTCTGGACACTTCTCTTAATCTCTCCCATCCTGCCCACCCAGCCAAAGCTGCTTCCCCCTCTGCAGTATTTCAGCTGCAGGTTTGCCCCCATAAATTCAGAGCCTACCGTTAAGCAGTGGCTAAAGGTGATTCACAAGAGGTCAGCATGAAGGGGAAACTAACTGCCTATTTCTGACACAATACAGAAGGTGGGAGCAACTGCTGCTGCTGCAGTATATAACAAGAACTGTATTCTGCCCCCTGGGCAGGATAAATGGGACAAAACGTCAAGTGTGCATAAGCTCTCAGTCTTTCTCTCCCACATGGGCACACAACGTTCAGTAACTTGGCATGCAAGGCGGTGAAGTAACAATGCACAGCTCTTTGCAAGATACAGTGTGCAAACTCTCTAAAACTAACAGCCTTCTCCTTCAACACACACTTCCCTGCAACGGTTGCATCTGCCTTCTCATGACTTCTGCTTCTTAGTTCTTCGGAGTCAAGAGATTTATCTCCCCCATTGGTGGGTGAACCTTGTCCTGCACTAGCAAACAAGTCTCCCACTTCAAATTTTATTCCCGTTACAGAAGCAGGTCAGGGCACAGGTGAAGCAAAATGGGTCACAACAGGGAAGGGGAGAGATGCGTGCTGATTATTTCCCTGCCACCAAAGCACTCCCATTACACACTGCCCACCCTGGCTGGTCTAACGCCCACTCCACTCACCCAGTCACGTCTGTCCCCATGGTGCTGCCCAACTGGTTCACGTGGCCGCTGGCATCCTGGCATGACCCATCTTCTCTGTCTGGCTGCAGGCAAAGACCACTGCCCCAGGGGGTTCTGGGCCTATCCAGCCACTTGGCACCGAGAACCCTAAGCAGGAATCGTGCGAGCCCCGTGGTGGGAAGAAGGAGGGGCGAGCTTCTGCACAGGCGAGCAGACCCTCCGCGGCGGCACCTCGGCCAAGAGCTCCGGATCAAGCGCTCCCGTTTCCAGATTCAAAGCCAGCCCAGTTTCAGATGCACTGCCTGCCTTCTGAGCTCAAGGACATTTGCCGACAGAAGGAAACACAGCGCAGTGCGAATCGGAGCATCAGCGGCACACAGGCTCGGAATAACTGGGTCCGCTGGGGAGGGAGAGCCAAATGGAAGGATCCAGGGCGACGGGGAAGGGTGGGGCAGAACTCAGGTTGAACTGTGGAGGACAGCGGTTTGAGATTGAGGGTCACAGGCAGGAGCCCAAGGGATGGAACAGAGGAAGGGAGCCAGTCGTGCACACAAAAAAACCCCCCACCAGAACACTGAGATGTTCCCTGTGGCATGTGGGTCACAAAGGAGGGCAGAACTGCCAGTGGTGGGAATGGCTGGGGTTGTGGGGGAGGAGGCCAGAATTTCAGAGGCAAGTGGGGACACGGATCAGAATTTGGGGCATATCACTACAGTAAGGAGGTGAGTTAAGGAACGTAGGGCTTGGAAACTAGAGTAGGCGATGTGAGCTGACTCTGCAGTAATAATACAAGTTTTGGGATAAAACAAAAGGATTTCGGGCAGGAAGGGTCCAGCAAAGTGACAAGCTTCATTTGTAGTTGTTCATCTTAGCACTTAGCCAGGGGAGGGTGAATGACAGTGGAGGTCAGTCCATTAGGGCGAATGGAGCTCTGACCCACCAACCTCAGTCTGTCCCCAGCCAGCTGCCTCTTTCCTTACAACCAGTCTAGGGGGTGGCTCTGCCTGTCCTTGGGTCTGGCTCCACCTACTGTTGGTCTCCCTGCATTCAGCCCTATAGTCTGCATGGGCACCAGCCATCATTGGTGAAAGAGGGTCAATGGGCATGAGAGAGAGCAAAGAAGCCTGTCATCCCGGTGCCAGAATTGTAGAGGTAGTGTACATGGTGGGGGTGGGGGTGGGGAGAGGTTACACTAAGTCATAGAAGATGGGTGTATCACCAATTTATGTTGGAAACGTGAAGAGATTGAAGGGACATTTATACACATGTGGTGGGGTTGCAAGAAAGCCAAAGACTATTGGGAGATGATATACTCAGAACTAAAAAAGATGCTAAGGGTTCCAAGAAACCAGAGATGTTCTTATTGAGTATAGTAGAGGGGGAAATACCCAAGAACGTCTTTTCCTCTACGCAATAACAGCGGCCAGAATAATTTATGCCAGAAGTTGGAAGGGAAAAAATAGTCCCGCAAAAATAGACTGGCAGATTAAGCTAATAGAATACGTGGAGAATAATAGAATATGTTGACTGCAAAGATAAGAAATCAAGATGAGTCGGATATTCAAGAAGAGTGGGAATCCTTAAAGAGTGGTGAATATTTAAAGAAATATAACAATCGGGTAAGCTTCTAAGTGGAGTTAGATATATGAGCAGCAGTTAAAACATGTAGAAGAGGGGTGGTAATTAAGAAGATGCAGCTTAACAAGGATGAAATAAGACCCCATGGAGGGATGTGTGTGGAAGTCAAAGAGTGTAAGTTAATCGATGACAATTGTATAACTGATGTATTAAGATATGTAAAATGCATATATATATATTTTTAGAAAAAAAGATTGGTGTATCAATTAGGATCAGGGGCAAACTACATGTTACACACAAAAGTGTGTTAACTATAGGCCAGGGACCCTTAAGAAACTGTGATTGATATCAGGGAAATGGTAGCAAGGAAGCCTCATGGCGCAATGGGTCAGTATACCTGGCTGTTAACCAGAAGGTTGCTGGTTTGAGCCCACCCAGGGGCGGCTATGAGCACGATTCCTACATTGCAGGAGGTTGGACTAGATGACCCTGGGGGTGCCTTCCAACTGTACGATTCTATGAAATCTAAGGTGAGGAAGAATGAGAGAAGGTGCTTAATCCTCTCTCCACCTGCTGTTTTCAAATTCTCATTTTCCCTCCCTGTGGGGTTTTAAATGTGTCGTTTGCCCTTGCCAGGTTCTAAGAATGGACTACTTTAGTCGGCTTTTAAGTTTTCAGTTTAAGACATGCCCAGAGAGGACTTAAGAAATCTTGAGTCTACATCAGACTCTTAATCTACCTGGGAAGTTTGCCACCTCTTGTCAGTTCTTTTTATTCATGGGCTGACAAGAGGCCTGTAAACTGAGACAGCGGTAATATGTACGAGATTTAAGAAGCCTAGGCTGGGGAGCTACAGACAGAGTCCAGTAACCATTTGGAGCTGCAGGGACTGGGAAATGGTCATGGAGCCTGGAAGCAGGTTAGCGGGCGGCAATCGCCTGCTCCGCCAGGCCTTTGAGTCGGCACATCAAGGCATGCTCCAGATTTGAGGGGGTCCTCAGCACAGTGTCCTTTGGGGCTCTTCTCCCATGCCCGTGAGCCTCCCACTAAACAGACCCTGTGGTGTGGCACTGGACAGCACTGGTTTTAATTTTCCCACAATGCCCCACCGAGCCAAGCTGAGTGTAACTCCAGGGTATTGTGGGAAATGTAAATGGCTCCTTGTAGCTGCCTCCTGTTGGGTGAGCAGGGGGAGGGGGTCTAAGGCAGGAATCAGTGCCAGTGGGTCGCACCAGACTTTTGGAACCAGGCAGTTGCCTGAGGGTGCCGTGCTGCTACCAGCCCAGTTGGACGAGGGCAAAGAGACCCGAGCTGCAGAGCCTCCAAGTGTCCCTATTTTCCAGGGACAGTCCCGGATTTCTAGACGCCGTCCCGATTTCTGGTTTGATCCGAGAACATCCCGCTTTTCCTTAGGACGTCCCTATTTTCATCAGAGAAATGTTGGCGGGTATGGAGTTATCTGAGCCATCTGAAGGCAGCCCGGTATAGTGAAGTTTTCAATGTTTAATGTTTCATTAAGTTTTTATATATGTTGGAAGCCACACAGAGTGGCTGAAGAAACCCAGTCAGATGGATAGGGTACAAATAGGAAAAGCATTATTATTATTTTATTACAGTAAGGAATAGGGCAGGGACGCAGGTGGCGCTGTGGTTTAAACCACAGAGCCTAGGGCTTGCTGATCAGAAGGTCGGCGGTTCGAGTCCCTGCGACGGGGTGAGCTCCCATTGCTCGGTCCCAGCTCCTGCCAACCTAGCAGTTCAAAAGCACGTCAAAGTGCAAGTAGATAAATAGGTACCACTACAGCAGGAAGGTAAACGGAGTTTCTGTGTGCTGCTCTGGTTCGCCAGAAGCGGCTTTGTGATGCTGGCCACATGACCTGGAAGCTGTACGCCGGCTCCCTCGGCCAATAATGCAAAATGAACACGCAACCCCAGAGTCGGTCACGACTGGACCTAATGGTCAGGGGTCCCTTTACCTTTTAAGGAATAGGGCATCCCAATTTTCATCGGAGAAATGTTGGAGGGTATGGAGTTGGCAGAGTGGGTTGTATCAATTCAGGCTGTGGGTAGGCAATCACATTTTAAAAGCTCTACAACAGGGACGTCCAACTCCCAAGAGACTGCGATCTACTTCCGGAAAAATAGGGGAGGGGGTGGGAAAGCCAAAGTTGTTGAGATTGTTTTAGGGTGGCTTTTGGGGGGGAAAGCAAAAGTTGCTGAGCTTATTTGAGGGGGGGATGCCATACTTCTGCTGCTTTTTTGGGGGGTGCGCACCATAACTCCATCTTCCGTTTTTGCAATCGTGCGAGATTAAAGGATAAAGCGAGGGGCCGGGGCCGGATGCTATCCCCCCCCCCCCGCGAAGGAAAATGAGCCCATGATCGACCGCGATCAACCGCTGTCACCCAGGGAATGACCTGCCAATCGCAGTCGACCGGTTGGACATCCCTGCTCTACATAGGTGGGGAACCTCGAGTCCAGGGATCAAATGTGGACCTTCATACCTCTCCTAGCTGGCCAACAGAATTATTCTGCAGGCTGCACACACCCTCCTCAAATCACTCCCCTCAGTGGCGGACCCTGGGATCTCAAAGTTCAGTGGCAGCCTGTGCAATGGCAAAATTCAGTCCCCCTGCCTCTCAAGCTCCATTCTAAATCATAGTTGTGGCACCCCCTGTGGCGATTCTGTGGATCTGCACCCAGTGCAACTGAACCAGTCGTGCTCCCCTAAATTCGCCTGTGCTCCCCTCACAGGCCCTGTTTTGCATCCCTAGTGTTTTTGCCTGGTTTGAATGTGTCCTTGAACTCTGATGATGCCCCTTCCTTGCCTGGATGGAGGATATACAAGCGTGTGTCAGTGGGTGTAGAAACCAGTCTACTGTATGAAGGTTGCTCAGAAGGGAAGAGTGCCCTTGGGCTGAAAAAAAAGGTTCCCTGCTCCTGCTCTACAGCGTTAAAAATAAAAATAAAACTCCCTAGAAGTTCCACAAAACCCAAAAGTTAGCACCTGAGGATGTACGGAGAGATCACATGTTTTCAGTATAGGTGTTTTCCCAGGTTCAAACTCCTGCAAAAGCAGGGATGGGACACCTCAGGTGCATTAGCCAAATGTGCCCCTCCAGGCCTCTCTGTGTGGCCCCCAGAAATCTCCCCAGGCCACACCCCTCACTGGCCGGCTGTCAAACCGCAATACATCAGCGCAGGTGGGCAAGTGCTGGTTCTGGGCCTGCAGTTTTGTTCCCTTCAAGATCCGGGACAGGACAAGAGGAGGAGCCTTAGGGACGGCCTAAGGCAGGCACCCCCAAACTTCGGCCCTCCAGATGTTTTGGACTACAATTCCCATCTTCCCCGACCACTGGTCCTGTTAGCTAGGGATCATGGGAGTTGTAGGCCAAAACACCTGGAGGGCCACAGTTTGGGGATGCCTGGCCTAAGGGAAAGCAGGACATTCCAGGATCGAACCAGAAAACGGGATGGGTTCTGTAAATCCGGGACTGTCCTTGGAAAATAGGGACACTTGGAAAGGTCTACAACTGGGAATCCTGATAATGCAGTAACTCCAACAGGAGCTGAGTATGGTGGATCAATGGGAGTGGTTTCAACGTAGTGCATTTACAATATTAGGCTGCATTTAATAATAATAATAATAATAATAATAATAATAATAATAATAATAATAATAATATATTATTTATACCCCACCCATCTGGCGGGGTTCCCCCAGCCACTCTGGGAGGCTTCCAACAAAACACTAAAATACAGAAATCCATCAAACATTAAAAGCTTCCCTAAACAGGGCTGCCTTGAGATGCCTTCTAAAGGTCTGGTAATTGTTGTTCTCTTTGACCTCTAGTGGGAGGGCATTCCACAGGGTGGGTGCCACTACCGAGAAGGCCCTCTGCCTGGTTCCCTGTAACTTGGCTTCTTGTAGCAAGGGAACCGCCAGAAGGCCCTCGGCGCTGGACCTCAGTGTCCGGGCAGAACGATGGGGGTGGAGACGCTCCTTCAGGTATACTGGACCGAGGCCGTTTAGGGCTTTAAAGGTCAACACCAACGCTTTGAATTGTGCTCGGAAACGTACTGGGAGCCAATGTAGGTCTTTCAGGACTGGTGTTATGTGGTCTCGGTGGCCGCTCCCAGTCACCAGGGGCACATTTAAGGGCAAACGCCTCTGAATCAGAGGACTGCAGACTCAGCCTGGCAGAATATGGAACAGGGACATGGGCTGTGTATAAACCATACATTTATAACACGTGGCTCCCCACCCCCAATCCTGGGAACCATAGTTCCCCCTCACAGAGCTACGATTCCCAGCTCCCTTAGCAAACTGCAGCCTGCAGGATTCTTTTGGGATGGGGAGGAAGTCATGTGCTGTGTATGCAGCCTTTGGCCGAGAAAGCCCACTCCCCAGGATGACCCTGGGCAAGTTGCCCCGTCTCAGTCCCCCGTCTATCTCCCAGGCTTCTTGAGAGGCTAATCAAGGTAAAGATAATAAAGCACACTGTGCAATGTAAGTGCCGAGTAAATGATTCATGTAACTCGATCTGGAAGTGGTGGGTGCTACCATAATTAGTCTAATAAGAGAGCTGAAAAATTGGGCTCCTCCTCCTCCTCCAGATGTAGGAGACAGAAGCTCAGAGATATTTTGCCAGTGGCCCAACCAGTGGGAACTCGTGCATTTATGGGAGGCAGGGATGGGGAAACTGAGGCCTTCACAATGTCGCTGGACACATGCGAGGCGAGGTGAGATGGCAGGGTCCACCGGGGTGGCAGATCTCAACATCAATCATTCTATCCCCCTCCCTCTTTGTTCGTGATGTAGATCTTCTCCTGACCCCCTTCTTTCCGGGCGGGGAGTGAGGGAAGGCTATTTCAGGTGCCGAAATGTCTTGGGCTGGTCCCGGTTTGGACAACAACTCCCATTATCCCGGACCATGTCAGCTGGAGGGCCACAGATTTCCCATCCTTTACTTACAGGCAAAGAGAGGCCTTTCTGCTCATTTTAGGAGCTGAAATAGCCTGGTCCTCTAGCTTTGTGGCTGCACAAGGTCTTGTGCAGCTGCAGCTGCTTAAATCAGCAGCTAAGCAAAAGTAGATGCAACATTAGCAGATCTGGGTGTTTAAAATCTGTACCTGCCGTAACTGGATAGGTTTAAGAAGCAAAAGGAGCGTTGGGTACATGGGAGAAATGAAGTTAAGCTCACGTTTCAGTATGAAGCGCCCCAATTCACACTTCCTGAAACATATGAGGACTTAAACCCAGGTGGCGCTGTGGGCTAAACCACTGAGCCTAGGGCTTGCTGATCAGAAGGTCGGCGGTTCAAATCCCTGTGACGGGGTGAGCTCCCGTTGCTCTGACCCAGCTCCTGCCAACCTAGCAGTTCGAAAGCACGTCAAAATGCAAGTAGATAAATAGGAACCGCTACAGCGGGAAGGTAAACGGTGTTTCCATGTGCTGCTCTGGTTTGCCAGAAGCAGCTTTGTCATGCTGGCCACATGACCTGGAAGCTATACGCCGGCTCCCTCGGCCAATAATGCGAGATGAGCGCGCAACCCCAGAGTTGGTCACGACTGGACCTAATGGTCAGGGGTCCCTTTACCTTTACCTTTTACCCTGCACTTCTCTGAATTTTGTGATGCAGTTCTCCAAACAAATAATGCCTACAAAGAATTGTATTTTAAAGGTGAAATGTGCAAAAAAAATGCATGTATTGATGAAAAGAGAATACAAATATGCATTATATGCATTATATTAGGGGAAATTGCTTGCAAAAAGTGTACACTAGAGAAAACTGCATGTGAAACTGTGTCAGGAAATGTTTCCGCTACATGCTGATGGATTTTCGTGCTGCTGCAGAAAGGAGGAAAACTGAAGACAGGAAAATGGGGGAAACCAAAATTGACAGATTCGTCCATCCCTAGTGAGTACAGAGGGGTTCCAAGGAAGCAATCTGTAGCAGTGGTAGAGGGTTAGCTCTCCTCATTCCCATGCCACTTTTCTTCCTTAAATCAGCCCCTCCAACAATTCTTTTTATGTGATTGTAGCAGATCCAGGTTTAGACACACAGATCTCCCACCACATTTAGTTTGGCCTGTTGGCGAGCCACCAGGACAGTTGGTGCTACATAGCAGTTAAGAGTAGGGGTAGGCTACCTAAGGCCTGGGGGCCGGATGCGACCCAATTGCCTTCTAAATCCGGCCTGCGGACGGTCCGGGAATCAGCGTGTTTTTACATGAGTAGAATGTGTGCTTTTCTTTAAAATGCATCCCTGGGTTATTTGTGGGGCATAGGAATTCGTTCATTTCCCCCTCAAAATATAGTCCAGCCCACCACATGGTCTGAGGGACGGTGGACCGGCTCACGGCTGAAAAAGGTTGCTGACCCTTGAGTTAGAGCATCACACTAGGCCTGAGGAGGCAAACCTGCTTCGTGAGTCTTATGGGATGTGTGGCCTAGTGACTGGCCTACCTCACAAGATTGTTAGAAGGGCAAAATGTGTGCATTTAGTGTGTATAGAATGATGTTGTATGCTGCTCTGAGCTCCTTGAAGGAGGGGCAGGATGCAAGCGTAAGGTGTCTCAGCATTAGCCCTCATCTAATGCAAGGACCCAGGTGGCGCTGTGGGCTAAACCATTGCGCCCAGGGCTTGCTGATCAGAAGGTTGGCGGTTCGAATCCCTGTGATGGGGTGAGCTCCCGTTGCTTGGTCCCAGCTCCTGCCAACCTAGCAGTTCGAAAGCACGTCAAAATGCAAATAGATAAATAGGAACCGCTACAGCAGGAAGGTAAACGGCGTTTCCACGTGCTGCTCTGGTTTGGAAGCGGCTTTGTCATGCTAGCCACATGACCTGGAAGCTATACGCCGGCTCCCTCGGCCAATAATGCGAGATGAGCGCGTAACCCCAGAGTCGGTCACAACTGGACCTAATGGTCAGGGGTCCCTTTACCTTTACCTTTAATGCAAGGATAGTACATTACTGTCTACATTACTGAGTTGATGTAAAGGATGCTGAGATGATCTTAGCGAGTGTTTCGAGCACTGCAAAGCAGTAGTCTCTCTCTGTGAATATAATATAAAATAAATGTTATCATGTCATATCCTAAAACAGGTCTGGTGGATCAGATCAAAGTAAAAAGGTAAAGGACCCCTGGATGGTTAAGTCCAATCAAAGGCGACTATGGAGTTGCGGCGCTCATCTCGCTTTCAGGCCAAGGGAGCCGGCATTTGCTCACAGGCAGCTTTCTGGGTCACGTGGCCAGCATGACTAAACCGCTTCTGGCACAACGGGACACCGTGACAGAAGCCAGGGCGCACAGAAACACCGTTTACCTTCCTGCCGCAGCGGTACCTATTTATCTACTGGCACTGGCATGCTTTCGAACTGCTAAGTTGGCAGCAGCTGGGACAGAGCAATGAGAGCTCACCCTGTCGTGGAGATTTGAACTGCCGACCTTCTGATCCGCAAGTCCAAGAGGCTCAGTGGATTAGACCACAGCACCAACCGCATCGATCAGGTCAGTGGCCCACGTGATCCAGCATCCTGGCCAGATGCTTATAGTTACAGATAAGCAGTGCATTTCTCGGGGGGGGGGGATGTCCTCAAGGGTATGCAGTACTGTCACCTCTTTTTGTTGTTGCTGCTGCTGTTGTTGTTAAAAAGTGTGGCATTTACTGTAACAACTTCATGGTGAGTACTGGCACCTATTTTTCTAAGGGGGGGGGGGGAATCACTGCAGTTAAGTACTGGATTACTATTTGACTTGGGGAGTACAAAAGAAAAATAGGAAAATCCTTTAGAATTTTTGTTTTTTTCCTTCTCCAACCATAAGGCATCTAGCAATAGAAATATGCTTTCTACCACTCCCACCGCTACTAGTACTACCACTAATAAAAATTATTATAACTTAAAAAGACATCGTTATCCATTATGGGAATACATGCATGCTACTCCTGGCTTTATAATGCATTCTTTCCATCCATATGGGGCCTCGGCAGTTTCTTAGTAAATGTTATTCTTTTTGACAGGCATGCACACGTTACCCATAATCCAACATGTTTCAAGCTAAGGCAGGTAAAGCAAAATCAGCTTAACTGTCCAATGGGAACCAGGAAACAAAACCTTTAATCACAGTCACTTAGGGCTCACTGCCTTGAATGAAGAGGATTCTTGTCCACCTAAAGCCTGTGTCATAATAAATCTGACAGTCTTTAAGGCTAACTCCTGTTTGGCTTTAGGGCCCGATTCATCTTGGCCAATCCTCCAGGGGCCAAGTGACAGCACTGGGTTCGGCCCAAAGAGGTGCGGCTACCCCACAATCTCTCACATGCACACTAAACAGCCTGGATGGTTAGAGCGAGGCGCTGATAACGCCAAGGTTGTAGGTTTGAACCCCGCATGGGACAGCTGCAAATTCCTGCATTGCAGAGAGTTGGACTAGAATGATCCTCAGGGTCCCTTCCAACGACAATTCTATGATTCCGTAGCAATCCTTAGGTGATTCATGCAGTAGGGGTCTTACTGCTATCTTTTTGCTAATTAAATTATCAAACTGATGAGCGGGGAGGTGGTAATTTCCATCCCCATCAGTGTGCGGGGTTTCCACCCACCCCAGCTCTGTCTCTGTTTCATTTGATTTTTCTTTTTGCTGCCGTCACCAAAATTTGGGAGAGGGGCTTTAGGGCAGCGGCGGATCACAAGCCCCTGAACTGGGGGGTACTCTTTCTTTGTTGCTGCAGCAGACAAACATGACTGCCCTTTAAACTTGTGTGTAGAAAGCAGTCATAGAATTGTAGAATTGTGGAGCTGGAAGGAACACCAAGGGTCATCTAGTCCAACCCCAGGCAAGGCATGAATCTTAGCTAAAGCATCCATCACAGTTGACCATCCAACCTCTGCTTAAAAACCCCAAGGGAAGGAGAGTCCACAACCTCCCGTGGGAGACCGTTCTACTGTCAAACAACTCCTTCTCATCTTCTTTGGCACAAGGTTCCCACTTTATCATATCCCACCTTTTGACTTGAAATCACCACGAAGCCTTCAAAGACTCCTGACAGAACCACCAGGCTGCAAAGGATGAGACAACCATCCAGTCCATTCTTATTACATGCACTAGTGCCCCTCCTGTGCGTTCCCTCTTTACTCTCAATAATTCAGGCTCTTGAATGCCATAAGCCAGGGATGGCCAAACTTGGCCCTCCAGCAGTTTTGGGACTACCATTCCCATCACCCCCCGACCACTGGTCCTGTTAGCTAGGGATAATGGGAGTTGAAGTCCCAAAACAGCTGGAGGGCCAAGTCTGGCCATCACTGCCGTAAGCAGTCAGCCAGAGTAAACTGAACGCATTACACCATGATGCCTGTCGGGCACATCACTACTGTACGTGACTCAAGCAAATGAGCCAAGCCACATGCTACAGAGGAACATAATAAGCAGATTGATACCTGTTCCTTCTCAACTCCCAAATACAGTTATATATCAAGTATAAAGCAAATCCTATTCACAGTGCAATCCCATGCTCTATTACTCAGAAGTTCCACTGTGTTCAACAGGGCTTGCTCTCAGGTGACTGAGCATAGGTTGCAATCTCACTAAGCCTTCCTAAAAGTTCTTCTTCTTCTTCTTCTTCTTCTTCTTCTTCTTCTTCTTCTTCTTCTTCTTCTTCTTCTTCTTCTTCTTCTTCTTCTTCTTCTTCTTCTTCTTCTTCTTCTTCTTCTTCTTCGTGAGCTTCAGCAGTCTCAAGTTGCAGCTGTTCTAAAAGCCACAGAGGAAATACTAAAGACCCCACCCCCTCCACCAATTTTACTGTGGGCTCCTGCAGATGACCTATTTTATTGAGCGTTCATCTTGATTTGCTTTCACAAATCTTATATAGAGGTTAGACTATATCTGGTCTGTTTTGAGTACAGGTATTCGTTCCAATCTGTCTGCAGGATGTTTACGCACCTCTGTGAATCACGTGTTCATCTCACACTTTCCAGTGCGTTTCCTTGACACTCTTCTAGGTTGAAAAAGTCTCCTTTTCAAAGTGCTTTTGTTGCGTTGGGGCGACAGAGTGCTTAAATCGACTTTAATTGCGTCAACCTAAATTTCCAGAGATGCTCTTGTCTGGAAGGGCCTGTAGCCCACAGAACAGAAAAATCACATGATAGCCCTAATAAATATATCCAGTTGTCTTGAACTCAGGGATACTTTGCTTCCACAACACAAAGAGCAAGTTAAATTATTTTATGTTTCCAAAAATTAAGGTTAGTTAATTAATAATCAGAAGCAACTTGTTAATTAGTTATAATTCCCTCTTACAGCCACTGTCTGCAAAATTGCAAAAAAATTGCCCCAACAGCAGTTTTGAAATTAGCCTTTTTCTTTCTATTAGCTTAAAATCCTTTCTTTTGAAATGAGCCTTTTCTTCTTCTCTATTTCTGACCCAACGGCCACATTTGCATGATCAAATCTTGGCTTAATAATCCAAGTTATGCAAAAGCATATCCCTTGCTACCTCTCTTTAAATGAGCAGTAAAACAAGCCAGGACGCATCTGTTACTCATAGCTCCCTGTTATGCAAAATCCCAAAAGACGACAGGATTCAGACGCCGTTTTCAAACTGCACCCTTGCTTGTTTGGAAGCTGTTAATCATATTCGTCTTGGCTTGCACATGATAGGAAGCTATGGTTAACTGTGACTTTCTGGTTTGTTTCACCACATGCGCAAAGAGGCAGCAAGGGGCTGTGTTCACAGGCAAGCAGCGCATGCATTTCATGGCTTATTGATTTGATGCTGCAAGCGTAGACAGAGAGGCTGTCCTAGAATTTCACTCACAAAAATCAGAAAACTTCGCTGTTTGGACTGGAGGTAGTGTACGGGTTTTCATGAATGAGTCTAAAGAACAACACACAGAAACTGATTATGTTTGGATACGAGTAAGATGTCACCAAAAATGGTGGCCTTTTATGCCGTTAATCCAAAATAAAAAAATTCCTTCAGTAGCACCTTAAAGACCAACTAAGTTTATATTTTGGTATGAGCTTTCATGTGCATGCACACTTCTTCATGCACATGAAAGCTCATACCAAAATATAAACTTAGTTGGTCTTTAAGGTGCTACTGAAGGAATTTTTTTATTTTGCTTCGACTCAGACCAACACGGCTACCTACCTGTAACTAGAGCCGTTAATCCACTTAAACTCTGTGCACCTTTGCACGGCCACATTTCAACACAATTCCACCTTGCACACAACCACAGATTGCCTAACCTCTTGGGATCACTGTCCACTCACCTGGGGGCATCGAAACTGTCGTAGGAGCCAACCGTGTAGTGCCTGAAGAGTCGCTTGGCTTTGTCACTGCGGCTCTCTGTAAAGCAAAGCAGAGAAGGCGTGGGGATTAGGGTTGCAGGAGGGCACTTGGTATACAGCATCTTCCTTCTTAACTTTGAGACCTCCTGTCCTTCCTCTGCTTCCTCTGGCAGCCAGTGAGTGGCAGCACAAGCTCAGCGCAGCTGGTGGCATGTCCAAAGAGGGGAGGCAGCCAGAAAGGGGGGAACTATTAGTGTGTCAACCTTAAGAGAAGAGGGAAAAGAAACAAAAGGGAAGCTGACTGCATGCATCCCTATTTTCCAGGGACAGCCATTATTGTTTAGCATTTGGCCCTAGTAAAATACAGCCCCAATTTTTGTGTTTGGAGGCGACCACGAAGTTGCCTTTAGCACACACATGTGTACACTGGTGGTATGTTATTACAGTCATACCTTGGTTTTCAAACAGTTTCGTTCTCAAAGGTTTTGGCTCCCGAACGCCGCAAACCCGGAAGCAACTGTTCCGGTTTGCAACTATTTTGGGAAGCCAAACGTCCGACAGGGCTTCCCACGGCTTCTGATTGGCTGCAGGAGCTTCCTGCAGCCAATCAGAAGCCGTGCTTTGGTTTCCGAATGTTTTGGAAGACAAATGGACTTCCGGAACGGATTCCGTTCAGCTTCCAAAGTGCAACTGTATTGTGGTTAGTAGTAATATAGCTTTGGATCTGCAATGCCCGGTAGTCACTGGTGACAAGGACTCCCATGCAGGCGAGCGAGCGAGCTGGTGGAGTGCTCCATCCCATGGGCAGCCTGTTCCATTTCGCCACCTGAGGCAAAAGGAGAATGCTGCCCTGTGCATTTGCCATGCAACCTCCTGTGCTGCCCCTGCCAAAGGTTGTAGCCTCCGAGTTGCGGTGAGATATCGCGAGAACCCCGCAGAACTGCGCAGAGGTCTCTGTTGACGCTCCAAAAGCCGGAAGCTAATGCAGATGCTTCTCCTTACATCTCTGGTTGTGGCAGAGGAGGTCCGCCATGGATTCTGCCTCCAGAGGTGGCTATTTCAGTCTGCCTTACGGATGGACCATTCCTCCTCTGCACCCACCACAGAAACCAAACAGGCAGCTACGGGAGGGAAACCCCCTACTTGGACCCTGCATACAAATGTATTGGGCTGCTGCAGGAAGGCCGGATCCCTCTGGCCCTCCTCTGCCAGACCCCAGCAAGGTAGTAAAAAACCGTGCAGGCAACTTAGGTTTGCAGTCTTACTTACGGAATGAATGAATGAACGTATAAATAAATAAATAAATAAATAAATAAATAAATAAATAATACTTTATGATTGGTGCCAACACTACAATTCTTTCGGCATCAGAGTAAAACCTTTGTATTTGCTTGGGCAAATTCAGAAAATAACAGTAAATACAGGTGATTGCTGTTAGTCCGTTCTATTGCTTTAACTGCTTTAAAATGTGTTTGGTTTCCTCAGAAGGGGGTATTGCATTTTATCCGGGTATAACTAGTTTAGTCACATCACTTGTACATACCCTTGCACCTATGATGATGAAGGGTAGTTCATATGTATAAAAGCACATTTGAACATAAATGTCCTTATTGACATCTTGCCAGTCCCGTCTGTCCTCTGCCACTCTAGAACTCTTTTGAGCAGGGAATTGACTCTTCTTTCGAGTAATGATGGAGGCACCATCTAGCGCGCAGGCTGCTATTTCACACATTGCAGCTGGCGAGGCTCATTTTGAACTGTTAGGCATAGTAACAACATATTGTAGGACAACTCTGTCTGGGAAAATGCGCTTAAATCGCATTCGTCAGATTTAGCCTGTGACTAGGTTAAATCTGTCTCAGTTGTCTATAAACAAAGAATGCCAGCCTACCAGTTCCCCTTGAGGCCCTGCCTAACTGCCTATCGAGATACTAAATATTGCTAGATGCGTTTTGAGTTGCCACCAGTGCTTTTTTCCAAGGTGCTGGTACTCACCATGAAATTGCTACAGTAAGTGCCTCATATTTAACATTTGAAAACAAAAAAGGTGCCAGTACTGCGTACTTGTGAGTACCCACTGATTGTAACTATTTTGTAGTGAGCACATACAGATCCAATGTGAGATTGAACCGTCTCATTAAATAATCTAATTTACACAAAGGGGAACCAGTTGCAGCCAGTTTACTCACACGCCCTCCTTTAGAAGCCAATGTGGGCAGCTGATGGCAGCAAAAAATAAACACAGCCAGCCAGCAAAGTTTCCAACAATGTGCAACGCGCAGGCATGTGAGTATAGCAGCATCATTGTGAATGTGCTATGGTCTGATTCGCACATCATGTTAAACCGAAACATGACGTAGTGGAAATTGTGGCTGCTTTGCTCCTGCCCGATGGTTCTGCTGCTGAGTTAAGCCATGCCTTGGGCTTAGCGTGTTGTCCAAACCTAACCCTAACCACAAGCTGTAACCAAGAATTGTCCCATGGGTTTGTCCAGGAGAGTTAATGGCTCCGATGACATGCTAAGTCAAACCATGGTTTAGTGCAGCAGCAGAACAAAAACAACAACAACAGGGAAGGAGCAAAGAGGACACTATCTCATGTCCAGGGGCCCTCATGCATGGTCATGCTATGAAAATCAGTCCACTGTCCCTGTATTTCGTTTTGAAAATGGGGAACAGCACGTGACAGGAAGAAAATATGGCCAGTTTTAAAAAGTGTGGTGGTCTTCACTTCCTAGAGTTCGGTCACAGTTAAATTGCATGATGAACATGAAGACCAGGTGGGAGGAAATGAGGGCCTTCCATGTGTTATTGGACTACAAGTTCCATCACCCACTGACCATTGGCCATGCTGCCTGAGGCTGATGGGAGTTGGAGTTGAATAACACCCAAAGGGACACCCATGTTGTAAACAGTGATAGAAGATAGAAGGTGGAAAAGTCTCTAGCGGTGAAAATCTGGGGACAAGTGTGCGTGGAAGGAGTAGTACACTGTTGCTGCTGGTGATGGCGCTTCAATTCCATGCTTTAAAATAAAAAAACCCCTCAAATTTTGAAAAGAAAATCTGCGATGGAGGAGGCGGGGGCAGAGTTTAAACCGAAGATTGTTGCCTGCTCTACTTTTATTTTGGCTGTTCCTCCATTTTCTGGCTTCTTCCCTCCATATGGGTTTCACATGCAACTGGGGAGGACATGTAATGTCAAAAGGGGGGGGGCAATGTGTTCTTCCTTGAAATATATGGAAATGTCATCATCGCATAGTGATTAATGCTAAAAGCTAAAAAGGGTAGGGATAGAAGATGAAAAGGGATGATAAAGCCCCTATTGAGCACAGCCAAATTACTTCACAACAATTTCTCTGGAAGGAATAGCATTCTTCCACAGGGGCATGGTGTGTGTGGGCTTTTTGTGGGGGAAATGACCGCAAAGCAAGCAAAGATAGCCCCCTGTACCTGCCACAGTGACCAAAGTCATTTTTGAAACATGGAAGAGGAGGGGAAGAAGAAGCCTTAGCTACTGGGTATTAAATTCATAGGTTGTACTCACATTTTCACCCATTGAAATAAAATTGTAGCCATTGAAATGAACGGACCTAAGTTAGCCACAACACCATTACTTTCGACGTGTCTACTCCACGTCCCCCACCCCCCCAAAAAGCGCTGAAAGCGTCTCCCCACTTTCGAAGTCGTAGAGCAGGGCTGAGAACGTAGAGAGGCACTTTTGGCCAAGTTATGTGGGTGCCCAGCCAGCCAGCCAGCCAGCCTGTCAGACATGCCTTCTTCCAATAATATTCCTTCCCTTTCCATTCTCCCTAGTCTTCTGCTTTTCTTCCCCCCAACAGCCAGTCAGCATTCTGTGCCCAAACAGCGTGCTCAGTCCTCACTAAGCTGCTTTGAGATTTCCCCCTTACTTGGGGGTTCCTCTCCCCCAAAACCCCTTTTTTGCACTTCTACAAAGCTTGGGCTCCCCCCAAGACTGCTGATAATGCATGGATGGTGCTATTTTGGCTACATAACTGTGTGTGGATCTAGATAATCTATATGTGTGTGTGTAGGAGGGAAAGGGGCTAGAGGGCAGTTTAGAGCACCTACCTTGCTTCCCTTCCTGTGATTTATTGGGCACTTCCTCCACGCAGTCCGATGGGAACCAGCCCACACGGCCCTTTACCTGTCCCTCCCAGAAGCCTCCTTCCCCAACACTCAGCACTGAAAAGGAGAAGGGCACTGTTAGGGGCGCGAACACGCTTTGGACGAAGGTGGCCAGCTGTTCACCATTTTGTTACTTACTCAGAGCCGCTGTGGCACAGGGGTCAAGCCTGACCTAACGGAGACCTTCGCTGCCCCCTGCCCATTGAATTTCTCTCAGCCTAGCCTTCCTCAGAGAGCGTGAGGAATGGCCTGGTTTAGAGTAGCAAACCAAATCCAATTAGCCGTAGTCGTTAAAAGCCCTGCCTCTTTTTGTTGTTGTTGTTGAAGGTGTGCTCTTCGAGCATTCTCAGATACTCCCTGCGTATGGGGATCCTGCTAACATGATTTTAAGCTGATAAATGAGTAAGTGTTGGGTCCTTCTGTGTGAAACTTGCTTTTTGTTGTTGTTTCTAGTCCCCATCTTTTAAAAGCATCTGAAGGCAGCATGGCTGGGCCACCTATGGCGCTCCAGATTTTGCTGGACTACAACTCCCATCATCCCTGCCCATTGGCCATGTTGGCTTGGGCTGATGGGAGTTGGAAGTCCAACAACACCTGGAGGGCTGTAGAAGGCGCATCATTGTTCTGCAAGTTTCCCCCCCAGACAATGTCGTGATCCATCACCTTCCGCTTTACATCTTCTGCCTTAAAAAACAAGGTTCTAGAGCATTGGAGGGGAGGAGTTGACTGTTGTTTAAAAGCATGTATTAGAACACTCACATAGCTGCCAAGTTATCCCTTTTTTTCAGGGATTTTCCATTATGCTGAATAGGCTTCCTCGCGAGAAAAGGGAAAACTTGGCAGCTATGGAACACTCACATATTCCTTGGGATGCTGGGAAAGAAATCTAAATGCATATTCTGGAACAGTGATTACTTAACTGTGCTCCACAGTCTAGCAGTACATACTCTCCAATATCTTGACTCCCAAAAACATGATGCGCGTCTTCCTAACCATGCTCCTGTGCAAGTCACGTGACCTGCATAAAACCACAGAGTCCAAAAGATGTGAATTCTGTGGTCCATGCTCTCGCAGAAGAGCAAAATGCAGCCCTGAAAAAGTGCTGTGTGTGTGTGCACGGGAGATCTTGGCGTGAAATCATACGAGATCATAGCACCCAAAAATGGCCTCCATTCTCTTGTGCAAAAAATCCTGTTTTTTCCAAGACACTTTTTTCCCACCAGGCCCAGCATTGGAAGGAGACACCCTTAGGGAGCTGGGGAAGGACTAGCGTTGCTGACGTTCATTCCCCAGGAATGCTTTTCTGGGGCTTCAATGAATGCCAGTTGTCCACCATTGTCAATGCTCACAATACCCTAATAATCCTTAGTATGCTGTGTAGAAAGCTTTTGATATAGAGGAACATTCAAAAATTATATTCTCCATCTGCACTCTGAAGTGATACAGTCCATTGCACCATTCCCAGATTTCTGCATCCTCGAGCCTACTTAACTCTGTAGCATGTGCAGACCAGCCTTCAATAAAAACCTCGTCCCTTATCTTAGGAAGAATAGGGTCTCCCTCTCCCCCTAGTAATTTGCTTACTGCACAGTGTCTTGAGATCTTCTCATTCCTTTGGAGATTGCTGAACACTGGTTGGCTGGGGGTTTTTTTTGCAGCATTTTTGAAAGCCAGAAGCCAGAATAGCAACACCTTCAGTATCAAATTTATCTATAAGCATCTGTCCAAGCACCGTGGTCCTCATCTAGTTTGTGATCCTATAGCTGCTTACTTGGGAATGAGCTCCATTAAACTCAATATAGGTTTGCTCTGAAAGTCTTTGTAAAGAGGTCTAGCTGACCAGCCTTCCACTGAGCTGTGCAATCTGCAGCAGTTAGACCACCGAACTCCTATTTGTGAGTCCTCTTAAATCACTTTCATCTTGTATCTTACTAGGATATTGTCATACCTTTCCTTTAAGGTCATATGACTGTGTTGTTTCACAGCGTTTCTTGTACTTACAGCGTTTTTGCAGCAATTGTTTCATAGCATTTCTTGGATTTGTAAACCGAGCAACAGCACAATTATAAATCTTGTATAGATTTCACTGGCCGTTGCCTGTAGAATCAATCACCAGTTCTATAGAGCATGTTCTTGGGGGCAGAGGTTTGTGCTGGTTCACAATTGCTCCCCGCCCCCACCGCCATTCTTACTTTTAGCCCTGCTTTGTACAACTGCACGAGAGTACAGAAGGAAGTTTCTTATTTGGAAGCCTGTGAAGTGACTGGTCTCCCTGCAATGTGGTGGCAGTAAAAGAATGTTGCAGTCCTCAAAGAAGAAGCTAAGCAGAACTGTGGCCTGTGATACAACACAGTTTAAGAATCACTGCCCTAGAACATCACAGCCCCATCGAACACAGCGGGCGCACTTTTAACTTCATGGCTCTATCTTCAGTAGGGAAAATATCATAGCTCTCAATGACAGCACACGCTTTGTATTTGGGGTTTGATTCCCAGCATTTCCGGTTAAAAAGATCTGGTAGTAGGTGATGGAAACGACATTTGCCTGGGAACCAGCAGAGGCACCGCCAGCCTGTGGAAACAGTGGTCGGCAACACCAGTCCTATGCAGAACAGACTCCCTGAAGTTAATGGACACGACTTAGTTTCATTAATTCCAATGGGTCAGCTCTGAATAGGACTTAGTTGAATACCACCCAGTATTGGGCTAGATGGATAAATGTTCCAAAGCTTATCTAATGAGACTTCCTACGTTCCGACAGAATATAACACGTCTCTTATTTCAGGTACTGCAGTTCAAAAATAATCCCTGCTTTACAAAATTCTGATCTGGCCACCTTTCTCTGGACACAGACACACACTTAAGACAACGGGCCACTCATGCGTGGCTGACAGATGCACACCAAGACATACTAGACACCAACTAAAGATCACACACACACACACAAACACAAGCCAAGCCTCACAGTTTCCCTGATTCTCAGCTACAGCTGTATCAGCCGAACGCAAGATTCTGAAAGTTCAAGGTAGGGGGCAGCCTCCCTATACAGTCGTACCTTGGTTCTCGAACGCCTTGATACTCGTATGTTTTGGCTCCCGAACGCCGAAAACCTGGAAGTAAATGTTCCAGTTTTCGAACGTTTTTCAGAAGCCAAATGTCCAACGCGTCTTCCGCTTGAGTGCAGGAAGCCCCTGGAGCCAATCGGAAGTCGCGCCTTGGTTTTCGAATGGTTTCAGGAGTCAAACGGACTCCCGGAACAGATTTAAGTTTGAGAACCAAGGTTCCACTGTATTGAGAGAGAGGCTCAAGTTCCTTCCTGACTAAGGGAACCATCACACCCTACCGTCTGGGTATATATTGTTGTTTCTCCCTGCTCCCACTGAGTGTAAAATCTGGGTTTCCCCACTCATGCTGAGAAAACTATGTGGGCACATGTTGGGGGAAGTACAGAGCAACTCCATGCTTTTAAACTGGGTCCTTAAAAAAACCCCAAACACTCCATGGAGTCCTCATCTACCCCACATGTAATATGTCTTCCATTCCCCCTAGATCCAGATCAGCCTTCCTCAAACAGATGCTGCCAGATGTTGCTGAACTGCAACTCCCATCAGCTCCACTGATCATGTGTAATGGTCAGGGATGGTGAGAGTTCCAGTCCAAAACATTTCCAGGGCACCAGACTGGGAATGGCTGGCCCTGAAGATTCACTCCCTGGCATCAATGGAAGGGATGACTAGGACTATAATTTATCTCTTCCTCTCTCTTTAGGAAGCCCAACTGTTCTGCTTCTTCATTTTTTTGTTTTTGTGAGGCTGGCTACGACAAAGTTAAAGAACACCCATGCTAAGCCCTTTGGTCTCTCCCAAAGAACCCAGGCGTTGTGGGGCTCAGAGAGACTCCCTAGGCAATCCAAGGGTGTGCGCAGAGATCAACGTACCCTTGATCTTCTCGCCCTTGCTGATGGGGAGCTCACCCTCGGCCTGGACCTGGTACGGTTTCACAGCCATGAATGTGCGACCAGGCACAGCCGAATAGAGTTTCCGCTTCACTCCCCGGCTACTCAGCGTGCTTCCCCCAGCAGACTCCTTCTGGTAGCCACTGGAGCTGCCAAGAGAGAGAGAGAGACCAAGATTTAGGCAAGTATGATCTGACTGAGTCCTGAACCTGACCTGCATCATTCTCCTCTCGCCTCTGTTCTACCCTACAGAGAGAGGCCTCTTGAAAACACTCTGATTTTCCTCATTGGCCTGGAGGGCCAAGCTACACACTAAGTTAAAATGCATGTGCTCACTTCAAACTATTTGTTGTTATTATCATCAACATCACTGTCATTGTCACCATCCTTTAACATTACAGCAGCAGGGTCCCCTGTTTAGGATTCAGACGGCAGCATACAGGGCTTCATGACCCTTTCTCCCTGCACCATGATCTCAACAAAAGTTTCCTCCCAAAGTTGTTACCAGCCCAGGGCAGAAGCTGCTACTTCTTGGGCAATTAGCAGCTGGGTGTGTGTGTGTATTTTCATTAGGACCGCTGCAGACTCCCCATCCAACCCTTTATGACACATTCCTGGTAGCCTCTTGCTATCCTTTTTAAAAATATTTAAATTAAATGGACATTCAATGGAGCAGAAGTGTGACCTGTGAGAAAATGTTGCAGTGCAGAGCGTTCTTGTTCAGGATCCCAGTCAGCCAGCGTGGCCTTCTTCCAGGAGACTCCATTCCATTCCTCCTCCCCATCCTGGTCTTCTGGTTCTCCCAACAACACTTAACAAATATCCTATGCCCACAGAGCACAGTCCAAATTGGGCTATTTTTGGATAACCCCTCGGTGCTGTTTTGCCTACATAAGGATCCACACTCAGAGAATGGATTTACTCTTATTCCTCCTGTCTTTTTTCTCCAGTGGGGCTAATAGCAGCTTCAAAGATTTGTGGTCTTGATTTGTGGGGGAGCAGTGCAGAAATGAGGGGTGGGAGCTGGGGATTTAAAAACCTCCATCTGCCCCCAATGCCTGCTGCTCTGGTAAAGATGGAAGGTTATCCCTCTGGCTACTTTTAAGGTGTTGTATTTGGCTTTTAAAAAAAACAACTGAGAAATTTTGATCCTCCCCATCATATCCATTTCAGCCCTAAGCAACTCTTTTTCCCAAGAGGAGAAAGATCTCATTCCATCTCAAGGGAGTGTTGAATGCAGAGGAAAGGTGGGAGGAACCAGCTGGGGAACCCCCAAGTGAAGAAGGCTTAGAGCCCAGGGGTTGGTGGTGGGACGACAACGAATGGTCAGAGGGAGAAGAGGGAGAAGACTGGGAAGAGGAAGTGTTGGAAGCCGAAGAGGTAAGAAAGTCTGTGGCACAGAGAAATCCAGAATCAGAGGCAGAAGCTAAAGCAAGAGACAAGGGAGGCCAAGAGATGGGTCAGGCTTGTAAAGAGGCACGGATAGCTACTGCTGTGACAAGCTCTCCCCCCCCCCGGTCTCCCAGAATCAGGAGAGGCGTGAAGAGGGAGAAGCAAAGACAGGCCTGCAGGTGCAGTCTCTGATTGATTGGGAAATGCCCTGGAGAGGTGGAGACATAGCCGGCTGCGGGGAGACGGGAAACTTTAGTCTCAGCAACTGCTTCATAGGAGAAGGCTTGAGTTGCTGTGCTCATTAGGCCTGACACTCCTGTGCAGATCTTGCTTTGCTAATAAACAGCTAACTCCAACTTGCTCGGGTGATACCTGTCCGATCCTGGCAGCTGTGCCATCAGGGAAGGACTTGGGGACTAATGTCCAGGGCCCATACAGCAGAATGTGCAGGAAGCACCTCGGTTCCCCCAACAAGCAGCAGGCTGGCTTGCCACGTTTTGAAATACACATTGTCATATAAAGAGCCCCCAGTAAGACCATTAAGTCCAGGGTCTAAAATTATCCTGCTGCATCACTGGATCCCAGCCCCTTTCAAAGGGGAACCAGGTATTGAGCCCCCTCCCCTTACTCTAGAGTACCAATGGAGCATTCTGGAGGTCTTCCTGGCACGGCAAAGCCCCTGGATGCCCGCTACACCATTCATTATGAGGCACCAAGTGTTTTCTCCCTTGAAAAGTACATAGAGCTGAAGCTGAAGGGAGTGATGAACTTTCTCATTTCCTCTTCTCAGCTCTATGTGCTTTTCCTAGACCGAGATTGGCACCTGAGCATCTCAAGAGAAAGTGAAGCAGCCAAGAAGACAGGGGGAAAGGGGAGCATTTTAGGTGAGTGAAGAATGCAGAATAGTTGGGTGAAAGAATAGGTGCCAAAGGCATCAGGGGAGAGAGAGGGTGAGTGTTTGTGTGCATGGACAAGCACACACACTAGAACCAGTGAAACAAATCCTCTTGAAATTACAAAAGAAATCCACTGTAATCTTCATCAAATCACAAATCACACCTGTCTCTATCAGCTCATCTCAGATCACTGAAGCCTGGAGCCTCACATATGAAGCCCCAAGCCTACCTGGGCCGACCGCGCTGCTTCTTAGCCTCGTCTGTGTGGCGCCCACGTGACGGAGAGCGGCTGCGAGCGCCACGGGGACTGCTGGAGCTGCGCAGGGTTCCCGTGGTGATCTTCTGGCTCTGCACAGCCACAGTGGCAGACGGGGTGGACGGCGGGGCATAAAGCATCCAGTCCGGGAGGTTCATGCTGGTGTCGCTGTTGGCTCGCAGCAAGGTGTGCGGCACCACCAGGCTCTGGGAGCCGTCCCGGCGCCGGCTGACGTATTGCGGGGTCTCCTGGAAAGGGACTGAAAGGGACGGCCATGTCAGAGGACAGACTTGAAACAGGAAAGCTGGGGAGGAGAGCATCATGGGGATTTGTACCTTGCAACCAAAAGCCTTAACGGGTTGTGAGTACAGCTGGTGCAGAGCTGTGTGTTCCGCTGCAATTTCTCGTGGGAGGCTAGCACAGTTAAATGTTCAGGTGGTGTTGCTGGGCATGCCGTTTAGCTTCTCGGGACTCTCACCTTTCGTTTTTGATAAAAAACAACAACAGGGTTCTAGGTCGTATGATCGCGTGGATATGCTTGGAAACGTGTGTGAAACACCTGTTGGAAACTCAGAATCCTGAGGGGCAGCTGAGAAAGGTTTCCAGCAGTGAGGGAGACGGTTCTGGTGTCCTGCACAGATCTTTGTCCCTCCCCACTGACTGGCAAAGTCTGAATGGGTGAAATGGGGTGACTTGTTGGCTCTAGGGTTGAATGGGGACCTTTCCCCTCAAAGTGCCCCCAGAAGACCTTCTGTAATGCTGGCGGTCCCAACGCTGTGAGCCTACCTGATAACCATGGCTCTGAGCTGCCGTTTTACATTTCCCGCAGCGCCCCACAGTGCCCTGTGTAGCCTTGCTATGGACTGCTATGGAAAATCAAAATGGCAGCCCTCAACTTCCCACAATGTCCTCCTGTAATGGTACTATACTGGGCACTCTGGAGCATTGTGGGAAATTTGAGATGATGAGCAGGGATTAGTATAGGTGGATACCCCCCCCCCCCACAAAATTCTGGGGTCCTGGCAACTGCCCAAGGGTGCTGAAACTGGGCCTGGAAAAGAGCAGGCAGGAAATGGCTGAGAGGAAAATGGAAGAGGTCAAGACACTGGTAGCGTGGAGAAGATTATGACAGCAACAGCAGTGCAGCAATGGGGGAGAGCTCAGCTATGAAAGTCAGGCTGTCTCTATCAGGACTAGCAAAACATGCCAATTTCCTGCAAGTTAGCACAATTTTTAAGAGAGCCCAAATTGTGTTTTAAAAGCTCCAGTAATGCAGCAGCCTGGATAAACAAGTGAATTCCTAGGTGCCACCATCAAATGTTCAGTTACCTGGGATTTCTTCAGCATTGGTCTATCTATGTGATGTCAACTAAGTGGCACAAAACAAGCCTAAGGCCCCTACAAGCTCTCATTTACATTTTGGAATGTACCCTTCGTGAATACTGCTAAGGCAGAAGACAGTAACATATAAATCAATTGTACAGTCTTGCCAAGGTTTTCTATTTACTTTATGAATAAAGAAAATGCAAAAACCAAGGTGTCATTTGTGAAAAGAGGCTCAATGCTGAATTTAAACTAGTTCAGCTCTCATGGGCTATAGGCATCATAATGCTAAACCCTTGTTAGAATGAACTAAGACTTTTCAAGGCTGTTCACTTCCCCCTCCTCACTCCTTTTCTAGCATGGCTGCAAAGGGATTAGAAGCTTCCACTTCTGTTTTAGATCAGAAGTTGTTTAGTACGTCATCCAAACACTAAACTGTGGTGAATCTTAACTACGCTCAGTGAAACCAAATCAGCTTCATAAACCAAAGTTTGAAGATGCATTGTTTCCACTAGTGATAGCTAAGATTAACCACAGTTTACAGTGTTTGGACAACCTGCAAAATTTGCGTTGATCTAAAACAAAAGCAAACGAACACGAATTATTCCTTGCAGCTGCATTGAAGGTGAGGGTAGAGGAACATGCAATCCCAGGGCAAGAGGCTGGAGTTCATTTTCATAATGCTAAACTGTGGCTTAGTGTTATGACCAGACATGTTATCCCCACAAAGTTCCCTAGGAATTGTAGTTGTGAAGCACCTGTTAAAAATTATTTTCCTCATTAGAGAACTACAATATTCAGGGTGCTCATTGGTACTGGTGTGTGTGGAGGGGGGGATGGGTGTAGGGGAGGAAATATAACCATGTAGCCAAACTGTAATTCTATATACCATTACCTGGGACTAAGTCCCAACTGAACTCAAGAGGACTTATGGGTGAGTGAGTAGGCATGTTATCTAATTGCACTGCAAATCCTTTATGTTCGTAGTGGAGGAATGTTAACAGCATCCACCCTGAAATCAAACTCACCAACATCTGAGTCCCGGTGGCTCTTGATCAGCTCTCCCAGCTCAAAATTCCCTGTAATGACCGCAACCTAACATGGAGAGAACATGTGTATGCGCAATGTTTATTTTTCTCCAGGAGCACTGACAAAACTGTACAAAACTAGGGATCTCTCAACTTTGGTTTGTTTGAGAAACTCAAGGCTGCAGTGATTGGATCCCTCCATTTGGCCCTCTGTCGCCGGAATCCACTAGCTACCCAACGTAAGGCCATTTCTTAGCCCACCCTGCGGGCTAAAACTGGGAAAACTTGTGTCCACTTCAAAGTGGAGATTTCACATTATGGCTTGCTTCTTCATGCACCCAGCTTCCCAATCCCTGATCCTGAAAAATTAAATGTCAGGGAGAGCAGTTTGAACATGGGTTTCCCCTGAGTTTTCTATGGTTCAATAGTAGTATATCATCATCATCATCATCATCTTTCATATGAACCCTTGTCTGCAGCTTGGGGTGATGCAGTCCAGACACAGGTTAGGACAGTCTTGTAAATAAGTCCACTAAAGTTAATAGACTGCCATTTATTTATCTTTTCCCTAGTACAGTGGTGCCTCGCTAGACGAATTTAATTCGTTCCACGGGTCTTTTCTTATAACGAAAAATTCGTCTAGCGAATCCCATAGGAATGCATTGATATATTTTTTTTGCCCATAGGAACGCATTAATTGAATTTCAATGCATTCCTATGGGAAACTGCGATTCGCTAGACGAATTTTTCATAAAACGAATTCGTCTAGCGAGGCAACCTCCGCTCGAAAAATCCTTTCGTTAAGCGGAAAGTTTGTTAAGCAGGGCATTCGTTAAGCGAGGCACCACTGTATAGGGTTGGAGCTCTTGCATCATTCCTGGGTTGCCTGGCAGAGGAGCAACAGAGGACCCTGTGTGAGCCTTTTGACTTACCTGCATGCCACTCCTCCTTACCCAAGCTAGCACACCTCACCTGCTGTCTATGAGAATGTGCCCAATTCTTCACCATGCCTCTTTCCCTTCCTAATTAAACATACACCTCGCCTTTCCTCCATGGAGTGCAAGGTGGCCTACAGGGGACTCCCAGCCAATCTCCTGTCCAGGTCTCCAGCATATCTGCGGAATATGGCCCTTAACTCATGCAGAGCTCAAAGGAATTCTGGGTCTTAACTTACTCAGTTTATACCACTGTATTGTCCAGGGCCCCATGCCGAAGATACGCTCACATTCTCTCACTCAGTCTAGACCCAGAGTTGGCTGCTTTAGCTGAGCTGCTGCAGGCCAAGGAGATGTTTGCAGTATATCAGCTAAAGGGAGGGGCTGTGGCCCAGCAGTAGAGCATCTCCTGTGCATGCAGAAGGCCCTTTGGGGGGGGGGCGATCCCTGGCATCTCCAGTGCATCTGGTAGGGCTGGGAGAGGCCCCCAGCCTGAAATCCTAGAGAGCCGCTGCCAGTCAGTGAGAAATCACTCAGCTAGATGGACTTATGGCCATTAGCTCAGTTTAAGGCAGCTTTCGATGACTTCTATGATTCCTACAAGCAGGGCAGAGCTACTGGTCCTATTTGCCTTCAGAACTCCCAAGCACCCTTTTTTGCTACAGTATTTTTAACCAGGGCTAGGGGGACTGTGAGCTCCATCTGATGGTTTTTGGGATTTAGTGCAAGGAGGAGATGGAGAAACTGATCCTTCCTCGTGTCTCCTATGCTATGCAGAATTAATGACACCGAGGCGCCAGTGCTGGCGACAAGGACGGTGAGAGCGCCTGGTTCCAGGTCTACAGAATCAGCCAGCAAAAGAAATGTACCTATTTCCTTGTGAAAAGTGCAGGGCAAAGAGTGCAGGGCAATCCCAACAAAACGAAACCAGGAAACTATTATTCCTTAGTATAATAGATCCACCTAAATCCACCAAACACCCATATTGACATGGTCTAGGGCAGAGACAAGACATTCAGGGGCTCAGTCCTGTGATGTCTTGGTTCCGATTAGGTCAATGTGCCCCACTCTCACTCTCCTTGAACCCCATTCACCACACACACCTGGAAGGCAGTCTGACCATGGTTGTTCTTGATCTCTTTGTTAGCTCCCCGGTATAGCAGGATGCGGGCACAGCTCTCCTGGGAGATAGGGGAGGAGAAAGAGAAGGAATGAATAAGGCACATCTTCCATCCATGCTCTTCTCAGTGGACAAGTTGCCAGCAGCTAGCTCAGGCCCGTCCTAGCCATAGAGGCTAGTGGCGCGGAGAACCACGGCGCCGGGCACTGGAAGGGCGCCAAGTGAGCGCAGGGTTCCGGCGATCTGGCCAAGACTGCGCTCCACGAGCTGAGAGGCTGTGCCGCGTCTCTCTCCTTCTCCGAGGACTCCGCGCTGCGCCTCCTTCTCGTTTCCCCAGCGCTGGGTTCCGCTCAGTCGAGCTTCGCCACCAGTGCGCGCACAGCGCCCAAGCAGCTCTTGCTGGTCTCGCGGTGCGTGCGCTGGTGGCAAAGCTTGACTGAGTGGAACCCAGCGCTGGGGAAACGAGAAGGAGGCGCAGCGCGGAGTCCTCGGAGGTGGCCTCCCGCTGCTGCCGCGGTCCACTTGGCACTCCCTTGGAGAGGCTCTAGAGGGGGACGCTGGAGGGACCTTAGCGCCAGGGCGCTGGATGGGCTTAAGACAGCCCTGAGATAGCTAGAGCAGAGAGGGTTCACCTGTGGCACACCGAGTGCCGTGTGACTCCAACTCCCATCAGCCTCAGCCAGCACAGACAATGGTCAGGGATGATGGGAGCTGTAGTCCAACAACCTATGGCAGTTTACAGGTTAACAACCCCTGATCAAGAGATCTGCAAAGGTGGCAAGAATGTGTGTGCATCGGTAAGTCCCAACATGGGTTAAATGAGATTATTATAAGACTACAGTGCAAAAAGTAATGTAAACATCAATTGCTCTGCATGCTTTTGCCTCTGACCTCACCCACCAGTCAAGTAACTCCTGGAAGGCTGCCCAGAAAATAATCCAGTTCTTGGGCTCAAAAAGGTCCCCCATCCTTGCTCTGGGTTCAGCCCACACTACCTATCACCTGGGATAGTGCAAGGGATAGTGCAAGGGTTGCTGAGACTGCTGGGTCTTTCTCACTGCCCCGCTGCTGTTCCCTTCCTTGCAAAAGGCAGCAACAGCAATCGGTGGTGCACTCAGGGCAGGACTTTAGGGCAGATGTCAAGAGCCCCAACTCAGCGGAATGATGAGGAGAGCCACTAAACACAGCAGGGCTGTCTTATAACATTTTGAAGTCCATGAAGTAATACACATTACCATCCAGTGGCGGAGCTTCATGCTCCGGCACCGGGGGCGGAGAGCAGGCGGGGGCGGGGCTGGCACGCATTCTGGGGGCGTGGCGTGTGTTCTGGGGGCGTGGCACGCCACCCATAGGGGTGGGGAGTGTGTTCTGGGGGCGGGGACCGCCACCTGTGGGGGCAGGGCGCCAAGCACGGGCAGGGGGGCAGCCACGATGGCGCCCAGGGATCGCACTGCCCAGGGCGGAGCGCCCCTATCACCCCACCCTTCCTACGCCTGTTACCATCTAAAGAGGAGGTGGAGGGGCATAAGAGGAGACAGACTTTGTGCTGGTCATTGTTCCCTGCCTTGCCCCACCCTCCAGCCCTAGGAGCAATGGGAAGAGGGAAGAGAAGAAGAAGAAGAAGAAGAAGAAGAAGAAGACGAAGAAGAAGAAGAAGAAGAAGAAGAAGAAGAAGAAGAAGAAGAAGAAGAAGAAGAAGAAGAAGAGTTTGGATTTGATATCCCGCTTTATCACTACCCAAAGGAGTCTCAAAGCGGCTAACATTCTCCTTTCCCTTCCTCCCCCACAACAAACACTCTGTGAGGTGAGTGGGGCTGAGAGACTTCAAAGAAATGTGACTAGCCCAAGGTCACCCAGCAGCTGCATGTGGAGGAGCAGAGACGCGAACCCGGTCCCCCAGATTACGAGTCTGCCGCTCTTAACCACTACACCACACTGGCTCTCAGAGGAGTTCAGGGATAATTTGTTAAATTGTGTGTCTTTGTTTCTCAATTTGTACTGTGTTATTTTATGCACTGTGACTTGCTATTTTTATTGATTGTAGCTTATAAATTATTTATTGTAATGGTTAAGAGTGAATTTCTGTTTAATCATTATTTGCTTTTACGTAATTTTATTGTGTACTATTATATTCTAATGGATTACTGAATATGAGTTTATTTGAAACAAGTTGTTTATTTAAAAGTTATGGTTTTTTTAATGACATTTTTGTACTGGATCAGATTATTATATGGCGCGTAATCTTTGTTGTTTCTTCAGCTTGCAAACAGCCTGGTGTATAGCAATATAGAAAGGCAGTATACAAATTAAAAAGTGAAATGAGATAAGGCCTACAGTATAAAGTGACCTAACTGCAGCACTGGCAGCCATAGCTGCCAAGTCTCCCGTTTTCCCTGGGAAACCCCTGTTTTCCCAGCTGTCCCCAGCCAAAAAAACGATTTTTTTTTGTTTTTCCCCGGTTTATTCTGGCGTGACGGCCATTTTGGAACTGGGCGGAGCATGCTCAGAAGCGACTTTTGATGCTGCTCCGCCCAGTTCCAAAATGGCCGTCGCGCTACTTCCGGTATGCTACTTTCAGTCCGGTCCCTTATTTTTCAGAGAGGAACTTGGCAGGTATGCTGGCAGCAACAGCAAAAGGGAAGTCTATCAGGGTCTCTTTGAAATTGGACAGCAGGTCCTTGTTGGGCTTATGGCCAATGACCCAAAATGGCAACCCCTGACTCTGAGTGATTCCTCCCCACTGCCTGCCCAATTACCACAAGTTCCATCCCAAATAGGAAAGGCAAACCTGGATTGAACACAGCAAAAGCATCGGCCTGACCATTCTCAAACTGTTGTATATATGGGAGTTGGAGATCAATTTCGTTCATGTTTTAATGAGAAACTACCAAATGCGCACTTCACAGAACCAAACCAGTATGTGAACCGAAACACAATCGTTCTTTGAAATCGGCACTTCTCCGAATTTTGCGGTGCAGTTTGCCAACCAGACAAGATGTACAAAAATGCATTATATATTAGGAGATATTCCCCCCCCCCATGTGTATTGCTGGGGAAAACGTGCAAAAGAACGCTGACCAATTTTCACAAGATTTTTTTTTAATTAAAAAAATCACAAGTTGCTGCAGGAAAGTGGAGAAACCCAAATTTAAAGATTTGGAAAAACAAGAAACCAAAACACAGAGAGAGGCCCACCCCTACAGGGCGTGTTATATGTGCTATATCTTCTTTTTCTACTTCCGCCGTTCCTACCTTGTTGTAGAGTGCGCAGATGTGTAGCGCCGTGTTTCCGGACGCATTCTGTGCCCCAGGCTCGGCGCCATAGAACAGCAAGTGCTCCAAGTGCTGTGAGTGTCCGTGCTGGCAGGCCTGGTACGTGGGGAAGCAGAGGTCAGGAATGGAAGGTGTGGGCTAGATGGTCAGATGGACAGGTGCCAAGTCACAGCCACCCCCCTCAATCTTTAGGCTTGGAGCCAACCCTGGCAGGAGACACACACAGGATGTTAAGATGGGTAACCTAGCCCTCTCAAGCACACTATCCGGGGCTGCCAGACAGGGCATCTCAAGAGTGCCTGGAAGCTCGGCCACTACATGCTGGCCCTTACCTGGTGTATCTCTTGCCAGCCATTCTCATCAGTGGCGCCAATGTGTGCTCGGTTGTGGAGCAGAAGCTCGCAGCAACGCGGGTCACCTCCAACCATGGCCGTGTGGTAGAGCGGAGTCAGCCCGCGGCGGTCCTTGTAATTGGGTGAGCCTCCCAGGTCCAAGAGTGCCTGCGGGAGGAAGACAGGCCGGCATGAATGGCAAAGGCAGGTTCAGCCCAGGGTTGTTTCATGGCCCTTGGGGAATGAAGCATATCGCTCCGCTTGCAGTAGCTTATTGTATGGGCTTTTGAAGGCGCACCTGTTTACACAGGCTTTCTCTTGCTCATAACAACAACAACCATAATTTATTTATACCCCGCCCATCTGGTTGGGTTTCCCCAGCCACTCTGGGTGGCTCCCAACAGAATATTAAAAACACGATAGAACATCAAACATTAAAAACTTCCCTAAACAGGGCTGCCTTCAGATGTCTTCTAAAAGTCAGATACAGTAGTTGTTTGACATCTAACGGGAGGGCATTCCACAGGGCGAGAACCACTGCCAAGAAAGCCCTGTGCCTGATTCCCTGTAATTTCACTTCTTGCAGTGAGGGAACCACCAGAAGGCCCTCGGAGCTGGACCTCAGCATTCCTGACAGATGGCTGTCAAGACTTTGCTTAAAGACCTCCAAAGAAGGAGACTCCACCACACTCCTTGGCAGCAAATTCCACTGTTGAACAGCTCTTACTGTCAGGAAGTTCTTCCTAATGTTTAGGTGGAATCTTCTTTCTTGTAGCTTCAGTGTCCGGGATGAACGATGGGGGTGGAGACGCTCCTTCTTGACTCGAACCTCCTGTGTTAATTTCTGCACTGTTTTAATTGGATTGTTTTATTGCACATTTTAATTACATGTGCTTATACCTCAATGTTTGTGTCACTGGTTTTTATTATTGCACACTGCTTAGAAACCTATTTTGGCATTAAGCAATATTAAGAGTTATAATTATGATTAATAACATAGAATTGTAGAGCTGGAAAGGACCCTGAGGGTCATCTAATCCAACCTCCTGCAATGCAGGAATCTCAACTAAAGAGTGGCTGGGGAAACCCAGCCAGATGGGCAGGGCATTGATAATAAAATTATTATTGTTGTTGTTGTAAAGCATCCATGGCAGATGGCCATCCAACCTCTGCTCAAAAATCTCCAAGGAAGGAGAGTCCACAGCCTCCCAAGGGAGTCCGTTTCACTATTACTGTCTGGGGCAAGTGGCAAAGGGGAGCAAGTAAGGAAGAGCCAGAGATCGTTGAAAGGCTCTCAGTTCCGGCCCAGGAGAAAATAACTTAGCTGATCAACATGCAGCCTCCAAAAGCGTGACTCTTCCAAAAGTGCAGGCAGTGGCTCTCCCCACAAAACATGCACCATAGCTGTGGTCTTTTTTAAATGATGGACTACTGAACATGGCAGTCCCTGCACAGAGACCCCACTGTGGATCCACAGACTGAAAGCTAGACCCTTTGGCTAGCAAATCCAGCTGGCATGGAAACCCCCCTGTCACAGTGGTCGGATGGGACTACTTCAGAGTAACGACTCTCCACCGCTCTGCATTTTATCTTTTTATTGGTGCTGCGTATTTACAGTGCTAAAGGTAGAGCTATTTACAGAGACACATCTTTTCAGCTTTCATCAGAACCTCCGAATGGCTTTTGGCGCGTCTTGCGCCAGCATAACAACTTGGGGAGCCCCATCCTCTTCCTCCGACGCTTTCTGCGAAGTTCCGGAGTTGGGGGGATGGGTCTCCCCCCCTCTTTCCTCCTTCCTGTCCCACCTGGGACGCTGGCTCTTCTACCCTGCCAGAGCCTTGGATCCCACTTCCTGTTTCCCCACTGGAGCTGGAGCTCTCCCTGCTCTCAGTCGTGCTCTGGGCTGGGCTGGAACTCAGGAGGGGAGGGGCTTCGCGATACCCCTTGCCCCTCACATCCACCATATTGGATTATGCTTAACAGGGAACCCAGAAGATCTGCACGCGATACAAATCCTGGCATTAAGTTTGGCAGCTTCTTGCAGCAGCAACCTGTCCCGGCAAAATATTGTAAGTTCCTCCAGGCAGAGATCTGGCCCTGACATGAGAATCTAAGATGCTTTGAGCATCTTCTTATACTTCTCATATATGCTTATATATATATATAACAACAAAAGCATAAGGAGCTGGGAAGGTGGAGGAGATATACCGCCGCTGACATTTTCTTCCGCTCCCACATCTTTATTCTCGCATCTCCCAGTACTGAGAAGGAATTGACAATTGGCATTACCATCAGGGCTGGGTAGTGGTGGGAGCACACAGCTTTGTGTAGTGCTGTGGCTCCATCTCTCGCCCGGAAGTCTATGTGGGCACCGCCAAGGCATAGCAGCCGGATCACGTCAATGGTCCCATCCAGCTGGGCAGCTAACGTCAAAGGCGTCTCTGCAGGGAAACCACAGGGTTACTACTGTGAGGAGAGGGGCGGGTTGTGTGGTGGGCACCCTAGACTCCCAGACTCCCCCGCTTTGTGCGCCCCCCTCGATAGTTACCGCCAGTGTCGGAATCGTGGTAGTTGGGATCCAGCCCTTTGTCCAGGAGCCGCGCCACTTTCTCGGCCGCTCCATGCTGAACGTACTCCAGGAACTTCTTCAATCCCGTCTGGGGAAAGAGTTGCCAGTGACAGCCATTGTGGGGCGGGAAAGGGAGGGGACAGAATACTGCAGGTTGAAAAGAGGAACACAGTGGAGCTGGGCCTCATGGCCTCCCAGAGTGCCTTGTGGGCATGAGGGGCTCAAGCAGGGATACAGATGTTTCCTGCCTGCAAGGGCCCCGCTATTCATTTCCATGGAGAGTCCCAGGTGTGCATTCTTTTGCATTCTGGCTTATTAAATGCAACCTTATAAATAAGCTCACAGAAGTTACTGGCCTGTTTATTTAACTAGCCTGCTAAGAAACTAATGGCTTGCAGCTCTGTGCTAGCTCTGAAGGAGCGAAGGGGTGGCTTTTAAGTAAATCAGAATACTCTCATAATTTGTCTGGCCGGCACAGTATTTCCGTAGCAGAGCATACACGGCAATGGAGTTGGAATGCTGAAACCATAGCTGCTAAGTACCCCGTTTTCCCTGGGAAACCTGTTTTTACTTACCTTTTCCCGGTGGTCCCCCGTATCACTTCGTCTCCCGTTTTTCTCCTGCCGGCGGCCATTTTTCCCCCTGATTTGCCCTTCTATGGGCACAAATAATGGCCACTGCCGGCTTCAAAAGTAGCTTCTACGCATGACCGGAAGTGCGTCGACGTAACTTTCGGTATCGCCCTGCCCATCTATGGGTACCAAAAATGGCCGCCGCTGCCACCAGAAGTCGCGTCGACGCACTTCCGGTCATGCGTAGAAGCTACTTTTGAAGCCGCCGGCGGCCATTTTTTTGTGCCCATAGAAGGTCAAAGCGACACCGGAAGTTACGTCGACGCAACTTCCGGTGTCACACGGCTGCCGGTCCCGGATTCTGCAGTCCGGGACTTGGAAGGTAAGGCTGAAACTGTACTAAAATACGGGATTTTTAAAGCCAGCTGCTCTCCAGACAGATATTTTTATTTCTATGGGGGTTTGGGGGAGTTGGGGTGTGTGTGTGGATATGTTGAAAGGTCTCTCTTCTCTCACCTTAGTGTGGAGTTTTGCCAGCTGCTTCTCATCCAGGTTGGTCTGCTTGTAAACTCGGGTCTTGTAGCGGAACTGAAAGAAGTGAGGAAAGGGGAGAGAGGGGGCTGTTATTAGAGTGGCACATCATGACACCTAACCATCTCTCCAGAGGCATGTCCCTCAACTCTAATCTCACACTTCCATAAGAAGCTCTCAGGGTGTTTCAAGCAAAGATGAATTTCCCACACAGAAATCACTTCTATACAAGGACCTTCAAGTGTGGTTCACCATTGATGGAGACTAGGATATGTGTCAGGCAGGCAAAACTAAATATAATTTCCTCAGTGCCCTCCAACATTTCACATATATTACAACAGGGATACTCTGTCATACTTCTCACATCCCAGTTCTTACGCCGGGGGTCACTGCCCCCTCAGAACACAGGAAGCTTGAGTTATATCAAGTAAGATCTGTCACAGCTAAAAATTGGCCGCTGTTTCTTTAATACAAAAGGAACTGAGTCAGCATGAGTCAGCAGCCTACAATGAATCGGCAAAGCTTGCATGACTCATGCAACCTTTCACCTGCATAAAGGTAAAGGTAAAGGACCCCTGACAGTTAAGTCCAGTTGCGAACAACTCTGGGGTTGCAGCGCTCATCTCGCTTTATTGGCCAAGGGAGCCGGCGTTTATCCACAGACAGTTTTTCTGGGTCATGTGGCCAGCATGACTAAGCTGCTTCTGGCGAAACCAGAGCAGCGCACGGAAACACCGTTTACCTTCCCGCCAGAGCGGTACCTATTTATCTACTTGCACTTTGACGTGCTTTCGAACTGCAAGGTGGGCAGGAGCAGGGACCAAGCAACAGGAGCTCACCCCGTTGCGGGGATTCGAACCACCGACCTTCTAATCGGCAAGCCTTAGGCTCTGTGGTTTAGACCACAGCACTACCCGCGTCCCCTTCACCTGCAAATGCCTGTATATATAGAGTGGTCATTGATTGTGTGTGGTGTGGGTTTGTTGGGTGGTTGAAACTGGTTGAGTTGATATGTACAAAAGCTGTCGGTCGTGGTGGAGAAGAAGATTTTAAGAATAAAAGCAACATTCTGCAAAGTACTCTTTCTCAAGGACTCCTTGTGCCGACTAGGGTTCGAAGACCAGGCAAAGGAGGTCAGAACCTTTTCCTTTTCAAACACTGACAAGATCAATGGTCTATCTAGCTCAGTATTGATGCCAACTTTTTTGGACTACAAGTCCCATCAGCTGCAGCCTGGGGCTGATGGAAGTTGTAGTCCAAAAAAAAGCTGTAAGGCACCAGATTGGGGAAGGCTGGTTGGTGTACATGGACTGGCAGCCGTGCTCCAGGAATTCAGGCAGAAGCCCACCCTGGAGATATCAGGACTAAACCTGGGACCTTCTACATGCCAAGCAAATGCTCTGTCACTTGAGCTACAGCCTGCCCAGTGCTCTTTCCCACTTGCTGTGTGAGCTGCATCCATTTACTCTGCCGCAATGTGCCCTGAACTGTTTTAAAAGCCAGGACCAGGAGGGTGTTGATTCTTTTCATTAAAGCTATGCTAGGAAAACTTGACTGTTGCACACTGACTGTATACACTTCAAAGCGAACTTCATCAGCTGAAATATGTGAAATGGCTGCAGAGCACGCAGTACTCTTTCATGTCCAGGCATGTGCATTTCCATGCAGGTGCGCTAGAGACAAGACCATACATTCAAGGCAACATCCTATGCCTCTTTGAGACACACAACTTCCCCAAAGAATCCTGGGAACTGTCGTTCCCCCTGCACATAGCTTCAAGTTCCCAGCACCCTTAACAAACTACAGTTCCCAGGATTAATTAGGACAAGTAACGTGCTTTAAATGTGTGCCGGATGCCCTTGAAATGTACGGGGTGGGTCTGCCCAGTGTGTCTGGCCCTCCCCGCGACCACAGATTTAACATCTATAGATCTGGAAGAAGAATGTCAACTCCAGATATCTGTATGATTCAGTCCCTCCCACTCTTCAAGTAGCGCCTCGAGACATATCTATTTTCTCAAGCCTTCTCTAATTCACTGGATTCATCTCCCTCTCTCTGTTGCTCCCCACACACCTTCCTTTGCCTCATATGAGTCTATATATTTAGAATGCAAGCCTATGGTTTTATCATTGCTAATCTTAGGTTTTATACTGAATGCATACTGGGGCAGACCCAGAGACAGCAAGTCATTCTTCAATTTCATTGAAATCAATGGGATAGATTAGTCATTACAAAGTCTCGTTGATTTCAGCGGGGCGGGGCGGCGGCGACTCCAGCTTCACTAACTTCTGGATCCTACTCACCACATGTTTTTATTTAGAGTTGATGTATTGTTAGGTACCCTTGATGTGTTGCTATGCACTCATGAAACAGACAATTTTGTGATATACATCATGTGTTGGGTCCAGCTTAGTTTTATTCAGGGTAGATGCACTGAAATTAATGGACCTCAGTAGATGGCCTAGTTGGCTAAAGCGTCATGCTGATAACACCAAGGTTGCAGGTTTGATCCTTGGATGGGACAGCTGCATATTCCTGCATTGCTAGGGGTTGGACTAGATGACCCTCAGGGACCCTTCCAACTCTACGATTCTAAGTTAATTGTTTCAATTAGTTTCACTGGGTCTACTACGAGTGTAACTAATATTAGACACAACCCTTAACGGGACTTTGGTCCCATCTGGTCCCTGAGGCTCTCCTACTTGACCTTCTGCTTTAGAGTTCCTGGCTTAAAGAGGGAAAAGTGGCAGATTGTAGGCCTGGGGTTTTTATCTGAATCAAACCTGGTGTGTGTGTGTGGCAAGAGGAGCTTTTTACCCTTTGACTCCCAAAGTGGGTCTCAGTGCCTGCAGTTTGCCTAAAACATAGGACCCCTTGAAAAGGGCTACTCTGACCAGCAGTGGTTCCTCAGGTACTCAGACAGGGATTGTTCATATTACCAACACCTGACTCTTTTAAACTGGAGAATTCAAGGATTGAATGCAAGACCCCTCTGCATGTAATGTATAGTGACAGTCCACCCTCCAAAATTTGTATATGTCCTGCCTGTAGCCTACAAATCTAGATTACAAATCTAGGGTCCTTCCAACTAGGGACATACATTTAACATTCCCACATATTATTTTGTTGTGACACATTTAATTCAATTTTGTTACTCTTTATTTCCCAAACATTATTATTATCATTAATTATTATTATCGGCATTATTATTTCTAATGACTGATGAGTATTTGCAAGCGTTATGAATGCGGTTACTTGAAAAATATTGCCTGTACTGTTGTCATGAAATCTCATACTGATGGTAGCATTATACTATATGCCACAATGAGTCTATCATACCAATTTTAACTATCCTTGCCTCTACCTCCCAACTATCTTAAAACAAAACAGTTATCTGTCTCCAAATTTGATAGAGGTCGGAAGGAAAGACATCCAACTTTCAAAAAAATGGGTAAAAGGTTTCACCCTTTTATTTAAAATAGTCATATTTTGTCTTATTGCCTGACAACAGGCCTACCAACATGCCTGGTTCAGACATAATGCTAAGCTATGATTTGTTGAGTCAAAGTGTGGTTTGTTTGAATGCTTGAACCCAGCTCAGTAGATTAACCATGGTTTATCTTTCTAGCAACAAACCATTGATGTAAATCAATGGTTTGTTGTTGGTTTATAAATGGTGGCTTGTTCTAACTACGGTTTGGTGTTATGTTCAAAATGGACAGCCTTGCTTAACCTTGGTTTGTTGGACCATTCCACTCTAGACCATACCTGCCAAGTCCCAGCCTGAGAAATAAGGGACCGGGCCAGTAATAGCAGACCGGAAATAGCGCTGCCGCCATTTTGGAACTGGACGGAGCATGCTCAGAAGTGACTTTTGATGCTGCTTTGCCCAGTTCCAAAATGGCCGCCACGCCAGAAGTCACACTGCAGCCATTTTGGAACTGGACAGAGCAGCATCAAAAGTCGCTTCTGAGCATGCTCCGCCCAGTTCCAAAATGGCTGCCACGCCAGTATAAACCGGGGGGAAACAAAAAAAATCTGTTTTTTCAGCTAGGAACAGCTGGAAAAACAGGGATTTCCCGGGGAAAACGGGAGACTTGGCAGCCATGCTCTAGACGCTTGACAAGCTACAGAAGCCAAGGGGAAGAACAACTGAAGAACAAACCAAGTTCTAGAGAAAAAACCCGTGGCTTCTTTTCTTGTCTGCGGGACAACTCTTGTGTCTCAAGCCATGGTTAAAGCAAATTATGGTTTAGCTTCATGTGTAATTGCAAAGAGAAAATTTAACACCCAATAAATATAATATTTTAAGGCAGTTGGGACTTAAGGACAGTTGGGACCTTGTGCGATTATAGAAAATGCTCTTTCCCTATTGCCTGCTGCTCAATGACTGGGGTGGTGGTGGATAAGGGTTTGCTGCGCCCTGGAACTGCATGGCCTAGTAACCAGGGCCAAATAGTTCCAGATGTTTGTCTCCAGGTATAGGATCTCCTCCTCACCTGGGTACCTGGGCAATTACTCACTGCTTCTCAACAGCAGTGGTGCGTAACTGATGAAAAACTTTAGAGGGTGGGAATGATGATATGAATACTGCCTGGTCTTGTGGTGGGAGAAGGGGCACCCAGAGGAAATTATCTTCCTAGCAAGAGTCTTCCAAATCATGTCTGAGCCTCTGTTGATCTTACTGATATTAGCACCTTTCGTTGGCTCTGCTTTTTAACTCTGCTTTGTATTATTTATACAACTGGTCGTTGTAAGCTGCCTTGAGGGGCTCAAAGGTGCAATAAAAAAATATTTTTATAAATAAAAGCATTTTTAAAGTGTGTATTGGGGCGGGGGGGGGGACAGCACTGACATCTCCTTTGCAACACTTTTACACGGCCTGGGCTATTTGTTTTTTTATATTGGCTCCCAAAGGCTCAATGGTCCCTTCTGACTACAGTATGCTGTAGGACCAGCAGACTTACCTCCAGGTAGGGCACTCCCTTCTCGAAACTCTGTGGGTACTCGCGCAATAGGCGCTCTTCGTCCAGGAATTTGGCATCCCGCCCATTGGTGGCTGGCTGGAAAAGCCCATAGTTCAGCACGTCCTTGAGGCTTTCATTGAGAGTGCAGAGGATCTGTTGCTTTGCCACCCAGATGGCCGCATCAGGGTTGAAACGTAGGCATTTCTGAAATGGTTTTGGGCCAGTGGGAGAGGGAGGGGTGGAATTGAGAGCAAAAGGAAGGCATCAAAATGGCACAAAGCGGCACCTTGTTTTGCGTTTGCTCTGAAGCAGTGTTTCGGCCCTTTTAAATCTGGTTTATTGAGCCACATCTTCTCCTCTTTCTTCCCAGGGACTCAAGGCAGCTTACAGCATTCTGCCCACCCCCCCTTTTATCCTCCCTACAACCCTGTGAGGTAGGCTAAGTTAATGGACCTAGTGATCACTTGTCCAAGGGCATTGAGGTCATCCAGCTTAATGGCTGAGTGGGGATTTGGACCTGGGGTCTCTTGACCACTCTAATCACGATGGCTTAAAAAGAAAAGTATTTCAATACTGATCTACCCTTTGCAACACTTCTACATCCAGGGTTATAAATTTTATGATGGTGAGCGGGTGTGTGTGTGTGTGTGTGTGTGTGTGCAAGTGGTAAGATTACATAATGTGGGGAATGAGCACAGAAGAGTCAGGATCGAAAAAGAGGTAGCTTAATAAATTTATAGTTTTTTGATTGTACAAGAATATTCCTTTTGCTCAGCTAATTTAGTTCACAGAGAGGGGGCTCTTTGATCACCTGTCCCACAACCGTCATGTTGGGGAGAAACTATTCTATAAAGGTAATTTAACTGTCGGCACCCCAGACCTTATGCGTCTCACATCCACATCATACTGTACAGTGGTGCCTCACTTAACGAATGCCCTGCTTAACGAAATTTCCACTTAACGAAAGGATTTTTCGAGCGGAGGTTGCTCCCTAGACGAATTCGTTTTACGAAAAATTCGTCTAGCGAATCGCGGTTTCCCATAGGAATGCATTGAAATTCAATTAATGTGTTCCTATGGGCAAAAAAAAAATTCAAAAAAATTCAATGCATTCCTATGGGATTCGCTAGACGAATTTTTCGTTATAAGAAAAGACCCGTGGAACGAATTAAATTCGTCTAGCGAGGCACCACTGTATATTTAAAGCTGGGAACTGTAGCTCTGTGCAGTCATCACCCTTAGCAAATTACAGTTTCCATTACTGTCAAAGTGCTATAATGTATGGTATGGATGATCCCGTATCTGTGGTTGCTGATATTCACTGTAATTTTTTTTAAATTAAAAAAAAACTTCTTACTAAAAATCAGCACTTTTCAGTTTATCCCAGCTGCCTTTGCCTTCATCAGCCAGGAGAACACTAGAATTATGTTTTACCACACCGTTGTGCAGAATGCAGCCTGCGTAGTTTCCATCTTATCTCCGCAAATGAAACGGGCAGAGATTGCACTTTTAAAAAAATGAAAAACAAAAAGCACTGTTAATTGAAAGCTGAAATCCAGGCTAGGGGCCTGCAGTCTCCCTGAGGGGACAAAGTCTCTACAGGCCTCCTGCAGCTATTGCCCGGGGCAGGCCTAATTTCGAGTGATTCCTCAACAGAGAATTCCAGGCAAAATCCGAGAAGTAATACAGACATGGAGCTACCAAGAATTTCAGCGTAAAATGAATTACGAGAATGAGTCTATCTGTAGGCAGTCTCTCTGTTTGTGTGTGTGGCAATGGCAGTGTCTGTTGTCTATGAGGTGCCTGCAAACCTGCTTTCACCCCGGTCAAGTCTTTACCTGACCCACACCTGACGTCATGTATGCCCTACATATATCATGTCAGGTGTAGGGGTGGTGGGTGTGGCTTGGCCAAAACAGCCTTGCAGGCTGAATGCTGGGCCTTGCCGGCCAAATTAGGTCCACGGGCCAGAGGTTCAACACCACAGAGATAGACAGTCTATGTTGTCCCAAGTCTTCCCCTCACTGCCTCTGGATGTATTATTATTATTATTATTATTATTATTATTATTATTATTATTATTATTATTTTAACACCCAGGAGGGCTACGGCAATTTAAAATACAACACCAAGAGTACGCTTGGTACTCTTCTTTCATCCCTGATGCGCTGTCACTGCCTATCCTGACAGGCAGGCAAGACACAACGCCTCTTCCCATCAGCGAAATTGTTAGGTTGAGAACGCAACATGCCAACTTGATTACTCCGATTTACATTTGCGGCAGGGGCACTTGAGCCGCGCGTGGCGCGAGGCCACGTCCAAAGGGATGGTTCCCTGAGTCTCAGGCATGCTCCGTCAGCAACAGCGCACTCGCGGCCTGCCAGTCACTGGGCGCATGCGCCCCATGGCCTCCTCTGCCACATGCAGCGGCGGTAGGAAATGTGCGGCGGTACCCGTGATGAGGGTGCAACGGGCCTGAGTGGCAACATATTTATACCAAATGGACCCACACATAGTACTCTTGCAAGAAACTCGTAAAGACAGACAGGGAAAACTCCTTGTTTACACAGTAATGGGTCGGTTTCTCATTTGATCTTAGAAAGTCCTGCTTTTACTTAGGACGTTCCTATTTTCATGGGAGAAATGTTGGAGGGTATGCATTTGAATCAAATGGGGTTGGTGTTCCCGCCTTTTGCTCTTTTGACGGCACCAGGAGTTTCTCTACTACCCTAGCGCTCCCTGCCTTCTTCCCTCACCCCTCCATCTTCCAGGGTCAGATTTGGGGAGCGGGGGGGGGAGGGGGGGAGGAGGAGGAGAGGGGGTCATGAAGGGACAACCAGCCAGACACATGGTGGCAGTTCCATCCCTGTTTCCATGGTCACAACAATTTGTGATCTCTAGCAACCGTTTCCATGGTTGCCCCTGTGAATAGAAATGGGACCCAAGATGAAGGGGGAGAACAGCTTTAAAGAATCAGTAAAATGTTATGGGTTTGGGTGTTGCGGGTTTTTTTTTTTTTGTGGGGAGTGAGAAAAAAGAAAGGGGGCCTTCTCCAAAATAGTATAGAGACCAACCAGCAATGGCCTTTTGGTAGCTAAAGTAATATTCACATTTTAAACCAAAACACTGTGTATACGGTGGTGTTATACATATATGGTGTGTGTGTGTGTGGATATGAAGATGCAGGAATAGAGGACTCAAACAGCAATGGTTAAGTGAAAGGGACTAAAGGTTATTTTAGCCAGCTCTTAATAAGGCTCCACCTGCACTATATATTTAAAGTACTTTCATGCCACTTTTGACAGACATGGTTTCCCCCCCAAAGAATTCTGGGAACTGTAGTTCATGAAGGGTGCTAAGAGACGCTAGCAGACCCCTATTCCCCTCACAGAACTACAGATTCCTAGAGCTCCCTGGGAAGAGGGACTGGCTGTTAAACCACTCTGGGAATTGTAACTGCGAGGGGAATAAGGGGGCTGTACAATGCTTGGGCCAACTCTGAACACCTTTCTAGAACAGACATGTGATCTTCTAGAACAGTGTTTCTCAAACTTGAGTCCCCAGTGGACTACAACTCCAATCATCCCCAGCTGTCAGAACCAGTGGCCAGGGGTGATGGGAGTTGTAGTCACATAGATACTGAGGTGATTTATAAACTATTGAGGGACCCAGGTGGTGCTGTGGTTAAACCACTGAGCCTAGGGCTTGTTGATCAGAAGGTCGGCGGTTCGAATCCCTGTGACGGGGTGAGCTCCCGTTGCTTGGTCCCAGCTCCTGCCAACCTAGCAGTTCGAAAGCACGTCAAAATGCAAGTAGATAAATAGGAACCGCTACAGACAGCGGGAAGGTAAACGGCGTTTCCATGTGCTGCTCTGGTTTGCCAGAAGTGGCTTTGTCATGCTGGCCACATGACCTGGAAGCTATACGCCGGCTCCCTCGGCCAATAATGCGAGATGAGCGCCGCAACCCCAGAGTCGGTCACGACTGGACCTAATGGTCAGGGGTCCCTTTACCTTTACCTATAAACTATTGGGCCATATCCAGCGCTAGTCCTACCACTGCACATCATTAACTTAAGTTCACTCATTTCAATGGTACTACTCAGAGGAAAAATTTGTTGGATACAGCCCATTGTTCTTATTGTAGAAGTATGGCCATAGGTCCTACTTTGCTGAGGGCGGTCTTTTGACAGCCCTTCTTCTTCTTCTTCTTCTTCTTCTTCTTCTTCTTCTTCTTCTTCTTCTTCTTCTTCTTCTTCTTCTTCTTCTTCTTCTTCTTCTTCTGAAAGAATATCTAACCCAAGCCTGGTTTAAAGACAATAAACCTTAAAGAGGGGGACCGGGGTGTGTGTGAAGTTGCACACCCACCACAGCGACCAGCTACATAGTGGACTAAGCAGCCATACATAGGTCACCCGCTCAGTCTCTCTCTCCTCTGCTGGAATGAAAAATATTACATTTCTATTTAAAGTATAGACATTATTTCCAAATGTGCATGTATGCATGCAAATTAGCAAATGCAATTTTGTTGCAAGAAGTGCATCTTCTTCTATTTGGCAAAATTCACCCTTTAGTAGTACAGTAGTAGCAGTAGCAGCAACAGAAAGGCTGGTTCCAGGTTTCACCAGGCCCTTGGCAAAATGCCTTCTGATGTGCCCCCTCCCTCCACCTGGTAACAGCGGCAGAGATTGCTCCGGATGGCTGCTCTCTCTCTCATAATGGCCCAGAACAATGCTATGTTGGAGATGCTGAGGGAAATCAAAATGGCGGCTCCTACACCCAGTTGCTTTTTAAAAGCTGGGGTTGAGGCAGCGGTGTGCCCTGACAACTCCCAAAGGCTGCTCTGTGCTGACGCAGGACCTAGCAGCAGCAGCAGCAGTAGTAGCAGAAGTAAGATTATACTTCCAGGGTGGATGTTACTCTTGAGAAGTAACAGAGAGATGTACAGGAAGACACAACCTCAGGCCCAGAACTGTGGGGTTGTGGGTTTACCGCCTTATGACAAAGACGTTCCACATACAGTGGTAGTACCTCGACTTACGAACGACTCGACAACCGAATTTTCCGACTTACGAGTGGGCAAATGGCCACACGCTTACGAATTTCTCGACATCCGAACGGAAACCACGGCGGTTTTAGATAGGGTTTTTTCCACTTACGAATTTTTAGATAGGGTTGCTTCGACTTACGAATTTTTCCGTTTCCAATGCATTCCTATGGGAAATCGCGTTTCCAATGGCGCTTTTCGACTTACAAATTTTTCGACCTAAGAAGGTGCCTTCAGAATGGATTAAATTCGTAAGTCGAGGCACCACTGTATACTCAAAAGTTCTCTTGCCTTTTTCAGTTTTTTTCAATGTGTTCTGGGATTGAGCCCCACAAACATGAACCCCATAAGTAGTGGGGGCTGTGAGGACAAGGGGGGCAAAGAGGGGTACAGCTCCCACAAAGAATGGCCAGGGATGTTGACCCCTTCCGCAAGGATGATCTGGCATATACAATGGCTGCTGTTGTCAAAAGCTGACTCGTGTCCTTTCATTTTTTTCCTTTGCTCAATTGCCAAGCCGCCTAAGGTTTCTTTCTTTCTGTACCCATCGTGAGGAACTCATTTTCCACAATGATGAACGGTATCGTTTATGACCTCATGACTAGCCCGTTAAATAAGCAGACGTAGAAAATACGCCAGAAAAGTAAGCAACACTCAGGACGAGTGTTAAAAGCAAGGTCCAGGTCCACAGACATGTTTTTTTCAAGGTGATATGGAAGTCATAGAGTGTGGGCTTTCTGGGTTTAAGAATACTATGGCTCACTCACAAACCCCTGGAATAGGATGGGGCAATAAAAACAAATTAAATAAGCTAATAAACCCTGAGATGTGGGGTGTTTTTTTGGTTGTGTGTTAGAAAGGCTCGCTTCAGTGTGCTCTGCCAATGTGGTATAGTGGACAGACAGCTGGACCAGGGTTCAAATTCCACTCAGCCATGAAGCGCACTGTCTCCCAGCCTAATAATACATCAATCATAGGGGTTGTTGTGAAGATAAACAGGGGGAGAGAATCATACGCGCCATTTTGACCTCCTTGGAGGAAAGGTGTGATACAAATGGAATCATCGCCGAGTGAGATGAAGAAGGCTTGTACACAGGCAGCGAGACTTCTGGGGTGCCCAGGGAGTGTCTGTGCAGCCATGCAAGGACCCTAATGGCAGGCGGTGGAGGGGGGAAGGGAAAGGAAAGGGGTCTGCAGATGGTTCTCCAAATCAAAGGGTTGCTGGATAAAAGGACTGGTGCTGGTGGCAATGTCTGTATGTGTGTGTGTATGTTGCTGAGTGTCCTGGTTTTATTGCTAATGAAGTGAGGAAGGAATAAGTTCCCTTTAGTGCTGAGCTAAGGATGAATCCAGTTCTGCATTAATTACCCCTCTAGGGACTGAGGTGGTGGTGGGGAGTGGTGGAGCCCAGCCAAGAAGGGAAGCCCCACTTTTATTTGTCCATCAGCCGCAGACCTTCCTGGGCAGCATTGCAGAATCAAGGAACACACATCCCTGTTCACAGAACTCTCTGCCCATTTAACCGCTTCCCTCCTTGAGCAACCCACACTACGCAGATTAGATCATGTCCATCTGAGGCACAGGGGAAAGGAGGGAACAAGGAGCCCTGTATATCAGAGGAAATCTACCCAAATTACTGAAACGATTTGGTTTCGTTTAGTTTATTGTTACGGTTCTCGACCAGCATAAAAACGATTTGGTAAAATCCTGCCCAACTGCCTCATCACCATACTCTACAACAGATGTGGGAGAACCTCTGGCCTTCTGGATATTGCTGGAGTACAACTCCTGACATCCCATTGGGGGCTGACGTTCAACAACATCTGGGAGGCCACTTTAAAACACATTGGGATGACCCAATGTCTCTCACCCTTGCTCTTCGATACCTAAACCTAAGTACACGTAACTGAAACGACAACATATTCTCAGTGTTGGCTCCAGGTTTTGGAAAGCGACGTGCAAGACCTTCCGCCCTGTTCCCTCCCGGTGAGTCTAACTCCATGCTGCCATGATCACAAACTGCTCCCCCTTCTCTTTCCTCATCTCTGCTGCCACCTGCTTGCCTGCCAGGCAGAAAGCCAAGGAGCAAACAGACAGTGGCATCTACTTATATACCACTCTTATCTGGGCAGCCAGAGCGAGAGGTAGCTGAACAAGCAAGCAGACTGAAGCTGTGAAGAGGAGGAGCAGGCGCTACCTGATCGTGCCAACCCTGCGTCTTCTGCTTCCATTTGCCTTCTTGTAACCCCTCAGGGCAGAGTCTAGCCCTCAAACTTGGTACAGTACCTATAGATGGCACTATTACTATTGCTATGAAAGGGCCATAGCTGAGTGGCAGAGCACCAAAAAATTCATGCAGAAGGTTCCAGGTCCAATTCTGGGCATCTGCAGGTAGGGCTGAGAAAGATAGGAGTCCCTTACGAAACTGCAGAGAGCTGCTGTGAGTCAGTGTAGACAATACTGAGCATGATAGACCGTCTGACCCAGTTTAAGGCCGATTCCTAGGTTCATCGTAACCATCTAGATGGCTAGAATTACGCCACAAAACACAAAAGAGTGTCAGCTGGGGTAGAGACGGCAGAAATTAATTTCGAAACCGGTAACACTCGGCATCGCTTGTCGCCCTTGTCTTCAGTGGGTCGGAATTTCTCCCCGACGCTCAATATACAACTTGGCTAAATTCTTTTTTTTAAAAAAAAAACCAACAAAATACCCTCCACACTTGCCTCCCGCTACACCTCAGCATGCACCTGGGCACAGGTGAGCTTCCATGCCTCTCCCGCACTCCGTCCCCTCTTTGGTTCCTCACCGTCTGGTGCAGGTCGGGGATGCCAATTCGGAAGACCATCATACTGAAGTGTGCGTCCTCGGGTACCGACATGGAGCGACTGTGGTCAGGGTTAGCGGGGCTGGCCGGCGGGCTGGGCCCCTCGCGGGAGGTCTCCGAGCCCGACTCCCCCTCGGGGCACTGGGAGAGGTGCTCCTCCTCCTCCGCACTTGATTCGGGGCTCTGGGGCATCGTCGGGGGCGCTGGGCACCATCACTGGCCGCACTGCAAGGGGGGGGAGTGAAAGAGATTAAAGGTTACCTCAGTGGAGGAGCATTATAAGAGATGCTTGCCTTCCTTCTGGGCTCCCCATAGGCATCTTGTTTGGCCATGGTTATAACAGGATGCTGGTAAGATGGACCACAGGCCTGATCCAACAGATCTCCTTTTACGTCCGTGGCGGTAAGGGGACCGGGATGGCCTCTACAGCACTGCTTATGCCTTATGAGCAGGCATGTCAAACCTGCGGCCCTCCAGATGTTTTGGCCTACAACTCCCATGATCCCTAGCTAGCAGGACCAGTGGTTGGGGAAGATGGGAATTGTAGTCCAAAACATCTGGAGGGCCGCAGGTTTGACATGCCTGCCTTATGAGGAACGGCTTAGGGAGCTGGGTATGTTTAGCCTGGAGAAGAGAAGGTTAAGGGGTGATATGATAGCCATGTTCAAATATATAAAAAGATGTCATATAGAAGAGGGTGAAAGGTTGTTTTCTGCTGCTCCAGAGAAGCGGACACGGAGCAATGGATTCAAACTTCAAGAAAGAAGATTCCACCTAAACATTAGGAAGAACTTCCTGGCAGTAAGAGCTGTTCGGCAGTGGAATTTGCTACCAAGGAGTGTGGTGGAGTCTCCTTCTTTGGAGGCCTTTAAGCAGAGGCTTGACAGGCATATGTCAAGAATGCTTTGATGGTGTTTCCTGCTTGGCAGGGGGTTGGACTGGATGGCCCTTGTGGTCTCTTCCAACTCTATGATTCTATGCTCTGCCAAGATGTGATCTCCTAACACACACGTATTCAGATACAGAAATATGGCCTTTGAATAATGCATTCTGAGCAAGCGGGCACAGACCCAAATGTGCGCACACAGACAAACCAAGGCTGACAGGCAAGTCAAGCAAAAACGAGGCCTCCCTTCTCTTCGTTTTCTCTGCTATACCGACACAAAACAAAGACACGCTAAGGCGTACAGACAAAAACATGCAGACATACAGCAGGACTACGACTAGAGTGGTATCTAGCCCAGGATCTTTGTTCTGTTGTTTCACCTGGTGCCGAAGTGACTTCAAAGCAATCCATTACACTTTATTGCAGCCTCACAGGGTGGTCCCTCTGGAATTTGTCACACACACACACTCTTGTAGATCTGTCTGTGCTTGGCTCCCCAGCGCTTAAATACTCGGCCTTTCACAACCCCTTTCAAAAACATGCATTGGGAGAGGATCCCTAACTTGGCACAGAGAGAGAAACACAGGACAAAACCTTATCGATACAGGATGCAGCACTTTGCACGGGAATACAGGACAATCCTGTATTATACAGGTCAGTTGGCAACCCTAGCTGGAGTCTAATTTCACCACCCACCCCACAGCTTGCGCCACACAGGAGGTCCAATTATGTTTCTTCTCTGGTTTCCTCAGTTGCTGCTCCTTCCCCGTGTTTAATACAACTCCATTCACTAGGACTGAGCAAGAGGAGTGGAGGGGGAGGTTGCAGTCAGTAACCCCCCCCCACCGCACTATTGTACCAAGGATCGGGGTTGAGGGGGAGTAGGGGGTCGCGTATCCTACACCAGCCTTTGGCTTATTAGCTCTGAATCCCTGGAACACTTGCTGACAGGCAGCTTGCCTATAGAAGCCTTGATCCGCACTGAAAGCAGGATTCATTCCAGCACAGAGGTGGCAAGAACCCCGGGGAACGTAGCTAAGAAGAGAGAGATGGGGAGAATAACTTGCGCGCAGGGAGGAACACAAGAGACGTTGCGAGCTTCGTTTTTCAATCTGCACACAGTCACCTGCTTCCCACTCCTACTACTCCCTGAGCATGGTTATTGAGGCAACGGCCCAGTTCGCACATGACGCTACCCTATAAACCATGGCTAAGCGTGAATGTGTGACCGTGTGGGTACTCACAGGAAAAATCCCAGCCGCTTTGCTCCTCTCCCCAGTGCTGCTGCGCTACCTGTGCTAAGCCATGGTTTGTTACAGCCAAACAAACCATGGTTAGTGTTACATCTGGAGCCAGGCTCATGGTTTTGTCTTACTCGCAACCATAAGCTGTAGCCAAGGCTTGTGGTTTGCATGGAAGTGGCAAACCATGAACCTAGGTTAATATGTAATGCCGGCTCCCGTAGCAGCAGCAGTAGCAGCAGAGGATCATAGTGGTATGTGGGGGTCACACTTAGGCATGGTTTGGTTTAGCGCTACTGGGTCATGGTGTGTGATGCTTTGAACAGGCAAAACACTTATTTTAACATGCTCCCAAATGGACCCTTAAAGGTAAAGGGGCCCCTGACCATCAGGTCCAGTCGTGTCCGACTCTGGGGTTGCGGCGCTCATCTTGCTCTATAGGCCGAGGGAGCTGGCATTTGTCCGCAGACAGCTTCCGGGCCATGTGGCCAGCATGACAAAGCTGCTTCTGGAGAACCAGAGCAGCGCACGGAAACACCGTTTACCTTCCCGCCGGAGCAGTCCCTATTTATCTACTTGCACTTTTTTTTAAATGTGCTTTCGAACTGCTAGGTGGGCAGGAGCTGGGACCGAGCAACGGGAGCTCACCCCGTTGCAGGGATTCGAACCGCCGACCTTCTGATCAGCAAGCCCTAGACTCTGTGGTTTAACCCACAGCGCCACCTAGATCCTTAATGGCACACAATCGGCATGATTTGCATGCACAGATGCCTGCATGATGCTTCCAGATGAGCTGCTTATTGAGCATCCATTCTGATTTGTTTTCAGGAACTTGGACAACATTGGCTGCTTACTATGCCTTCATTCCGATTTATCTGGGGGAGGTTAGGTGATGGGTCATCAAAGCAAGTGCTGTGACGCACTTTCAGAGGCATTCTCCCACTGCTTTCTTTATCGCAACCCCCCCCCAATCTTTTGGGAATCCCTTCCCAAAATGGCAAATGCCTGGAAATGCCCTGAATAAACATGCACATACTCCCTCTTCGCTTGCCCAGCGCATCCAGACAAGGATTCTCTCACTCCTCCCGCCCACTTTGCCCTTTTAATTTCTGCATGTCTGTCGGATCTTGCACCCCTTTTTGTCGTCATTCCCCAGTTCCCTGTCTCTGTATATCCCCCACAAGACGTGCAAGGCGGAGATCCCTCTCTTCAGGTCCTTGCTCCGCATGCCAGCCAAATGTTCCCTTCCACCCCAGCCACCTCCACCCCAGTCTCCTTCACTGACTTTTCATGCTCTGTGTCCCAGTTTCCAGCTGGCCCCAGGGCCCAAGCAATCTGTGTGCAAGCAGCACACGACGTCCCAGAAAGCAGAACAGCCCTGGGACGCCTGCCCCACTTTCGGCACCTGCCAAAAGGGCCTATAATTAGCCCTAAAGGACACCATTTGCTCTGAACCCCCTGACACCTCCAATTTCATTTGCTAGATATTATCCCAGCCAGGCAGATACTGTGGGCCATGGGGCAGGAGGAGCAGGGGTGTAGTGTGGGGAGGGCCAGGGGTGCCATAGCCCTGGGCGCATGATATAGAGGGGGCATGAGCCAGGAGCCCCCCTCCACAGGGATCCCTGCCCTGTGCCATTGGGATTGTGGATAGTAACTGATATAAAAGACTCTCTGCTTAAGAATAATGGAATCGTAGAGTTGGAAGAGACCACAAGGGCCATCCAGTCCAACCCCCTGCCAAGCAGGAAACACCATCAAAGCATTCCTGACATATGCCTGTCAAGTCTCCGCTTAAAGACCTCCAAAGAAGGAGACTCCACCACACTCCTTGGCAGCAAATCCCACTGCCGAACAGCTCTTACTGTCAGGAAGTTCTTCCTAATGTTTAGGTGGAATCTTCTTTCTTGTAGCTTGAATCCATTGCTTCCGTGTCCGCTTCTCTGGAGCAGCAGAAAACAACCTTTCACCCTCTTCTATATGACATCCTTTCATATATTTGAACATGGCTATCATATCACCCCTTAACCTTCACTACTGCCAGTGTAGATAGACAATAGCATGATAGAATGGGCCAGTGGTCTGTCCTGGTATGATGTAGCTCCCCATATCTTCTCTGTGGAAATGAAATTAATTCTGGCATCAGTTGCAGGTGGTGACTAGAGAGAGATATCCCTTGTTTGGCAACATACTCCAGGTCCAACTCTCTAGTGGCGGAATAGTTGTTGTTGTTTTTGCTTAGTCAGCATTTTAAAGCAAACCAACCAACCGACACAGGTTGGAACTCGGGTATCAAATTGACGGTACACTTCTCCAAATTTTTGCAAAGTTAGGGTTTTTTTGTTCGGACCTGCTAACCTTGCCGCCTGATGCAGGCCTGATGCCACAGTGAGGAGCTTGGCTGACCACTGTTTGGCCCCACACTCAACACAAAGGCCACTAGACTCATACCGACCAAGTCTAATGAAGTCTTCTCTGCACTGGTTCCAGATTGGGATTTGACTTATTGGAGGTGGTGCTGGGAGGGTGCTGGGTAACAGTTTGTTTCAGCTCAAATATAGGCACATAAATGTGTATTTATGCATGCAAATCCATGCAAGAATGCACATGCTGGGGGAAAGCGTAGAAAAACACACAAAATGTGTATTTTAGCAGAAATTGTATACAATTTTTAAAATTCACTTTTTTAAAAAAAAATCCACAAAAAATGAAATAGAGCGGAATTGAATGCACACAAAACCTACGTAAAATGGAAAAAGACTGACCCATCCATGTGTATTACCACAAAGTTCTCACAGAATTTCTCCCTCTTTCTCAGAACCGTCAGATAATGCCATAACTAAAGAAAGGTCCTTGGAAACATCAAGAATGCCAGAAGAAGAAGAAGAAAACCCCCAGGAAGCCAAGTCAATGAGATCAGAGGGCAGTTCACACAAACATCTGGCCCGCTTTGAAGTTAATACAGGCTGGCTTTTTCTGTTGGAACTCAGAGTCCACCTCGGAAATGGTTCATGCTCCCTTTCATGGCTCAGTACGTCCCACAAAAATCTGTTTAAAGCAGGCATTGAAAATGGAAAAAGCACCACTTTAGCAGGCAAAAACTAAAACGACAAAATAGCACCGGGGTCTCCAAACTACGGACCCCGGGGGCCAGATGTGGCCCAATTGCCTTCTAAATCCGGCCCGCAGACAGTCCGGGAATTCAGCATGTTTTTATATGAGTAGAATGTGTCCTTTTATTTAAAATGCATGTCTGGGTTATTTGTGGGGCCTGCCTGGTGTTTTTACATGAGTAGAATGTGTCCAATTATTTAAAATGCATCTCTGGGTTATTTGTGGGGCATAGGAATTCGTTCATTTTTTCCCTCCAAAATATAGTCCGGCCCCCCACAAGGTCTGAGGGACAGTGGCATAGCTGCCAAGTTATCCCTTTTTTTAAGGGATTTTCCCTTATGCTGAATAGGCTTCCTCGCGGGAAAAGGGAAAACTTGGCAGCTATGGACAGTGGACTGAAAAAGTTTGCTGACCCCTGAAATAGCATCATGGCTTTCGCCAAAGTAGCCTGGGAACCGTGGCTCATTAAAGGCATTGACCTCACAGTGCTATAATTCCCAGCACATTTCTCAGGATTCCTCATGACTGTTAAAGTGGCATAAGGATGCGGATCTGACCCAGCACATGACAGGCCTGGGATAGATCTTATTTAAAATACTTGGGAGTATCCTCCTCCTCCTCCTCCTCCTCCTCCTCTCTCTCTCTCTCTCTCTCTCTCTCTCTCTCTCTCTCTCTCTCTCTCTCTCTTTTGTAAAGCAGGTTGAAACTCGATTTGCTAAAATGCTGTAAATGTAGACATGGACTCAACAAAGATCTGGTTCAATTGTGCAAGTCCAGGGCACCCCAAGTCTCTTGTGTAAAACAAGACATTCCAACAAGATGTTTGATACTGTAAATACTCCAGATGGAAGTTAATAACGATGGTTTTAAACGGTATGAGCACAAGGGTAGTAAAATGTGTGCATATATAACACTTGTGTAACACCTCAAGTGTTACCATTACTGTAATGTGTCACTGTTATGTGTGAGACTACACGTAAAGACAGGCAGACAACGCAGAAGTGTCGAGGCTCTTGGAAAAGAGAGAGAACATTGCATACCCTCCAACATTTCTCCAATGAAACTAGGGGCATCCATAATAATAATAATAATAATAATTTTATTATTGATATCCTGCCCATCTAACTGGGTGGCCCCAGCCATTCTGAGCAGCTTCCAACATATATAAAAACCTAATAAAGCATTAAACATTTTTTTTTAAAACTTCCCCATACAGGACTGCCTTCAGATGTCTTCTAAAGATTGTACAGTTATTTATCTCCTTGGCTCCTGGCGGCGGCGGCGGCGGCGGGGGGGGGGGGGGTTCCGCATAACTCCTTACCCTCCAACATTTCTCTGATGAAAATAGGGACGTCCTAAGGCAAAGTGGGACATTCCGGGATCAAATCAGAAACCGGGACGGCTTCTGTAAATCTGGGACTGTTCCTGGAAATTAGGGACACTTGGAAGGTCTGTCATCATGCTCAGAGCATGAGACTGTGATTATGCAGGAACGGAGAGAAATTACAGAGTGCCACTGGCTGCAGAATTCTGTTTTCTAAGAAGCTGAGCTTGGTCAGAGCTCCACTGGAAGATATTTTTTTTCTAGAGACATTTATCAGTATATCCTCCTCTTCCACCCCCAGGGAAAGGGGGCTATTTCGCAGAATGTTGTCTGCCCCACGCTTTTTTGATGGCTGCTGTTCCCACCCCACAATGTCTCATAACAACTCGAAGTCTGGAAAGCTGCAGGATATTCCAGGCTGCCAACACAGCAGCCACCTCCCCTGTTGGAGGCAGTAAGCTTCTGAATACTGCTTGATGGGAATGGGAACCACAGTCCATCCATTATACTCTGTGTCTACTAACCCAGGGACCAAGTGTTGAGTTTCTGACTCCTGCTCCTGGTAGAACATTGTCCCATTTGTCTCTGGGTTTTTTTAAAAAATAAACTTTGGGGGGGCTGAGGAGGGGAGATCATAGAACCAAAGACCTGGAGGGAACCACAAGGATTGTCTAGTCCAGGAATCTTTCACCCAACGTGGGGCTCGAACCCTCGATCCTGAGATTAAGCGTCTCCTGCTCTACCGACTGAGCTATCTCTCAGGGGTGTTGAGGGTGCTTTTCTAAGACGTTATTAACATGCACGGGCATGCAAGGGCAGTTCTTCTTTTTAATCTCCCTGTCCTGCGCATGAATAGGCACAAAATGCCGGTTAAGAGCCTGAGAATGTCAGGCGTTGTAGGGAAGAAATACAAGGAAGGCAAGGCCTCACATGGAGGATTACAGTCTAAAAAAAGAACACCAAAGAAAGAACAAGGACGCTGGCTGTTAGGAGTGGGCGGGAGGTCATAGGGAAAAACCCAAAAACAGCCTTGCAGTCGAACTGGTTGCGACATATTGCTTGTGTGGATGCAGGACTGCGAATGGTATCATTTTCTCCTGTGCAGATAACAGCTTCTAAGCAGTGTTAGAAACGCAGGTATCTAAGCACCTTAAACCTAGGTTAAGGCCACCACAATGGAATGTCTAGGTGCTTTTTAATTTTTTGGTGATGAAATTTTATTTATTATTATTATCATTATTATCATTTCTATACACCACTTAATATCTTAAGGAAAAAATATCCCAAAGCAGTTTGCAACGTATTAAATAAAACAATACAGAATAAAACAAATTCAAGCTTCAAGGGAAATATTTCAGATCCTTCTCTAAGTGACATTTTGCTTTCCCCCTATCTATTTACCTACTTACCAGTAATTTGTAGAGCTGCCCCATAGCAGTAGTACTCTAGGAAACCAGTGTGGTGTAGTCGTCAGAGTGACGCACTAGGACCAAAGAGATCAGGGTTCGAATCCCCACTCAGTCATGAAGCTCACTGGGTCAATCGTGGCCTTTTAACCTACATCACAGGGTCAGCAGCCTTTGACTGGACATAACCATCCAGGGGTCCTTTACCTTTTGTTTTTTTTTACTTTGTAGGGATTAACTGAGGAAGGGGCTGTACCATGTACTCCTTGGAGAAAAGGGTGGGATATAAATGCTATTCTGCTTATTTGCTTAAGAAAGCTGGAGAGGCCAGCCAGAGGGATATGTCAGTTGCCAATGAGGCATTCAGAGATCTCTGCATGGTTGCAACTGGATCCCTGCAAAATGCACCTGGCACCTGGCTAATTTCTAACATTGCTTCTAAGCCAGTGAATTTCATCAGGATGGCAGCAGTGAAGGAAAGGGTTAAATTTCCCCTGCACGCCTGCTGATAAATATGCACCCACCAGCACCATGGCTGCTATTTGCATTAAAATAAATTAAATAAATGCAAAGTAATCAATTGAAAGCTGCCCACAGCATGCCCTGGGTCCTTTTCCTCTAGGTGCATCCCCTTGTCGGCAACATTCCATGGAACCCTTGCCAGTGGTGGGTGTGGCCAGAGGCAAGAATGAGCAAGGCAACGAATAGGAATATTACCTTTACACACTGACACACCCCTCTCTGCCCAGGCAAAAAAAAAAAAAAGGTGCTATAAGAGTTCAAGGACACATTCCAGCCTGGCAGAAAGGCAGGCGTGAAGCAGGATGGGGGAGCGGAGTGGATACCCTCCAACATTTATCTGATGGAAATAGGGACGTCCTATTCCATCCTCATTTTATTATTTATACCCCACCCGCCTGACCGGGTTCCCCCAGCCACTCTGGGCGGCTTCCAACATATAGAAGAACATAATTAAACATTTAAAAACTACCCTATACAGGGCTGCCTTCAGAAGTCTTCCAAAGGTTGTATCTCTTTGGCTCGGGGGGGGGGGGGTCGCATGACTCCATACCCTCCAACATTTCTCCAGGGAAAATAGGGACGTCCTAAGGAAAAGCAGGATATTCCGGGATCAAATGAGAAACTGGGACGGCTTCTGTAAATTCGGGACTGTTCCTGGAAAATAGAGACACTTGGGGGTCTGGGTGTGGCCTGCAGAGAGGCTCAGAGGGCTGCATCTGGCATTCTGATGTTCATCCTCACTGATGCTTTAAACCAAGGGCCGGCAACCTACGGCCCAAGGGCCACAAGCAGCCCATGGGGGTCGTTTAACCGGTCCACGGACCCCCACTGCCCGCTCGGTCAGCTCCCGTGTGCTGTGCTAAACTGGCATGGAGCAGAGCGAGGATTGCCTTCCGTGACGCTGGCTGGCTTCCCATTGGCTGCAGGAAGCTCCTGCAGCCAATGGGAAGCTGGGCACGCCTCCTCCGCGCCAGAAGGAGCGCCAGAAATAGTGTTTGTGCAAGCGTGCACACTCTGGCCCATCGTGGCGTGTGCAGGACCATGAACCAGCCCAAGCCACAATAACTTTGCCAACCCCTGCTTTAAACACCTTCCTTCCTTCCTTCCTTCCTTCCTTCCTTCCTTCCTTCCTTCCTTCCTTCCTTCCTTCCTTCCTCTCCCCTCAGTTACTACCAACATTCTTGTAAGCCTGGAAGCTCACTGATAACCGTCAGACCATTGTCTATGTGATGTCTGCATCTGTTTGTTTGTTTGTTTGTTTGTTAAAGTCTCTTTCTTTCCATATACAAACTTCCATACTTCTGCAAACCCAGGGAATTCCCAAACATAGAAGCCAACTGCCTTAGTTTTTTTTTTTTAAAAAAACAGCTACCTCAATTTACTTCCAGCTGTTTGGCACTCAAGCCTCTTGAGCTCCTCCTTAGGAGGAACCAGCGAGTCCTGAGATGAAATGTTCTCGTGGATGTTTGCCTCCTAAAAAGGAGTGACCTAATAATAATAATAATAATAATAATAATAATAATAATAATAATATTTATACCCCACCCATCTGGCTGGGTTTCCCCAGCCGCTCTGGGCGGCTTCCACCAGAAATATTAAAATACAATAATTTATTAAACATTAAAAGCTTCCCTAAACAGGGCTGCCTTCAGATGTCCTCTAAAAGTCTGGTATACCTTTAGATGACAGTCTGGTATAGGATGCCAGCCAGGCCTGTATAAAGCTGTCTCATAGCGAACCAGAATATTCATCCTTCTAGCTCAGTACTGGCTACACAGACTGGTAATGGCTCTCCGGGATTTCAGATTGGGGGGGGGGGCATTCCGTCTGTTTCTGGAGATGGTGTGGGTTGAGCATGGAGACTTTGACATTCAGTGTGGATGGTTTACCTCTGAGTAATGCCTCTTCCCGAAGGGTCATGTTTATCTCCAGGATTCTATAAACAGGCCATTCCTCATCTCTCTCTCTCCATCTCCCCATTTTCTGTCGTTCTTTTTAAGCCAGCACTCAACATTCCGCGGAAAATGTAGCTGCTCAATCCTAATTATGTTGTTTTAGGGCTATTTCCCCCCATTATGCCAGTTTAAAAAATTAAATAACATTTGTGCACTTTGCATTGCTCATTGTTGAGGCTCCCCTAGGCATACCAAGGCCTCCCTCTGGTTTTTAAGTGGCCTTTTTTGACCTCGTATCCGTCCGCACCACTTGAGTTCGCTCTTAGTGACGATAAGGGATAAATATATTCACGCAGGCACTAATTAGTGTCTCTGAGGGTGCAAACATACCCATTCCCTCCCTGGATCAGAGGGCAGAGTCAAGTTAGGAAGGCAGACCTTGACCTGTTCCAATAAGAGCCACGGATTTGCTGAAAATGCTGGCTGGCAATCTCTAAGCAGAGGAAAGGACTTTCAGCTCAGTGGTGTGAATCACAGAGCCAGAAGGGACCAGTGTTTGAAATTTGCCAGGCGCCAGGCGCATTTTGCGACTGGCGCGGGTCCAACTGCAACCACATGGAGATCTCTGGATGCCAGCCAAGCAACCGAAGTCTCCATCTGGCTGGCCTCTCCAGTTTTCTTGAGCAGACAAGCAGAAGAGCATTTACAGAATACCCCTGATGGGGAGTGGCCATGCAAGTACACCTGCAGTGGAACCACATCAAGGTAGGCTGGAGCAGAATGTAGAAATGCAGAAAGCAGCCTACTGTACAAAAAGTCAAATTGGCTTTAATTGCCCCGCCCACTTCAGCCTCTGACTCCGCCCACCACTGGGCCCATGTGGCCCCTAGAATGTCGCCCAGAAGGGAATATACACGTTTCACTAACCACTCTGTTTCACATAAGCATATTGCAATTCAGAGCAGGCTGGAGGCGCTGACAGGATTTCTGGGAGACCAATGGGCGGCGTTTGTGGCTAGATTTCACTTCTAGGCAAAAGCGATCACGCGGCTAGCTTCAAAATGATCTAATTTTGGTCTCTCTCCTTCCCCCTTTATTTGTTTAAGGCAAGCTTGCCTTCTCTATTTAAAGCAAAGTCTTCACCTGAGGCAATTTTTAAAAAAAGTTTGCATGCATTTAAACAAATTAACACATGCAAATGAGTAATGGCTATTTATTCCTGCACCCGCCACCCCATGCCCCCCCCCCGGCTGCCTTCCTTCCAGCAGTGAAAAGCACCCTGTAGGCCACACATCTGGGGAACCTTTATTCTGTCATGTATCATCTCAGGAGTAATCGATGGCGCCGTGAGAAGCTAAAAATCAGACAGGGCCTAAGCCAAAAGAGAGCAAGGCACCCCCATTCCTCATTGTCTTTCTGCCACAGAGCTAAAGTTCCCATCAACCTTAACAAACATGAGTTCCCAGGATCCTTTGGGGGGGAGTCATGCGCTTTAAATGTGCCTTGAATGTGTGGTGTGCGCATAGCCAGCAGTGTCTGCCACCTCCTTCTCTCTCCTTCTGTCATCTCTTTCTTTCCCTCCCTCCCTCTCCCCTGTTGCTGCTACCTTTCTCTCCATCTTCTCCTCCTAGATACCCACGTGAGATGAGTTTGATGGCCACGTGTGGCCATTAGGCCACAGGCTCACCACCCCTGCCCCAGTGGTGTAGCTAGCCGCCTGGCTGCCCGGGGCAGCAAACCCAAAGGCACCCTGCCGGGGGGCAGGGTATCCATCGCTTGCATGCGTCGCGCGTCATGGCGCGCGACGCATGCATGCACAAGAGGCATGTGACGCGGCAAACCCTGTGAGCAAGCTGCGGAGTGAGGCAGTCTCGGTTGCATCGGGGCTTCTCGTCCATGGCGGCGGCCGTCGGAGGTGGTCAACCCGATCCAGCCTGCTGCCCAGGGCAGCGCCCCCGCCCCCCTATTACTACGCCACTGCCCTCCCCCAGGCCTGTGTTTCTCAGCACAAGGCCAATGTTCCACAACAAGAATACATATTCCCAAAAGCGGGTCAAAGTTGGGAATCTTAAAATGAGGTTGTTTTTTTTAATAAAAATTAAACACACACACCCTTGCCATACGTCAATTTGACAAAAATCCACCCAGGCGCCATTTTCCTGTCCAATTCCTGGACGTATGGCAGCCCTATGATACATATTCATAGAATTGTAGAGCTGGAAGGGACTCCAAGGGTTATCTAGTCCAGCCCACTTAGGGTTGCCATACTTCCATATGTAAAATTCCTGACACCCACAAAGTTGTTGAGCTTTTTTAAGGAAGACCCCAAAATTGAAGGAAGACCCCCCCCCAAATAGTGATTTTAAGCTGTTTCTGCTGCTTTTCCCATCGCATTGCCATAAACCTGGGTTTTCCCTTACATTCTGCGAATTTGGCAAAATTCCCCTCCTGGCGCCATTTTTACGCCCGAAAACCAGGACATGTCAGGAATTTTCCTGACATATGGAAGGTTTAAGCTCGCTGCATGCAGGAATCACAGCTAAATAATCCCTGGCAGATAGCCATCTAACCTTTGCTTAGGAACCTCCAAGGAAGGAGAGTCCACCACCTTCTGAGGAAGTCCATTCCACTATCGAACAGTTATTACCATCTTTACACATGTAGTCAGTATAAGTGGGACTCACAGTGTGGAATTCTCCATCTGAAGGATTCCAGTTACGCCATTCCATCCACTCTCATTCCATCCACTCCACAGCACTGTTCTCCTGATCCCCACGCATGCAATATTTGTTTGCATGTTTATTAAAAAATTTCATCCCACCCTTCTGGTGCAAAAACACTACTGCTGCTATTAACCCCCAGGAGATCTAATTCACAGCTCTCCTGCATCACATCTAGTTTGGCTCTCAGAGTAGGGATGTCCTCAAATTCTGACGAAAATGGAAAAGGAAGCGGAAATTGCTACAGATCACATGTTCGTCTGAGATCAGGAATGGAAATCACACAAGCCAATATGATTGATATTAATTTACATTGTTATTGTTGCTGTCTTTAGGCAAACAAATGTGTAATTAATGACTTTTTCTACATTGGTTTGACTTTTCCAAATGAATGTAAGTTGCATATGTTGGGCAAATAGTTCCTAACATAGTATTTGATAGAAAGTGAACTGCAGCAGAATGGAAACACAGCAAATTGCGACAAATGCAGGTTGGAAAGGATATTGCTGCCTTCTTACATTCATCCCTCAGCATAGCATGTTATCCTCACAACAACCTTGGACTCAGCTACATTAGTTACAAAACAACATTTTGAATGCGCTATAAACAAGCAACATCAGATGACGCTGGAGAGCAAAAAAAATTTAAAAAAATTCAGTGCGATTTTTACATAGCGTTTTTCTTTTCTTTTTAAATAGTGATTTAATTTCTAATTTATAGTGGGTTTTTTTCCTGTGTGTAGATCCACCCCCTGCGAGGGAGGTTAGGGGCATTATTTAGAGAGGGGAAACCCATGGTTTAAAGCTGGCTTTTTCAACAAACCATAGCTAAGATGAGGCACCCCCTAGACTTCGGCCCTCCAGATGTTTTGGACTACAATTCCCATCTTCCCTGACCACTGGTCCTGTTAGCTAAGGAACATGGGAGTTGTAGGCCAAAACATCTGGAGGGCCGCAGTTTGGGGATGCCTGGCTAAGATTAACCAGAGCTTGTCCAGGTTCCGACACTGTAACAAGCTATGGTTAATCTAAAATGGAAACAAAGGCTTCTGGGAAGGATGAATACACGAACCCAAGAATTGGCTTACAGCTCATTCTCATAACACTAAACTGGAACTGCTAATGTGAATGACCTCCAACCACATTTAGAGGGCACTACATTGTATACCCCTATACCAAACTATGGTGTAACATTACAGTATGTGCAAACTCAGCCATAGATTCCCAGTTTGGGGGAAAACAGGAAACTATGGTTAATTAGAGGTTTCCTAGTACACCTGTCACTCGTGCAAATGGAAAAATGAAGAGGGTACCTGTGCAGGCAGAAGGCTTTTTCATATCTCAGGTTGTTAAGCCAAAAAATGACTGAACCATACCATTGTGTTTCAGAGCTGAACAGTTTTCTAACCTTGCATTTCCACAATCCAAGCCTCATGCTCTAAGTCTAGCCATTGCACTTATGCCTCAAACCCCAAAGGAGGAACTACAGAAGCACATCAAATAGAGAAATGCAGCGAACAGACCTCAAAGGTGCACAGAGGATAATTTATTGGCCCAATGCAGTTAGAATCTGTTGGTCCTCCCTCGGGGGCAACTGATTCGTTGCTTTGGAAAAAAAATGATCAAAAATATCTTACACGCCATATCAAAAGTTGGGACGTTTTTGCTCTTTTACGTGGGTAGGTGGGTAGGGAGACAGGGAGAAAGACCAGTGGTCTCCAAGGAAGAATCTATGGACTCAAAGTACAGTGGACCAATAAACCCAGCTCTGTGCATCTTTAGTCATTTCAAGTTCTTGTGCCCCAAGCATTTTTTGGGGGGGGGGAGGGGATCTGCCTCCACTTAAATCTTTTTGCTCCCTCCTGCTACTGGGTGTATTGTCACCCAAACAATCTGGCACCCTTGCTCTCATTTCCCAAGAAGGTGATGGAATTCCTAAATTAGTCTTTGTTTGGTGTGTGTGTGTGTGTGTGTGTGTGTGTGAATGAGAGAGTTGGGCAAACAGAATAAACTAATGCAGAGAAGATGGGTGTATGGATTGATTGATTGATTGATTGATTGATTGATTGATTAAAATAGTAATCAGGGCTTTTTTCAGCCAGAAGTCGCTGGAACTCAGTTCCAGCACCTCTTAGGCGCCATTGCCATTACAAGAGAACAAGGCAAGAGTTAATTGTGAGTTCCGGCACCTATTTTTCTATAAAAATAGCACTAATAATAATAATAATAGTAGTAGTAGTAAGGTAAAAGACCCCTGGACAGTTAAGTCCAGTCAAAGGCAACTATGGGGTTGCAGCGCTCATCTCGCTTTCAGGTCGAGGGAGTCGGCGTTCGTCCACAGACAGCTTTCTGGGTCATGTGACCAGCATGACTAACCACTTCTGGTGCAATGGAACAATGGAAGCCAGAGTGCATGGAAATGCCATATACCTTCCCGCTGCAGTAGTACCTTATTTATCTGCTTGCACCTGCGTGCTTTCATAGAATCATAGAGTTGGGAGAGACCACAAGGACCATCCGGTCCAACCCCCTGCCAAGCAGGAAACACCATCAAAGCATTCCTGACAGATGGCTGTCAAGCCTCTGCTTAAAGACCTCCAAAGAAGGAGACTTCACCACACTCCTTGATAGCAAATTCCACTGTCAAACAGCTCTTACTGTCAGGAAGTTCTTCCTAATGTTTAGGTGGAATCTTCTTTCTTGTAGCTTGAATCCATTGCTCCATGTCCGCTTCTCTGGAGCAGCAGAAAACAACCTTTCATCCTCTTCTATATGACATCCTTTTATATATTTGAACATGGCTATCATATCACCCCTTAACCTTCTTCTCCAGGCTAAACATACCCAGCTCCCTCAAACTGCTAGGTTGGCAGGAGCTGGGACCGAGCAACGGGAGCTCACCCCGTCGCGGGGATTCGAACCGCCGACCTTCCGACCAGCAAGCCCAAGAGGCTCAGTGGTTTAGACCACAGCGCCACCCACTCCCCTTAATACCGTAATAATAATACTGCTGGTTGGGGGTCTACGTATAGCCCGTGGGTGCTCCCAGACCCAGCTGCTTCACTGGTGACAGCACTGACCGGAAGCACTTTCCACCACCTTTGCCTCCTTCTCAAGTTGTAGCCTTTCCTAGAAGAATGGACCTGGCCTCGGTCACTCTCTAGTCATGTTTGGCTCTGGATTACCACAGTGTTCTCTGTGTGGGGCTGCCTTTTGCGATGGTCCAGAAACCTGCCGTTGGACTTTTCCAAAGTGCAGCAGTCAAAATATTCACCAGAGATCAGACCGCCGAACAACATATCTCCTATCCGGAGCTGTCTCCCAAGTTTGAAAGTGTTCTGGGCAAAGTGACTTCTTGTCAGGAGTATGGGCAGGAGTCAGGCTCTGGGGCCTGTAGTGCTTTGCGGGACTTGGGCCTGCCTCGGCTTGTGCTGGAGAAGCAAGGAGTGGTCACTCAGGTGAGGCCACTTGATATCTCACTGCACCTGGTGGCAGGAGCTGGGAGGGATAAAAGCTCAGCATTTCCCTTCAGCTCTTTGCCACAGCAACGCTATCCCTGCCTGGTTGCCTCTGACCTCTTGCTCCTTGGACCCTTGCCTTGCCGACGCCTTGATCCTCGACCCTTGGACCCTTGCCTTGCCGATGCCTTGCTCCTTGGACCCTCGCCTTGCTGACGCCTTGATCCTCGACCCTTGCACCTTCGCCTTGCTGACGCCTTGATCCTCGACCCTTGCACCTTCACCTTGCTGACGCCTTGCTCCTCGACCCTTGGACCTTTGCCTTGCTGACGCCTTGCTCCTTGACTCCCAGACCTTCGCCTCTGCCTTGTTCCTTGACCCTGCGACTGCCTGCTGCTGGGACCCTCAGCGCTGCACCTGTTCCTGCTTCTACACCACCATCTTGCCTCTGGTCCTGACATCCTCAGCCAGGGCTTCAACCGCTCGCCGACCGGACCGTGACACTTCTGGTGGGCCCTTCCTGACTACAGTGGCAACTCTCAGTCTAAAACAACACCATGTGGCAGGAAGGAAGTTCCAGGGATCAGCAGAGGGAGGAGGGTCCCTTGGCAATTGCCTAATGGCGACAACTGACTTGCAGCTTTCCTATGATCTGCTCCACAACTCTACTCTTTTCCGGATCCCATTAATAGGGGATATACAACAGACAAATATTTGAGACAGTGCTTCTTTTTAGTGCTGGCGCCAAAACTTTGACAGGACAGCATCCCCAGGTCAATTTGCTGAGCGTCCCCTTTTTCTACTTTTGGGCAGGCTTCGAAAAAACCCCTTTTAAAACAGGCATGTGACGTTTAGTTCCTTTTTTTCCTCCTTCACATTAGGAGCTTTGTATTCTCAAAACCATTCTGTTCATTTTGCCAGACTACAAAAGCTTTGCATATCAAACATACGATCGCATTACGTTCCTTTGCACAGAGAAAATAGACATCCGATGAAACGCAGTACAAAATACAATAAATAAAAGCAATCAGAGAACAAATGAATAAAAATGTGTTGTTTTGGGTTGTTTTCTCCAAATACTGTCACTTAACAGTTTTAACACAGGCTTTCTTAATCGTGTTTGTTTTCTTCCAATTGGTTTATTAAATTTTGTTGCGTAATGCTGCTCTCTCGCTGCGTGTAGTACCCCCGTTTGAGTACATTTATAGAAAAAGCAAGATAATAGCAGTTGTGATTATGATGATGATGATGATGGAGAAACATGTTCCTCATGGATGCTCCAGGCAACATCTCCAACAACCTCTCTTTCCTGGATTGCTGCTGATAAAAGCTTTCTATTTTAATAAGATGTTCTCTGCCTGCTCCCCCTTTGCTGCTGTTCATATGTTCGCAGGAGAGAGAGAGAGGCACCTTGCAGAAAAGGCTGTTTGCCAGGATGCCAAATGTGCTGCATGGATCTCCATGCCCATCTTCTGGCCTTCCCACATTTGGTGTTGCGCCACACATTTTGGACTGCAACTCCCACTGTCCCTGACTGCTGGTCATGCCATCCGAGGCTGATGGGAGTGGTGGTGCAAAACATTTAGAGCAGGGTTTCCCCAAACTTGGGTCTCCAGCTATTTTTGGACTACAGCTCCCATCATCCTTGACCACTGGTCCTGATAGCTGGGGGTGATGGGAGTTGTAGTCGGGGGGGGGGAAGCAGCTGGAGACCCAAGTTTGGGAAACCCTGATTTGGAGGAACTCAGGTTGGGAAGGCAGATCTAGGACCACAGTCCTCATCACCAGGGCCAGCCCAGCCAGGAAGACACCAGAGACAAGAACAGAAAGGGCAACCATCGTGTCTGTTCCCGAGTCCAGATTGAAGAGAAAACAGGAGAGCAGGAGGCCTTGGAGTTGCCCATCAACAACGAACACCTCAGCAGCAAATTCAGAGCTTACCTGGTCCCAGTTTCTCCATTATGGTGAAACAGAACATTTAAATACAGGTAAAAAGGTAAAGGGATCCCTGACCATTAGGTCCAGTAGTGACCGACTCTGGGATTGCGCGCTCATCTCGCATTATTGGCCGAGGGAGCCGGCGTATAGTTTCCAGGTCATGTGGCCAGCATGACAAAGCCGCTTCTGGCAAACCAGAGCAGCACATGGAAACACCGTTTACCTTCCCGCTGTCTGTAGCGGTTCCTATTTATCTACTTGCACTTTGACATGCTTTCGAACTGCTAGGTTGGCAGGAGCTGGGACCAAGCAACGGGAGCTCACCCCGTCACAGGGATTCGAACCGCCGACCTTCTGATCGGCAAGCCCTAGGCTCAGTGGTTTAACCCACAGCGCCACCTGGGTCCCCCAAATACAGGTAATTATTCCTAAATTTTCATCTATGCATAGAAATCATCGTATGCATTCCATCACCACACCATCAGAAAGACTGGGTCCTCTTGTCTGGTAATGTGCAAGCAGGGCCGGTGCTAGGGTTTTTTGCGCCCTAGGCAGATCACCTTCTGGCACCCCCCAGGCGGTGAGAGGGAAAGAGAGAGAGAGAAAGGGGTGAGGGGTGAGAGGGAAATAGTGAGAGGGAGGGAGGGAGGGAAGAGAGAGAGAGAAGGAAGGAAGGGGTGGGAGAGAGAGAGAGAGAGAAAAGGGGGGGAGGAAGCCTGCTCTTGCGAGAGGTGGCGCTGAGCGGCGAGGGAGGGCTCCGTCTGGGCCGCTTTCCCTTCCCCCGCCCCACAGTGACCCGTGGAGAAGGGAGACGTGGCCGCCCGCCCCTGCGAGAGGTGGCGACAGGATCAGCGCCCCGAAAGCGCTCCTTTCGGGGCACTCATCCCGCCGCTGCCTCTCGCAAGAGCAGGCTTCCTTCCCACCCCCCTGGCAGGCTGGCCAGCGCCCCCTCCATTTTGGCGCCCTAGGCAACTGCCTAGTTCGCCTAAATGGACGCACCGGCCCTGTGTGCAAGGAGCCACTCAATGGTGGCTTCCATGAACTGAGAGTGCCCCGAGAATCCTCAGTGGCTTTGCAGGTAGATCTCCGCTCAAACAGGGATATCCCTTGTTCCATCTCACTGCGAGAACAAAGAGCTCTCGAGCCAGCCCTGACATTCTTCACTCTGGGAATTAAAATGTTGCATTCAAAGCAGGTTGTGCCAAACAATCAAAATGGATGTATATTTTGCTTCCTTGGCATAAATTAGCTCCCTTTGCATTCTGTGTTCTGACATTTGAGGATTTCTTTTTTTTCTTGGAGGAGGATTTGTGGTAGAACAGAGTGAGAGCAGGCAGGAAGAGCGTTCAGCAGGCGAGGGTCTGTACATTTGTGGGGGGGCGGCGGCGGCAGCACATGACTGGAAGCTGCGGAGGCGCGTGGGACGCCGCGCAGGACACAGAAATTGTGTACATTTCTCCATAAACGTCGGAGACTTCGTCAGGCGGTGAAAATACATGGCATTCGCCGAACACATTTTAAAGTGTCACAAGTGCTTCACCTAGATTATCTCTGTAATCTTTATAACAACCTAGATTATCTCTGTAATCTTTTTAACAACAACAGCAAAGTAGGCCAGCTGTGTCATCCCAATATTACAATGAAGGCGGCTGAGACAGAGATATACATGGTGGGGTCAGCTAAGATGTAGCACACCCTTCTCCCCTTGGGTGCTCCCATTCTTTTCCTCCCTCCTCTTGTTTGAGCAGACCATAGCTTGCCATCCTATATGAAATGGCAAAGCATCATGCTGGATTTAGATGGTGAAGAGTTAGTTTCGAATCCTCCCTCTGCCATGAAATGCACTGAGTGCTGTTGGGCCACTGACACTCAAGCTCAGGGGTCAGCAAACTTTTTCAGCAGGGGGCCGGTCCACTGTTGCTCAGACCTTGTGGGGGGCCGGACTATATTTTCGTAAGTCAAAAAATTAGTCGAAGCCAATGGGGGGGGGTGGATTTTTAAAAATTCGTAAGTCGAAAAAATCCTATCTAAAAATTCGTAAGTTGAAAAAATCCTATCCAAACCGCATCCAAAATGGCAGATGGAACTCTGTTCGTAGCTCGAAACATTCGTATGTCGAGTCATTCGTAAGTCAAGGTACCACTGTACAGGTAATCAATATCTTAGAGCATCCCCAGCAGATGGCTGCCCAGTCTACACTTGAAGACTTCCAGCAAGGAGAGGACACCTCTCCCTTCTAGGCAGTGTTGGAAACGCATATAAACTAGACGCCAAATCTAGGTTGCAGTCATCACAACAGAATGTCTATTTGCCAGGGGGGTTGGACTAGATGACCCTCATGATCCCTTCACAATCCTAGGATTCTATGATCTCAGCTACATTGCTTGACTGTAGCTTGCTCTTGTAACAATTCTCTTGTCCCAGGATGCAAGTGAAATCTCCACATAATCGCAATTGGACCCACCACCCCAGTAGCAAAATGCACCTGGAGTATTTCGAACATTGCCTCTAGAGTAATTTGGCCCCCCGCGCTGAGCTGCTCTCCCTGTCACTGATTGCAGCTATTCTCTTTTTCACATACGTACAAACACTTGCTCACATTGAACACACCACCCACTTTCTCACACAGGCACACCCCAAATGGAGCCGGTGCGGTACAGAAATTCAGAGTGCCGGTCCGCAACCAGACAGACCCAGTTCAAATCCTAACTCGCTGGTTGATGCTGGGCCAGCCAGTCTCTCTCAGGCTGTGGTAATCTACCTCACAAGGTTGTTGTGGGCGGGGGAACCGAACTACCCATGCCGCAGTTATCTCCTTGGAGATAAAGCAAGAAATAAATGTCAAAAATAATTTCCTCCTGTGTTCTCTTTACACATGTACATTCAGGCAGAGTGAAGTCCGTACACAAGCGTACACAAGTCCTCTCCCCTCTCCCCTTCACACAATCCTTTTAATCCGCTGAGAAAAAGCATCAAATATTGAGGTGCAAAATCACTACACACCATACTCAGGCAAATACCGCCCGTCTTGACAGAGTCCCGCTTCTTTATTGCATATAGGAGTGAGGTCATCGTGCACGGCTGGTCTCGCCCCCAGCTACCATTTAAATCTCCTTCCTCCATAGTAATACCACATACATGTACAGATCTGGCTCTCTACCGTCACATGAACGTTGGCGTGCTTGAAACAGCAGATGCAAGAGCACCTCAAGATGAGCACGTGTTCCGTTATACCCATGCAATCATTCATTTATGCACATATCCAAATGGGCATATATGCAAACTGGCGTTAGTCTGGAGCTGATTGCGCACCTGCTGTTCCCAACGTGCCAACGATTCGAGTGGCTGCAATCTCATGGGCCACCCGCCGCCCCTGAAAGAAATGAGCACATGCTCCCGTTTTGGAATGGCTGTACGCTCCCACATACATGGGAGCGTGAAAGTACATCTTGGGCATGCACACAAATGCTACAAGCCGTATTCGCATGGCACATGCATGGCTATTTTCGACTAGGTGCCTTGTTCATGCACAAAGATGTTCGTAGCTGTATGTACTGTTACACATACATACTAGGGAATAAGCATGCATGCTTAATTGTTGCACACAGAGAAGCAGAAATATGCAGACACCCACCACTCCAAACGTGCGCATGTAGGTCTGCAGAAGCTCTCTCTCCCAAATGTACCTATGCCCATGCACATCCTTACAGGCATAGGGACATGTGTCTGCATGCTTGCAGAGAGAAAGAGAGAGAGAGCTTGTGAGTGTGTGTCTCACACGCACTGAGCCAGGCATGTGCATATCCCTCCTCCCTCACACCGCAGTAACTGTTCTCTCTGCACACCCAGCAGAAATACTCTCAGAAGCATGAATCAAAGACTCGGGAGCTAAGAATAGCCAGGCCCAGCTGGGCGGGGGAGAGGCAGCGCAGACGCTGTTTGGAATAATGCCAGCCTGAGAAAGGGGGGGGAGAGAGAGAGATGTGGTCCCCTCCCCCCCCACAAAAAACTCCATCTCTAGAAGCAGAGGGGGCAAATGGATGGGAGGGTCCTTGCTGGACCCCTGCCCAGAAATTGCTATTTTAGGGAGAAAGGTATGTAGATGGATTAGAGAGATGGGGGTGGGGACGGAAATGGAAAATCGGGCTGTGTGTCTCACACACCCCTCGCTGACCCAGCCTCTTCGCAAGCCCAGGCCAACGAGTCCATTTGAGAGAGAGGGAAGTGGGAGATCTGGCCCTTTTCGACTGCGCAGGAGCTAGCCATGCAACGGGAGCCTGCGCACCGTCCAAATCTGGCATGCGAGGAGCACTGCCTTTCCTGTCAAGGCTGCTGAGAGCTTGATCCTGTGTCAATGTCAACCCTAGATGCAAAAGCTTCTCTGCGTGTCTCCTCATCCTTTCTGCGTGCCTCTAGTGCCACGTGCAGCGGGTGTGAAATGAGGCCAAACGAGGCCAATTCTCCCCGGTGTCACCCATGCACACTTGGCTTCCTCTCCTTACACTCACACGCACAGCGCCGCCGTTCTCTCTCTCTCACTCACACACACGCTCACATACACATATTTCCAGATTCCTTAGATGCCCATGGATCCTGTATACTTGCCACCATGGTTATATAGAATCACAAGCTCATCTTGAGCCTGCCATGCTGGGTTTGGGCTGGGCGAGCTTTGGCTAAGTTGTTCTCTCTCAGCCTTAGTTCCCTGGTCAGAAAAATGGGGATAATAATCGGCTGAAGGGGCAGGTTCTGAGGCAAACAAACACGGGGCTTGCAACTATATGTGTGTGATGCAGCAGCAGCAGCAAAAAAGGAAAAGAAAAAAGCTCATGCTATTCTAGGTGGCTCTGTGGGTTAAACCACTGAGCCTAGGGCTTGCTGATCAGAAGGTCAGCGGTTCGAATCCCTGTGACAGGGTGAGCTCCCGTTGCTCGGTCCCAGCTCCTGACAACCTAGCAGTTCGAAAGCACGTCAAAATGCAAGTAGATAAATAGGAACCGTTACAGCGGGAAGGTAAACGGCGTTTCCATGTGCTGCTCTGGTTCACCAGAAGCGGCTTTGTCATGCTGGCCACATGACCTGGAAACTATACGCCGGCTCCCTCGGCCAATATTGCGAGATGAGCGCGCAACCCCAGAGTCGGTCACGACTGGACCTAATGGTCAGGGGTCCCTTTACCTTTTTATTAGGCTGCATCGACAGAAGTGTAGTGTCCTGTCAAGGTAAGTAATAGCACCACTCTATTCTGTCTTGGTTAGACCACAACTGGAGTCCTGGGTCCAGTTCTGAGCACTACAATTTAAGGAGGATATGGACAAGCTGGAATGCGTGCAGAGAAGGGCGACCAGGATGTTCAAGGGTCCGGAAAGCAAGCCTTATGAGGAACGGTTGAAGGAGCTGAGTAAATTTAGCGTGGGAAAGAGGAGACTGAGAGGAGATGCGATAGCCATCTTCAAACATCTCAAGGGCTGTCATGTGGAAGATGGAGCAAGCTTGTTTTCTCCTGCTCTGGAGGGTAGGACATGAACCAATGGCTTCAAGTCACAAGAAAGCAGATTCTGAGTAAACCTCTGAAGAACTTTTGGATGGTAAGAGCTTGTTCGACAGTGGAATGGACTCCCTCGGAAGGTGGTGGACCATTAGGGGTTTTTAAGCAGGGGTTGGATGGCCACCTGTCATGGATGCCTTAGTTTAAATCCCTCCATTGTAGGGGGTTGGACTAGATGACCCTCAGGATCCTTTCCAACTCTGTAATTCTATGATATGTGCCACGTAATACTCTACACAATGCTGCCGGTGTGTTGTAGTGGTTAAGAGTATTTAACTAAGACCTGGTAGACCAGGGTTCAAATCTCCACCCCCACTGGGTGAACTTGGGCCAGTCACTGTCTCTTAGCCTAACCTACCTCACAGGATTGTTGTGAGGATAAAATGGGGAGGGGGAGAACTATGGGTAGCACCTTGAGCTCCTTAGAGGAAAGGCGGGACAGAAATGCAAAATGAAATGATAAAATGAAATGCTAATTCATGGCAGTGGGGGTGTGGTGTCAGGGGCATTTTCAGGGGAGAATCAGTAAGTTGGAAGGGATGATTACCTAGGGACGCAGGTGGCGCTGTGGTCTAAACCACTGAGCCTAGGGCTTGCCGACCAGGAGGTCAGCGGTTCGAATCCCTGCGACGGGGTGAGCACCCATTGCTCTGTCCCTGCTCCTGCCAACCTAGCAGTTCGAAAGCACACCAGTGCAAGTAGATAAATAGGTACCGCTCCAGTGGGAAGGTAAACGGCATTTCTGTGCGCTGCTCTGGTTTCGCCAGAAGCGGCTTAGTCATGCTGGCCACATGACCCGGAAAAACTGTCTGCGGCTCCTTCGTCCAATAAAGCGAGATGAGCGCCGCAAACCCAGAGTTGTCCGCGACTGGACTTAACTGTCAGGGGTCCTTTACCTTTACCTTTTACCAGCTTACCTATTCATTTCTGAAGCTCTCTTTCTTGGTGTTTTTAATTTGACCCCCCCTCCCCAGCCTGCTAGGCATCAAGACCAGAAATATGCCAAGTGAGGGAGAAATGGCCAGGAAGTTATTTGCAGGGTGGGGGGAATGAGTTGTATGGGAAGGGTTAGGTACCGCCCTCCCACCTGTCAACTCTCCCCTAAAAATGCAGCCCCTGCTTCTACATTTGCAATACCTTGGGCAAATGTGGATTAAGGAACACGCATTTGTCGAGATGTGTCATTCCGTCTGCGTTTGGCCTATTTTGCAAAGGATGTTGGGATGAGAGATTAAAGAAGGAGAGACTTATCAGTGGTCTTAAACTCCTGGGAGTCAGAATAACAATAAATTAATGCACCCGTCCACACAAAACAAAGACCCTTTTTCACTCAATTTAGAATTCCAAGGGCTAATCTTGCAAAATATTCATTAATCCATATTTGCAGACTTCCCACATATAACAAAGCACGCCCTCTTCAATCAGCATGCAACATATATGGATGGCCTCTTTGGGAATCAATCCCAAGGCATCCCTCATTTCCCCTGGGGCCTAAAGCACTTTTGCCTAATGAAACCCTTATTAAAGTGCTCTTTTCAGCTACTACAGCGCCGCGGGAGCTACTTTCCCCATAGGTTCACCCCACATCTCTTGCGACTGCATGGATAGGGCCAATAACACGGGTCTTCCTTGTGGGGTCAGGACCCTCGAACCCACATCGTCAGACTCACCCACGCGGTTGCAGGCCTTTTGATACGGTTGCAGCGCTGTGGGACGAATCCTGGTTGAGCTAGTGCCACAGCGCTGTGGTAGCACGCCAGGCAGGCCCAGCAAATGGATATGGGTACACACAGCACTTGGCAACAGCGTTCGAAATTAACCAGGCACCAGGCGTGTTTTGAGACAGGCAACCAGCCATTTTCCAGGCTGGTCTCCAGGTTTGGCACCTAACATCTCCATCTGGCTGGCTGGCGTGGCTGCGATGCCACGCCAGTCAGCTGGTCAGAGGGGCATCACAGCATCAAAAGACATGCCGTGCTGCCCTCATACCATTTGCTTTGTATTTTTTTAAAAAAATTTAAACAAACTTTATTTCAATTCCTTAAAATATTACATCCAAATACAAACGAAAAAAGAAGAGGAATTAAATACATAAAACATAATCCAGACAAACAGAAATAGAAAATAGAAACAAAGACATTAATAGAAAAGCGAATAATACAATCCAAATAATATATAATACAAATAATAATGCAATAAAGGAAAAAAAGAAATAGGAAAAAAAGAAAATAACTTTGATACAATATTTAAAGAAAAAAGAAAAAAATTATATATATACATAAAATACTTCCTATTGTTTGCGTACCGCTTTCCTTTACTTAATTTCTTTGCCATTTGCTTTGTAATCTTGCAAAAGAATTTGCGCCTAGACATCTCGTGGTGGCGACCATAACCTCCCTACCTGCTGCCCCTGGTAGGGCAGCAGGTACGGAGGCCAACAGTAGGGGGAGCTGAAGCAGAGGCAGCTGGTTCTGGTTTTGTCCCTATCCTCCTCCCTGCTAAGTTCCACAAGGACAACACTGAGCTGGAGGAGGAGAAAGCCGCCACAACCAGTGCCACCCACTGGGCTGGATGTAAGTAAGGAGACAGGCGGGTGTGGGGGATGGAGCTGATGGCAGGCAGATGTTGGTTCATTCACCCTAATATTAGCACCAGCCTCCCTTGTCAGAGGCGGCTGGCTCTAGGGGGCTGCGACCGGTGCGGTTGTACCGGGCGTAGAGCTTCTGGGGCGCTGCAGCTGGTGCCACCACTATTATGTCCAATGGAAGGTGAGAGCTTTGGGGAGCGCCACTACAATTTGAGGTGTCAAGGTCCACCACTGCCACTGTGCAGGTCCAGACCCCCATCGCTGCATGGAGAGAGGTGCCTTACACGAGCCACCAAAGTATCACAAACCACCTCAACAAGTACAAAGAGGCTGTCTACACACGAGTCCAGCTTTACGGACCCTGCTGTTTGAAGGCTCTGCGGCGGATTGCCCTCTGTTCGAAGGATTGTCCATGTCCAGTTTGAAGATCAGGGCCCATAAAAAGTTGGCAGCACCTAGCTGGCAGACCAGAGGCGTAGCATGGGGGGTGTGGTCCCGGACGCACATTTTGGATGGGCCCGCTCCGACACGCATGGAGCCCAGGTAGCTGAGGCACGGCAGTGGGTGGGTTGGTCTAGTCATGGGCAGGTGGATGGATGCAGCTGGCAAGGAGCCTATTAGAGGCGGGCTCTGTTCACCCTCCTGATGCGCGCCCCCACCCCAGCTGCCCAGCCCACCAGGAGGGCGTAACGCTTGCCCTGCTCCGGGCGCCAGCAACACCTGGCACGCTGCTGCAGCAGACTGAGCGGGCGCAAAGACCCTTGCGGTGCGAAGGACTGCCTTTCTATTTAAATTCTAGTGATTATTTCTAATTCTGCACCTATAGCCATGTATGCAATTGAAGCAAATCTTACGGATATCTTTGTTTTCTTTTGCCTTCTTTTTTTTCTCGGAGGTGGGCGGGTGTGCATTTCCTCTTGTGTGGTGGGGGGGTTCACAAGGCCACATAGGTAAGGCAGAGGACCCCTTTTGGTATGTGCATGGGAAACATTGTTAACAGCTACCTAATCCTGCCTTTGCAACCATTCTACGTGACTCGGTTGCAGATGGCAGAGAAAATCAATCTGAACTGTCCTTGACCTCTGCTGAAAGTTATAAAGTTAGGGTAGAGGCTCACAATCTGCCAGACACTGCCAAATTCGCAGGGGCCACAAAGACTTGTACCCAGAAGGGGACAGTGTAGCCCAGACAAGTGAGAGAGTGAGCCACCAATGGTGCTGGGAATCCTTGGGCAAACCACCACCACAAGCTGCAACTCCAAGCCTCTGCTTAGAATCTGCCCAATGGGAATAACAGTGATCTGCCTCACTAGAAGAGCATGAGAGATGGATCTCAAGGTGCAGCGTTTGCCAAACTTGGGTCTCCATGCTTGTTTTTTTACTACAATTCCCATCATCCCTAGCTATGAGGACCAGCGGTCAAGGATGATGGGAATTGTAGTCCACAAACAGCTGGAGGCCCAGGTTTGGAAAACCTTGCATTAGACACACTCAGAGTAGACCAGGCACCCCCAAACTGCGGCCCTCCAGATGTTTTGGCCTACAACTCCCATGATCCCTAGCTAACAGGACCAGTGGTCAGGGATGATGGGAATTGTAGTCCAAAACATATGGAGGGCCGAAGTTTGGGGATGCCTGGAGTAGACCCTTTGCAATTGATGTCCCTACGTTGGTCATGCCCATCAGTTTAGTGGGTCTGTTCTGAATAGGGTGAACAATGGTTACAACCCACAGACCCTGCAATACCAAGCACATTTACTCCAAAGTAAGCTCCTGTGGGTTGTGTTCATAGAATCACAGAACGGTAGAGTTGGAAGGGACCACGAGGGTCATCTAGTCCAGCCCCCCTGCAATGCAGGAATCTTTTTGCCCAAGCTGGTGCTTGAACCCACGACCCTGATATGAGGAGCCTCGTGTTCTACCGACAGAGCTATTCAACTAACTTTTACCCAGAGTAAATTGAAAATTATGGACCTAAATTAGTCATGGCCATTATGTTCAGTGGGTCTACTCAAGGTAAAAAAATTGTTTCAATGCTTAGTTCTATTGAGCTCAGCGAGCTCTTGCTAATAAATTGTACTTTTGACCACTCAATCCTATGTGCATTTATTCAGAAGCGAATCCTGCTGTGTTCGGTGGAGCTCACCCAGAAAGCCAGAGAGCACAGACTGCAGCTGTATTCACATTTTCCTGGGAGTAAATTCCATTTACTCAGTACCTCTGAGTTAATCGTGCAAAAGGCTTGGCCTGTTTAAAGCACCGCTGTGGTTAAAGAATGAACAAATGCAGGGACCTCACCAAACGATGCAAGAAAGAGGAACCTACATCACATACATATTTAAAAAAGGGCACAATGGTTACTGTGGCAAATGCCGCTTCCCCCACACTGAGAGGCATGCGCAGCAGAACTCCTACAAGACACCCATGTATAAGGTATTAGATATAAGAACCTGTAACCTGCAAGATATTAAAACAGAGGAATACACAGAATTCTGTGGGCTGCCAAGTTCAAAGTTGGAGGCAGAAAGCATAGTCGGGCAACAGAATTAAGGAGTCCCAGACAAAATAATGTTTCTGGTGTTCCTGTAACCACATGTTGCACAATATGCAGAGAGAGGTGTACTGTACAAGTAACAAACAGCTCATGCTACACAAGAATCCACAATGGGACAGTATGCAAGGAAGCAAGCTTTAAAGCCCCACAGAGCACAGTGGGAAAATAATGTACTCGTGTGCGCGCATGCGCATGCACACAGAGCATGCACGCCAGCACCTCGAAAGCCACATGGCGAAAATTCTACAGCCCAGCATGAGTTTTGCCGCGAGCGAGTGCCAAAGGGGCAGATCGCTCTGAGAAACGGCCGGTGTGCCTCCTCACAGATGGACCGTGGCTGCCACACGGCTCATGTATATAATCTGATGGGGAATATGCACATGGAGACCTCGTGGCTACACCCACACGGCAATATGAGAACATACAGATGAATGCATATGCATCCAGGCTGACAAACTCAGAGCTTTGTGAACGCCACACAAGCTCACAAGCACACACACACACACACAAATGTCTGGTTTATTCATCCGGAGGACATGAAGGAGTTTGGTTTGAGTCTGTGCCTTTTGCAAAACACACCTTCCACCATTGTGATTGTCAATAAATTTGCTTCTTCTCTTTTTTGGTAAAGGTGATAAAAGTGAAAGGTAGGGAAGGGGGGGAAATGGCAGAGGTGGGCACAGGTGAAGCGGGGAGGTGGCATGAAGGAAGAACAAGCATTGAAAAAGCGAGACGATAGAGGGCATTGAAGACCCAGCTGCATATGGGATACCTTGCTCAAACCCACAGCACTTCGGTTGTGTTTTGCAGACACCTCTCACACATTTCCACAAGCCGTTCCTCGTATCCAGGAGGACTAGAAACTTGCTTTTGCGGGAAAGCTGCCGTTGGGAGGGCAAAGACCCCAGGGTCCTGCCCTTGTGCAGTAAAATCGCTGATATGCACATGCAGTTGCAGAGAAGCACACCTGCCGCACATAGCATATGGCATGTGAGCATGTATGCATGTATGCATGTGAGTGTATGCAGATTTATTTATTTATTTATTTAACTGGCACACATTCCAACTGGATCCAGATCTGCTTAAAAGCGCCGACACTCCCTCACCCCCACCCCGGCCATTCTGGAGAAGCATGCTCACAGCTTCTCACACACAAGCACTTATTTGCCTCCCTATCTATGCACAACTGCAATCAGACATGGAGTCCAAGAGAAGGGGGGGGGGCTGTTCTTACAAAGGTATGGCCACAGCGAGGAGAGAAAAGCATGCACGACAGGAGTGCACAAGGGCAAATGCATGGACAGATATCACAAAGGTACAGATGCATGAGGGATGTGCAGAAAAAGACAGTGACATGCACACACAGAGAGAGAGAGAGAGAGAGGAGAAAAGAAATGCATGCATGATTTTATACCTGCAGATTAAGCACACAAGAAAGGCAGCTAGCACAATGATGCACATAAAGGCATACAGAAATACAGGCACCCGGCGATTTATGTGCACACCCTCAGTTGTATGGTACACTTTCCCCACCACCCCATGCTCCTTCTCCTCCTTTGTCTCTCAACCCCATTACTACCAGCACATCTGCACATGGCTACCAAAACGCACACGCCACCACAAGCATAGGCTGGCAACCCCAGGCACCCATTCCCCATTCCACCCCATTATATAGGTCTACACGTGTGCAAGTGTGCACACACCGAGAGCTCAGCCCACATGCTTCAGCCAAGCTGCCCACCTTGCGCATGGAAACTCATGCCCGCACACAGCCCCCCTCACGCCCATTTGCAGGAAGCTTCTGCACCCCAGTTCCTGGAAGAAGCTCCCCCTCCCCCACACACACACTCCCCAATGACTGCTAATGGACTACCAAGACGTATATGCGCGTGAGAAAGGCACTCACGCGTAAAGCACATTTTCTCACTCACCTCTGTGCCATAGTAGATGTGGCCCCACACCCCAGCTCACAAGCGGAAAGCCCCCACATGGGTTTCTTTTTTTAAAAAAGTGGGGGCTCCGAAGGGGGGCGTGGCAGGGTCCACAGAGGTGGCCGCACGCGGTGGCTCCGCTGTCACCTCCTGTGCGCCCCCCCCCCAATCCACTCCCCATGTCACAGCACCGCCGTCCCCTTTCCCCGTCGTGGGAACCCCCAGCTCTCCTCCCCAGCCGAAGCGGGTGACGTTTCGCCTCCCACGCGAGAAGAAGACCGACTCCCCCACGCACCCCCGGCAGGCGGTCGCTTCCCCCCCCCACACACCCCGAAGCGGTTCACCCACGCGTGCAGCCTCCCCCCACGCGCACTCTCCCCGGTTCCCCGCTTAACCTCCCCCACCCCATCACCCCACGTTACCTGCCAAGGATGGGAGCCGCTCAGCACATGCTCTCCTTTTGGGGGGGACCCTTCGCCTGGTCCCCCCCACCCCCTCCTCCGGCTCACCACTCCTCCTCCGCTGCCGCCGCCGCCCGCCTCTCTCCGCCGGGTAGTGTCCTTGCGGTGCTTGCGCGGGGAGGTGGGCGGGGAGCGATCGGGGTCCAGATGTTTCCTCGGGGAAAGGGAGGGGCGCGGGAGGAAGCACGCTAAGGAGAAAAGGAAAGGTGCCTATCTAGAGAGACAGAGAGAGAGCGGTCTTTGGGGGGTGGGGTGGGGGTTTATTCAGGCTTGCATGGCGGCGCCCTTTGCTGCCTGCGATCCGGGCAGTCTCCCAGGGATGCGCTGCTTGCCAGCCGCTCCCTGCCTGCCTGCCTGCCTGCCTCCCACCCTCCCAGCGCTGGAGCGAGGATGCTCTCTCTCTCTCTCTCTCTCTCTCTCTCTCTCTCTCTCTCTCTCTCTCTCTCTCTCTCTCTCTCTCTCTCTCTCTCTCTCTCTCTCTCTCTCTCTCTCTCTCTCTCTCTCTCTCTCTCTCTCTCTCTCTCTCTCTCTCTTTCAGCCGCCCCGCCCCCACCCCTGCTCCCTTTTTTTGCTGTTCAGGAATGCACGGCTCTGGCGAGCCCACCTCCTCTCCCTCTCTCTCTCTCCCCCCGGCCCTAATCTCATTCATAAGGTCACGTGGGTGTGAATATTGGGAGGGGGCCGGTGGAGAAGGAGCGCGATCCGGCAACCACACCCCCTCCCCATCTTCGGCCACTTAAGCCCCAACCCCGCATCTTCCCCCTCCTTTGCACACGCCCATCCACTCTTCCTCTCGCTAACCCCAGGTCCTCACCGCGCACCCCCTCCCTGCAACCTCCCCCCCCATTCCGCCCCGCCCGAGGCGCCCGCGGGTCCCTCCTCTCCTCCTTTTTTACGTCCCATTTATCCATCATCTCAGATCTCTGCTGCTGCTGTTGCTTCTGCTTCCTCGGGGATCAGCCTCATTTCCATTCCTCCGTTTATAATCGCGCGGCTGCTCTCCCTTCCAAGAACCTTCTCCGACCCGCTACTAGTATCTGTAGGACCAAGCCAGCCTCCTCTTCCCTACCTGCAGCCGCCCCGACAGGTGAGGTTTACATCCGTTTGGGCTTTCAGAGACAGAAAGTGAGAGCAAACTGACCTTGACCAAAAAGTGCAGCTCTTTTCTCTTTCCCTTTGTACCTTTCATCCTGGCTGGCAGGCAGGTATGGATATTGGCTCCTGGACACACACACACCCTGCATCTGAGCCCCAACCTTACACCCTGAATCCCACTTCCATGCCCATATCTCCAGGTGTCCTTCTCCTTGCTGAGTATTTAGCCTCACCTACAGGTGCGGCGGTGTGGGTTAAACCACTGAGCCTAGGGCTTGCCGATCAGAAGGTCGTCGGTTCGAATCCCCGCAACGGGGTGAGCTCCCGTTGTTTGGTCCCAGCTCCTGCTGACCTAGCAGTTCGAAAGCACATAGTGCAAGTAGATAAATACGGTAGGTACCGGTCCGGCGGGAAGGTAAACTGCGTTTCTGTGTGCTGTTCTGGTTTGCCAGAAGCAGCTTTGTTGTGCTGGCCACATGACCCCCAGCCATTAAAACGAGATGAGCGCCGCAACCCCAGAGTTGTCTGTGATTGGACCTACTGGTCAGGGGTCTCTTTACCTTTACAGGTGCTGGGTACCATCAGACTGGTTTGCGGCCTTCTCCATATCTGTCCCATCACTGGGTACCAGTCCTACTTGCTTAATATCCCAAGATGAGCAAACATCCCTAGAACCCCCATCCTCATCCCTAGGCTCCTTTGTTAGCTGGAGGTACCTGCTGCCCCTCCAGACTTCTAACGAGGTGGCTGGGGAAAGGCAGCATTGATGGCAGTGGTGTTTGTCACTTATTGGGGCTGATAGGATGGAAGGAGCCAACAGTAGGTGGCGCCATAGGCAGTGACAGGCAGAGGCAACTAATTTTGCCCCCGCCCTCCTCCTTACTGAGGTGCACCAGGACAAGACTGAGACTAAGGAGGAGGAGGAAGCTGCCACAGTCAGTACCACTCTCTAGGCCTGGTTGTAAGTACTGTATGAAGACTGGTGAGGCATAGAGGAATCCCAACTGAGGTTGGAGAGATCGTGCCCTGTTTCCCCTAATGGACCAACCTTGTGGAATGTATTAAAAGGTAGGGGTACCTGAGGCAATGCCTGGCTATGATACTCAATAACTAGACTGAGAAATGAGACTCATAAAGGCAGATAATATGTACACACAAGGCTGTACAACAGGACTCCAAATATTGCTGGACTACAACTCCTATCAGGACGTGGGTGGCACTGTGGTCTAAACCACTGAGCCTAGGGCTTGCCGATCTGAAGGTCGGTGGTTCGAATCCCCACAATGGAGTGAGCTCCCATTGCTCGGTCCCAGCTCCTGCCCACCTAGCAGTTCGAAAGCACACCAGTGCAAGTAGATCAACAGGTACTGCTTCGGCGGGAAGGTAAACAGCGTTTCCGTGCGCTGCGCTGCTCTGGTTTCGCCAGAAGCGGCTTAGTCATGCTGGCCACATTACCCAGAAAAACTGTCTGTGGACAAACGTCGGCTCCCTTGGCCAGTAAAACAAGATGAGCGCCACATTCCCAGACTCGTTCGCGACTGGACTTAGCTGTCAGGGGTCCTTTACCTTTTGCAACTCCTATCATTCCTAACCATTGGCCATGATGGCTGGGGCTGATGGGAGTTGGAGTCCAACAACATCCAGAGGGAACAAAGCTTCCCTAATCCTGCTGTACAAAGTACATGAATCCTGGTATTCATTCATAATTTTTTTGTTATAAGCATGTATTTTATTGTAAGTAACATTTATTGTGTTTTTTAACGGTTATAGCACAACAAAAAGTAGGAACAGAAATGCAGCAGGAAGGACAAACTGGATGAATTTACAGGAAAGCGTCCCCTATTCCAGGCATGCACATTATATGAAGGGAAAATAAAGAAGCAGTCAAGTTATCATTCCAAGCATCCGAAACTTATGGAGATGATTGCCAAGAGAAGGTGCTCTTTGCCATATAGTAAATAAAAGCACGAAATTAAAAGACGCCTGCTTCTTGGGAGAAAAGCAATGACAAACCTAGACAGCATCTTAAAAAGCAGAGACATCACCTTGCCAACAAAGGTCCGTATAGTTAAAGCTATGGCTTTCCCAGTAGTGATGTATGGAAATGAGAGCTGGACCATAAAGAAGGCTGATCGCCGAAGAATTGATGCTTTTGAATTATGGTGCTGGAGGAGACTCTTGAGAGTCCCATGGACTGCAAGAAGATCAAACCTATCCATTCTGAAGGAAATCAGCCCTGAGTGCTCCCTGGAAGGACAGATCGTGAAGCTGAGGCTCCAATACTTTGGCCACCTCATGAGAAGAGAAGAATCCTTGGAAAAGACCCTGATGTTGGGAAAGATTGAGGGCACTAGGAGAAGGGGACGACAGAGGATGAGATGGTTGGACAGTGTTCTCGAAGCTACAAACATGAGTTTGACCAAACTGCGGGAGGAATGGAAGACAGGAGTGCCTGGCGTGCTATGGTCCATGGGGTCACGAAGAGTCGGACACGACTAAACGACTAAACAACAACAAATAAAAGCATGCCATACCATATAAAAGGAGTCCTTGCTTAAATTTCAGATTATGTGTGATTCCCCCTCCACTGCCCCATAATCGCCATGTTCCATAAAGAAATATACCACCTGTCCAATCTGAGGTCTTGAGCAGTTTTCCATGATACAAGTATTTTTATACCAATGTTCCATCATGTTCCATGGATGGCTTAAACCCCCCCCCCCCAATAAAATAAAACAATTAAAATGTGCATTCGAAAATAAAATAAGCCGAAAGCCATAGAGTTATAAAAGCAACGTGAAACCTGTCAGTGGGATAATGAAAGTTGCAGCTAGAAAAGCTCGGGGGGGGGAGGGGGAAGGTCTCTTCTGCCAGTTATAAAGGACAATAAAGTTTAAAATGTGTGTGATGCTGTACTATAGCCAGCAATGGACACATTTAAAGCGCACATGACCGAACAATTGATCCTGGTTTACTTGGATCAGCCCTGTTTATGGAGGCTTTTAATGTTTAATAGATTATTTTATTTCATTTTTCTGTTGTAAGCCGCCCAGAGTGGCTGGGGGAACCCAGCCAGATGGGCGAGGTATAAATAATAAATTATGATGATGATGATGATGACGACTCTGCATTATAGCCAGTGATAGGCATGGGCCATAGACTCTGGCATGGCTAGCATATACAATGTGTGAAGAAGAGAGTAGACACTGACATCCTTGGGACATAGATGAATTGGGGGGCGGGGAAAGGGCAGAGCACAGGCACTCAGGATAGCTCAGTTTGCTAGAGTGTGCTGCTCATAAAGCCAAGGTTGCAAATTTGATCTCCGTATGGGATCCTGCATTGCAGGGGGTTGGAAGAGAAGGAGAAGAGAAGGTTAAGGTTTACTTACGATGCCTTATGAGGAACGGCTTAGGGAGCTGGGTATGTTTAGCCTGGAGAAGAGAAGGTTAAGGGGTGATATGATAGCCATGTTCAAATATATGAAAGGATGTCATATGGAGGAGGGAGAAAGGTTGTTTTCTGCTTCTCCAGAGAAGCGGACACGGAGCAATGGATTCAAACTTCAAGAAAGAAGATTCCACCTAAACATTAGGAAGAACTTCCTGGCAGTAAGAGCTGTTCGGCAGTGGAATTTGCTACCAAGGAGTGTGGTGGAGTCTCCTTCTTTGGAGGTCTTTAAGCAGAGGCTTGACAGGCATATGTCAAGAATGCTTTGATGGTGTTTCCTGCTTGGCAGGGGGTTGGACTGTTGTGGTCTCTTCCAACTCTATGTTTCTATGGAAGAGATGATCCTCAGGGTCCCTTCCAGCTCTACAGTTCTATGATTCTAAGCTTTGCATGGAAAAGGCTTTGTGTTTAGTTCCCAGGATTGCCAGGCAGGGCTGGGAGAGATCCCAGCTAGATGGGCCAATATTTAGACTCTGTATATGTTCCAAAAAATGTTACTGCCATCGGTAATTCCCTCCCCCCCCCAACCACATGAGAAACTTGCTATCTGACATGCCTGGGCCATGGAAATGCACACACAGTGTTTGGGTGTTCAGAAAGACGGGCAAATGACATGTAAATACACTCCTATCCACTGGCAAATATGAACCTACCCCACTGGGATTGTAATTTATTTGTCAAATCGGCTCCCCACCTCCAGCTATTTTGGACTACAATTCCCATCAGCCCTAGCCCGCTGTACTATACTACGATACTATGGAAGGACGTGTGGATCCAGAATTGGCCTCCACAGTCACTTACGGACTCATTGTTAAAACCGTGTTTATGGAAGACAATCTTACTTGGCTACGAGTGATCGCCAAAGAAGAAGACTACGATACGTATCTTGGTTCTCAAACTTTATCCGTTCCGGAAGTCTGTTCCAAAACCAAAGAGTTCCCAAACCAAGGCACGCTTTCCCACAGAAAGTAATGCAAAATGAATCAATCCATTTCAGACTTTTAAAAACAACCCTTAAAACAGCAATTTAACATGAATTTTACTATCTAACGAGACCATTGATCCATAAAATGAAAGCAATAAGCAATGTACTGCAGTCACACAATCAATCCATCAGTAGCTGAACTGGGTTCCACGCAGTCAGAAAAACAAAAAGAGCCACAAAAATGGAAAACAAATAGCGAAAACAGACAGACCTCAGCATAACACTCAAAACGGAAGTGTGGCACTCAAAACGGAAGTGTATAACACTCAAACCAGAAGCGTAACACTCAAAACGGAGCACGTTCGACTTCTGAAAAAAGTTCGCGAACCGGAACACTTACTTCCAGGTTTGCAGTGTTTGGGCTCCAAGTTGTTTGAGTATTTGAGAACTAAGGTACCACGGTATCTTCTGATAGCAGCTCATTCTCGGAGAGCAGAGCCTTATGCAGCCGAAACAACACCAGCAGCGTACAAGGAGATTTCCAGCAGGCTTGGGAGCGCATCAAGATTTGCTGAAGCAGAGCGCATGTTGAGGGAGGAAAACCCTCAATGGGGAGGGGACCCCAAAAGGACTGAGCGTGCTCATTGGGCATGATGTGCTGACTGACTGTTGGAAACAGAAAACTGGATAGGAGGTGCAGTGGTAGTGATGAAGTTTGGCGTGTAAGAGGGCAATAACGGCTCAGCTTTTCTTGTAGCCCAGCCTCAGCTCCTATACAAATGAATGCTTTAGCTGAGATGCAGGGGGCTGGACTAGATGACCCTTGGGGGTACCTCCCAACTCCATGATTCCTTGATCATTACCTGGAAGGAAGCGCCATTGAACTCAGCGGTGCTTATTTCTGACTGCAAAGGTTAAACGTGCAAAAGACTCCGAAGATCTTTTAAAATTAGAAATGCAAACATTCTTGCAAGGAAGGGTTACCATTCAGACTGCTAGTGTGGAAATAGGAGCCCACATGAAAGAAAAAGGACCCGAGAGCCTCTTTTATCTCCTGTCATTTGCTCTGGGCCTTCCGGCTGATTACTGCATTGCTCTTGCTCTGTCCTACAGCTGTGCTCCCTTGCATTCTCGCTCCACTCCACCGCTGGGAAGGGAAATGGAACGGAGAATACTGCAAAAGGGCATGGCTGGCTGGCAGGTACCCTGAACATGGACACTCCACGCTGCAATGTTACATTACATTATGCTATATTGATCAGCCTTACCTTTTAGCCCAAAACTAGCTTCCAGCAGAGCTCGTAGCAATTAAAACACTGTACATACAAAATGCTGCTGTCCTTAGCTGGGTCTGCATCCAGGTGAGACAGAGCGATGCTTGACTGCTGATTCCTCATCCCCTGGTGGCCTCAGAGATGTGAGTTAGTAGCTAAGGGAAGTTCTAAGCTGCGGCTGGGGGGTTAATTGCTCACCGCCTTGCTAGATCAGACTAGTTCAGCACCGCCGTTTCCACCACCCACTAAGCGAAAGGTTATCACGCACACTGCATGCAGAAAGAGTAGTGTGTTGGGTGCGGCCCACAGACACAAAGCAGGGACACTCGTTGCTCATTGACCAAGGGAGATGTACACACAAACACACAACATCTGCACTGTGGAAGGAGCCGGCAAAAGTGCCCACACTTCCTATTGAAACGTATTCTAAACCTATGCCAATAAACACACGTTCAACTTTATTGTTTATTTGAATGGATGACTGGGTGTCCCCCCCCCCAATTTTTCTGAATTAGGTAAAGGTAAAGGGACCCCTGACCATTAGGTCCAGTCGTGACCGACTCTGGGGTTGCGCGCTCATCTCGCATTATTGGCCGAGGGAGCCGGCGTATAGTTTCCAGGTCATGTGGCCAGCATGACAAAGCCACTTCTGGCAAAGCAGAGCAGCACATGGAAACGCCGTTTACCTTCCCGCTGTAGCGGTTCCTATTTATCTACTTGCATTTTGACGTGCTTTCGAACTGCTAGGTTGGCAGGAGCTGGGACCAAGCAACGGGAGCTCACCCCATCACAGGGATTCGAACCGCCGACCTTCTGATCAGCAAGCCCTAGGCTCTGTGGTTTAACCACAGCGCCACCTGGGTCCCTTCTAGTTTTCTGAATGAATTTTCTTTATTTATTTGTTTATTTTTATTTATAATGATAATGATAATAATAATAATAATAATAAGTGATGTTTCTGTCCTTACTGTCTTGTGAAGCTGCCCCAAGGACTGTAAAACTATGGTGAAGGTGCTGGGTGGGCAGTTATTCCGCTCTCCTAAAAGAGGAGTACAGATTGACATGAAATTTGCAACTGCAAATTTATATGAATACACAGACATTTGGAAAGAGCCGCTACCATTTGAATAGAAATACAAGACACCTCACTCTAGTGGAGAAAGAAGACTGTTGCCAGGTGAGCTCTGTGTGTGTTTGGTCCAGGGGCTGACTGTTGATGGACAGTTTCAAGACCTTTATTAGGGTTCTTTTTCTTTAAGCCCTTGAAAGTGAGGATGCTTTCGAAAAGAGGGCCATTTTCCAGACAGAGCTTCAAACAGAGGACCTTCTTCTGTAGCCACCCGAAGAAAGTGTGTGATATAAATTATGTAGGCTAAGTAAATGGGAGTGGGAGGGTGGGACCCCAGAGAGGCTAGATAATGAATATATATTTTTTCCTTTTAAGAAAAAAGCTAACCAAAAAGGAATAAATTAATCCCGATTTATGCTGGCCAGGTGACAACCCAACATAACACAGTTCTCTCTCGCAATCCAGCTTGGGTGAGGCTTTGGCCTGGCCCGCTTCTCGCATCTGGATTGAATTAGACATTCCGGCTTCTGGCTGGCTGGAGTTCTGTCCCTCCCTCCCCCCCCCCATTTCTGCCCCAACCATCGCCTGAGTGGGCAGACGTCCCGTGAAATCATCCGAGAGAGAAAGAGGGAAAAGAAGGAGAGAGAGAGAGAGACAGACCGATCCAGTACTTTCTTAAGTTCATTGGGTGGGAGATTCGGGATAACTGACCTCTCGCCCTCCTCCTGGTTTCATTTGTACGCCAAGTCCCGGCTGGAGAGAGAGAGCGCCATGGAGATTTTGCCTCTGGTGCAGCTGCTGCTCTTGGGGTTGCTGCTGGGGGCGGCTCGGGGACAGAGGGATGAGCTCAGCTCTGAGGAGGAAAGACGAGCCCTGATGCTAAAGGTGAGAAACTCTCCATTTCACTGGCACCACCCCGTCTCCTAACACAGGGACAAATAAAGGGACAGCATAGACCAGTGATGGCGAACCTATGACACGCGTGTCAGACGTGACACGCAGAGCCCTCACTGCTGGCACGCGCCCCATCGCCCCATTCAGGCTGTTGTTGTTGTCCCCCCCCCATTTGTTCTCCCGCTCCTCCTCATGCTACAGCTAAAACCCGGATCCTTTTTTTGTTGTTGTTGTTGCTGGTAGCCAGAGATTGGTTTTTTAACCCTTTCTGTGCTGTTTTTTCTGGCGCTTTGGCAGACTATGTCGGTGCTGCGTGTTAGTTCCAGCGAAGGTATTATTCATCATTTATTTCTGTTCTCTCCCCCCCCCAAAAAAGCGCAGCAGCTTTGGGGCATCCCCCCCAAAAGCAAAGCAACCTTTGCAGCCCCCCAAAACCTCCAAAACTTTGGTCAGCAGCTCCCCCCAAAAAGCTCAACAACTCTGGGCACTTTGTGATAAATAAGGGGTTTTTGGTTTGGTTAAATAATTAGTTTTTGATTTATTAAATACAGTTATATATTACAATTATACATTTTTATTATTTAAACTATAAATATCGCGAAATTATGGTTTTTTTCTCGAAGTGACACACCACCCGAGTTATGCTCGGTTTTTTGGCGAATTTTGACACACCAAGCTCAAAAGTTTGCCCATCACTGGCGTAGACAGTGGCCTGGGCCAATACAATTTGCCAGGGGACTCAGGGGTGGGCAGCTGCCATGCTGGAAACAGCGTGTGAGTGCACACCATACATTTAAAACACACACTCCTTCAAAGAATTCTGGGAACTGTAATAATAATAATAATAATAATAATAATAATAATAATAATAATAATAATAATATATTATTTATACCCTGCCCATCTGGCTGGGTTGGGTTTCCCCAGCCACTCTGGGCAGCTTCCAACAGCAAAATGAAATAAAATAATCTATTAAACATTAAAAAGCCTCCCTAAACAGGGCTGCCTTCAGATGTCTTCTAAAAATCTGGTAGCTGTTTTTCTCTTTGACATCTGGTGGGAGGGTGTTCCACAGGGCGGGCGCCACCACCGAGAAGGCCCTCTGCCTGGTTCCCTGCAACTTGGCTTCTCACAACAAGGGAACCGCCAGAAGGCCCTCGGCGCTGGACCTCAGTGTCCGGGCAGAACGATGGGGGTGGAGACGCTCCTTCAGGTATACTGGACTGAGGCCATTTAGGGCTTTAAAGGTCAGCACCAACACTTTGAACTGTGCTCGGAAATGTACTGGGAGCCAATGTAGATCTTTCAAAACCGGTGTTATGTGGTCTCGGCGGTAGTTTACAGAGCTACAGTTCCCAGCACCCTTAACAAATTACAGTCCCCAGGATTCCTTGCGGGGAAGGGATGTTTGATATGTATAGGTTTGCCATATGTCTGGTTTTTCTCAGACATGCCTGGGATTCCAAGGTTGAAATTACCATCCGGGGTAGATTTCATAAAAACTGGGGAATTGTCCGGGTTTTCGCAAACAGGGGAGAAAAAGCTCAACAACATTTTGTGTGTTTCACCCAAAATAGCTCAACAACTTTGGGGGCAATTCCCCCCCCCCAAAAAGCTCAACAATTGTTTGCGTCCTGATTTTTTACTTCTTGAAATATGGCAACCCTAGATACAGACAGATCCTAGGTTGCTTCCAGAATGTCCGGCCTGCCCTTATCCAAGATGCAAACGTTTCCCAGAATCCACTAGGAATCACCAAAAGGATACTGGGAGTTCTCATGCCCTGCTCCCCACTGCAGTCTGTCAAGCAATCAATTTATGGCTCTGCTTCAGGCAGCAAAATGTGTTGGACTGGGAAAGGAACAAAGAAAAGTGAAGCCCCATGTAGACATTAAGGCTTCATGCACACCAAATGTTTAAACCACATTCCCGCCTCCCAAAGAATCCTGAGACCTGAAGTTTGTTAATGGAAATTGTAGCTCTATGTGTGTGGGGGGGGGGGGTTAAACTACAGTTCCAAGGATTCTTTAGGGGGGTTAGGGGAAACATGCCTTTAATATATAGTGTGTATGCATCCCCCAGTGACCACATAAGGGATGGAAATGGGATGGAGTGGGACCCAACATCAACCTCGCTCTCAACTGCTATGTGGGAATGCCACATTCAGACAAGACGATTATCGCATTCGTTTTCCTGGTTGTCTCCAAGAATCCGTTGTTACACCATTCTGAAAACCGCAGCTCTGTGAGGGGGAATAGGGGCCTCTTAACAACTCTCAGCACCCTTAACAAACTACAGCTCCCAGAATGCTTTGGGGGACCGAAGAAGAGGACCGAAGAGGACAGGCTTTCGCAAAACTTGCAATGCTAATTAATATGTCTAGATGCAAATCATTACTGTAATTGAAATAAAAATACGGTCCACCTTGTCGTCGTGAAGAAAACTGTGGCCAAGACCCAACCAGTGTCCCTATTTTCCAGGGACAGTCCTGGACTTACAGAAGCTGCCCCGGTTTCTGATTTGATTCTGGAATGTCCCACTTTTCCTTAGGACATCGCTATTTTTCCCTATATTGGAGGGTATGGAGTTATGTGACCCCCCTAGCCAATGAGATAAGTAACTGTACAACCATTAGAAGACATCTGAAGGCAGCCCTGTATAGAGAAGTTTTTTTTATTATTAAAAAAAGTTTAATGTTTTATTATGTTTTCATATATGTTGGAAGCCGCCCAGAGTGGCTGGGGCAACCCAGTCAGATGGACGGGGTATAGATAATAAAATTATCTTTACCTAGATAATAAAATTATTATTATTATTATGGAATAGGATGTCCCTATTTTTATTAGAGAAATGTTAAAGGGCATCTGATAACAGTTGACGGGCAAACTTCAAGGCCACTGCTGCACAGTTCTTTAAACTTATACCTGACAGTCCTTCTAACAGAGGACACTTTAAAAAGAGACAGTCCTCTGACAGCTTTCAAATAAGAGGTCTGCCGTCTGTAAAATTGGACACGTGGCCACTCCAGTTGCGTAATGTTTAGACGCCTGCTCTGTGTTTTTTTCTTAGACATACTAGGATCTGGGGCAGTTCCAGCCTCCAACCCAAACATATTACTTAAGACACACACACTTGCTCTCTTTCTAAGCTAGACCTGCTCAGGCAGCCAGGAAAAATTCCGGTAGGTCTGAGTGTACATGCATGTCCCCACTAAAGTAATTTATACAAAAACTCTTCGTTTGCCCTGAACGCCTCTCTTGGGTCCCTGAGCTGAATAATCTTATCGCTTGGATTCTGTCCTCTCCCATCCAGCCCTACAGCCATTGAACTCAGTCTGCTCTCACCACACGGAGTCTTTCTTTCCTTTTTGCAGAGGAATTGAGGCCTCTGTCTTACGCATCTGAAATTCGTGTGCTTAACAGGCCCCGGGAAAACCAGGGCAGGATGATAGGAACAGGATAACCTCACCTGCTCTGCGATGTCAAAAGAAAAACAACAACACCAAAACCCACACTCAATGTTTGCATGCTTTTTCCTTCTTAAAGGAATGTTTCGATTTGAGCAAGGCTTTGTGTTTTGCTTGACTGCCAGCTGACCAGTTGCCATCAAGCTGCTGCGCTCTTGTGACTGAGGTCTGGAACAAAGCCTGGATTTCTGAATCCTCTTGGACGCTAAAGCATGGAACTCTTTTAGAAGCAGTAACCAAGTTTCGGGACTTGGCTTAGCATCTTCCGTGGATGGCCAAGTCAAAGCTTAGTGATTATCTAGTGTGCATTTGCGATCTCGCTGTTTGCTCTGCCTGTTTCCGTCGGTTTCTATTACTTAATATCTTGACAAACAACTGTTTAAGCATCTCTAAAGCAGTGGTTCCCAAACTTTTTCGGGCCACCCCCCTCCCCACCCCGGTTCCATAAACTCATCCCAGCGCCCCCTACCCTATAAAAAGCATTATTCAGAAAAGCAGCATGCATGACTCATTAAGGAAGATAATCAGAGAATCGTAGAATTGTAAAGCTGGAAGGGACCACAAGGATCATCTAGTCTAGGGGTGGCCAACTTCCAAGAGACTGCGATCTACTCACAGAGTTAAAAACTGGCAGTGATCTATCCCCTTTTGGGGGGGGTTCAGGTCAAAGTTGTTGAGCATTTTTTAGGAAGGAAAGCCCTGTTTTGGGGGGGTTCACGTAAAAGTTGTTGAACTTCTTTAGGGAAGAGGAAAGCAACATTGAGCTTTTTTTTTTTAGGAAGGAAACCCTGTTTTGGGTGGTTCAGGTCATTTTAGGGGTGCAGAGCAAAGATGTTGAGCTTTTTTTAGGGGAGCCGAATTTTTTTAGCTTCTTTGGGGGGGAGCCCAATGATCTACCAGTGATCTACCACAGACGTCCAGTGATCTACTGGTAGATCACGATCTACCTGTTGGACATGCCTGATCTAGTCCAACCTCCTACAATTCAGGAATATTTTGCCCCATGTGGGGCTCGAACCCATGATCCTGAGATTAAGAGTCTCACGCTCTACCGACTGAGCTTTCTAAAACTGAAAACCGTAACAATTAATTGCACATTTATTCAAACTCCAATCAAAACTATTTAGCTTAATTGATTTAACAAAACGGACGAAATTGGTCCAGCGATACCAGCTTTTCAAGGACTGATATAGCCATTTACATCTCCAGCATCCTCCTGTCACCCCCTTGCCTCTTAGAGAACCCCCCCCTAGGTAATCCCATGACCCCCTCGGGGGCAGTACCACCCACTTTAAAAACCACTGATCTTAAGCTTTGCCTGGGTGATTTCTGAGGTTCCACCTTATGCTCCTTCCATGCTTCGAATGCCCTCTTTAGTTACACTTCCTCCTGGTTTAGGGAACATAAGAAACTGCCTCATACCTAGTCAGAACAAGGGTCCACATAGCTCAGTACTTTTGACTGAAGAGCAGTGGCTCTTCAGGATTTCAGAAAGGGAACATTCCCAGTCACACCTGGAGAGCTTAGAGAATTGAACCAGGGACCTTTCGCGTGTCTTTTCACTGAGCGATAACCCTTTCCTACTTGTTACCTCCCAACCTGAATGTAGCCTATCTACCTCCAGCTTTGCTGTCAGCCTGGGGCTGCAAAAATCTGCAAGAGGTGGCCAGCGGCTTGCGATCCACGGGGTTACTATACAGGCTTGTACTACTAGATCCGTGTTTCTCAAACGTGGGGCCCCAGCAGTTGTTGGAAGTTCTGATTTGATCCCAGAATGTCCTGGTTTTCCTTAGGACGTCCATATTTTCATTGGAGAAATCGTAGAATTGTAGAGTTGGATTGTAGGACCCCAAGGGACATCTAGTTCAAACCCCTGCAATGCAGGAATAATGTCGGAGGGTAAGGAGTTATGCAAACCCCGAGCCAAGGAGATAACTATACAGCCTTTAGAAGACACCGGAAGGCAAGACATCTGTATAGGGAAGGTTTTTTTTTAATGTTTCATGTTTCATTACGTTTTTATATGTCGGAGGCCGCCCAGAGAGGCTGGGGCAACCCAGAGAGATGGGTGGAGTGTTGTTGTTGTTGTTGTTGTTGTTGTTGTTGTTGTTGTTGTTGTTGTTAAACAGCACATTCCTCTTTTAATTGGGAAATTGTTTGAGGGTGTGCAAACACCCCTTTCTGTCTTCCATTCTGGTAGGCAAAGCAGAGCTCAGGCAAAAACACTTGAGGAGGGTGCAAATCAATCAAGACTGGGCTTGGCAGGGCGCATGGCTTCGGAAGAGTCCAGAGGATGTAGGCAGAGAGACCATTTGTTCCCCCACCCCTCTGCCTGAGGATGCCTGTTCCTATTCTAACCCTCCTTGTCTACCCTCCCCTTTTCCCAGCACCTGCAAGAGGTTCTGGAGCTCTCAGAAGCAACCGGAGAAGAAGCTGCGCAGGAGGTCACCCTGACTGAGGTCGGGGACCCAGCTGGCAAGGAGATCTTAGACGAAAATGCAGAGGTGGAGGAACCCGTAGAAGAGGCTCCCCGTACCACACAGCTGTCCCCAACCACAGCACCCCCGGCTCCGCAGGAGGAAGAGGATGACTTCACCTACGTGTGTGAGTAACGCAAAACACTCAGGTCCCCCCTTCCTTTTAAAAAGGTGATCTTTCCCATCTCAGAGTTTCAGAACCCCAGTTAACATACAGTCATACCTCAGTTTAAGTATGCCTCGGTTTGAGTGCTTTCAGTTTAAGTACTCTGCGGACCCGTCTGGAACGGAATAATCCACTTTCCATTACTTTCAATGGGAAAGTTCACTTCTGGTTAAGTACACTTCAGGTTAAGTATAGACTTCGGGAACCAATTACACTCATACCTCGGGTTAAATGCGCTTCAGGTTGAGTACTCCGTGGACCCGTCTGGAACGGATTAATCCACTTTCCATTACTTTCAATGGGAAAGTTTGCTTCAGGTTAAGTACGCTTCAGGTTAAGTACAGACTTCCGGAACCAATTGTGTTTGTAAACTGAGGTACCACTGTAATGAGAATCCTCTTCTAGCTGGCTTTGAAGGGAGATTCTTTAAAAGAACAGAAGATAGATCTATCAATTTCTGCTAGCCATGGTGGAGCCCTCCAGGCTTGGGAGCAATGTAGTTCTCTCTGGCCCCATCTGCACTACAGATTTAAAGTTTTATTATGTTTTTATATGTGCTGGAAAGCTGCCCAGGGGGGCTGGGGAAACCAAGCCAGGTGGGCGGAGTGTTGTTGTTGTTGCTGCTGCTGCTGCTGCAGTATCATGCCACTTTAAACAGCCATGGCTTCCTCTGAAGGCAGTCCCAAGGGGAGCTCCACAATTGCACCTCCCCTCAAGATTCCCTGCTCTTGCTCTAGACCAGGGTTTCCCAACTTGGGTCTGCAGCTGTTTTTGGACTACAGTTGCCATCATCCTTGACCGCTGTCCTGCTTAAACAGCTCAGGACCGTAATACCCCAAGGACCACCTGTCTCCATATGAACTTTGCCAGATCCTGAGATCATCCTTGAGGCCCTTCTAAGTGTGCCTCCTCCACGAGAGGTCCACAGCATGGCAACACACGAGAATGGGCCTTCTCTGCAGTGGCTCCCTGCTTGTGGAATACTTTCCCCAGGGAGGTTCTCCTGGCGCCTTCATTGTACACCTTTAGGCACACCAGGCAAAAACGTTCCTCTTCAACCAGCCTTGGGCTGATTGATCTGATGTGTTGTGGAAGGGGGATTTTTGGATTGTGTTTGTATTATGTATTTTGTGTTTATTATATTGCAATTTTATGTTGTGAACCGCCCTGAGATCTACGAGTAGTATACAAATTTAACAAACAAACAAGGTGATCTGTGCATGTTGTTGGACTGCAACTCCCATAATCTTTTACCAGTTCCATTCTGGCTGGGGTTGATGGGCTACACATTGTATATCCTCGCAGCCTTTACAGCTCCTTTTACAGCTCACAGGCTCTCTATTTTTAATAGGATTGTTTGTTTGTTTGTTTGTTTGGAATATCTCTGGAGTCGTTGGGCTTACTCTAGGGAGGCCCAGGTTCGAATCCCAGCTCAGCCATGAGCCAATTTGAAAACTGCTATTGTGCCCTCCCTTAGCAGTCGTTCTGAGCAAGCTCAACATACGCTGTTTCTCGAGCCTTCCCTTGCCTGCCGTCCCATGCTCCCAAATGATATATCTTCCACTCTTTTTCTGAAGCCACTGCTTTCTGCTTGTCCTCAGGCACAGAAGCCAATTACATCTAACTCCAATCAATTCCTAACATAAATCCCGATTTCTTGGGTCTTGGCTGCAAGCAACAGTAAACCCTACCCATCAATGACTTCCTTTCACTTTATAAAAAACCTCCACTTTTGGCTGGAGAAGGAGGAGGAGGAGGGGAACGAGAATCACCCTAGCACTTTGCTGCACTGCCAGGAATACCCCCAACCTCTCTAGAATTCTAATATTCACAATGGCAATCAAAAGTTTAGGCACAGCAGTAAGAGCAATCTCTCCTGCCAGCAAGCATCCCACGGGGAAGTAAGTGCTAAGATCATTTATTTATTTGAAGTATTTTTATCCTGCTCTCCGAGCCAAAGAAGAATCCCAGAGCAACTAACATAAGATCTGTTAAGACAAGGCAGTCTTCTGGCAGCTGAGCTTGCAAGAGACATGACACAAAAGGAAAAAAGGGATGGTGAGGGGAGAGGAAAACAAGTGCACTCTATTTTTAAGGCACCTGTTGACCAGGCTGCATGGTGGCTGTCATAATGACCAGTTGCAATGGGAAGAATCCAGGGACAGGAGGAGCCAAAGGGAGCTGTCAACTGAGGCAGTGGGGTGACCCTGCTTCCTGTCTCTCCTCCTCCTCCTGCAGCCAGATGGAATGGCTGCTGCGAAATGATTGAGAGCCGAAGGAAAGAGGAGACCCATGGAGCTGGGATCTCAAAAGAGCCGATGGCATGGGCCCATCGGTTTTGCCTTGCTGGATTCAGACCAACATTTGGTGTCCTGCAAAAACCACTAGCCAGTTGCCTGTAGCAGTTAACTAGAATAGCATAGTGGCAGATAGCATTCCTTTGGGAATTAAAAGTATATGGCTTAGGGAGATAGACTATTTGTCTATCTAGCCCAGTACAGTACTGTATTCACTTACAGGCAGTCTTCTTCTTCTTCGATCACTTGTAGCAGAGTAAGATTGTCTTCCATAAGCACAATTTTAACAATGGGTCCGTAAGTGACTGTGGAGGCCAATTCTGGGTCCACACGTCCAGTAGCAATGCAAGGTCTAAGATTAAAAAAAATCCTGCTTATCACCTGTTACCTGAGATCTTTTTAACTGGTTTAAATGTTGTGCATATATCTCTGATGTCAAGTGCAGATGTCAAGTGCCTACAATTTTGGCACTGGGCACTTCTAAAGACAGACCTACACTTTACATATGAACAAAACTCTGAAGACAGTTTCGTACAGGGGAAAACAGCTTCACAAGGGAGAGAGGTTGGAGTGGAGCAGCGAGTGCCTTACCCTTTTCCCACCCATCACTTTTTGCTCAGCGGTGCCCTTACCCCAAACCATTCTTACACATGAGGGGCTCATAGCTGCCAAGTTTTCCCTTTTCTCGCGAGGAAGCCTATTCAGCATAAGGGAATTTCCCTTAAAAAAAGGGAGAACTTGGCAGCTATGGAGGGGTTCCCAAGCCCTTGCAAAAATATGTTGTGGTGAAAGGGTTAATCACTCTCCACTTCCCCGCCCTAAATCACCTCCCCTCCCCTCCTTACTCATCTCTGAAGCTTTTCCCTAGAAGAAACAAATGGCATCAAGGTTTATGTTGCACATGTACGGTAAGAGCGACAGTTCTCTTTCCTTAAAATTCAGAGCGACAGCTATCCTTCACATCACAGATAATTGGCTGTTGTAACTTTCGCTCGAAGCACAGCATCATTGGTACTCCTTTAGGGCCAAAGTACCCAGGATGGAAAGCTGTGTGTAACTTTGCCCTGGCATTTTTTTAAAAAGGAAAAGCACACAGGGGAGGCTGGAATCTTGAGCAAAAGACGTGTGTGTGTGTGTGTGTGTGTGTGTGTGTGTGTGTGTGTAGAGGGGAGCAGAGAGGGCAAAGGAGACTTCCCAACTATTTCCCCTCAGTCTGCACCTCTGCTCAAAAATTCCCTCCCCAGTTGCTCCTCTCCTAACTTGGATTTTTTTTAAAAAAAAAGATTCCAGGAGGGCAAAGGGTTAAGCACTTCTGCTGAAGAGCCCAACCTCCCTACCAGCTTTTTCATTTATAACACTTACACACACACACACACACACCAGCAGCAGGATAAAATTGCACACCATGGTTGCTGTGCCATGTTTAGTTTGGAATTTGTTCTGGAAAAGGATTCTGGGAAAGCGCAATACTGGGGCTGGGCTGGGGGAGTACCTAACTATAGTACCCAGCACTGAAGTTCACAGAAATATGATGTGGATTTTTCCATCCTTGGAAACACAACATTTTTTCTCAGCATTAGGGGAGAAACCAGGGTGGGGTGGGGAACCCTGCTGTGGGGTCGGTTCCATTGCTGGCGAGCTGTGGCTGTGAATGCCATCGAGACTTAGTGGCTGAAATGAAAGTTACCATAGAAGTAAAACATCCAAAGAAAGGAGACTGTGAATGATCACAGAAGGTTTAAAAATAAAAATACGGAAGGCGCATCTTGGCTCTTTGTTCCCACTTCAATCGCACTTGGCTCAAGTTGAGCTAACTCGAGTTAAGCACTGCAGTTTCCTTCAACCATCAAGTAATCCAGGAATGTTTTTAACAAATAAATAAAAGCAGCAGCTGAAGATGAATAAGGGCTATATTTAGCACACTGGAGCACTCCCCAATTATTATCTTAACAACCCTGCAAGGTAGGCTGTCATGATTATCCCTTATATTAAAAATTGGAGACAAAAAACTGGGTAGCAGGGAAAGAATCCTTTATATATTTCAGGGTTTTTTGTACACGTTTTGCTTCTTCAGTACAAGCTGTGGTGGGGTAGGGTGGGTAACAGTGGGGGGCGTAATCTGTAGGGCAAATGGGGCACTACCCCACCAACCTCAGCCACCCACCACCTGGCTGCCGTCTTGCATAGAACTGGTCCAGGGAGTGACATTGCTTGTCAACCTACTTCTCCGAAACTGGAATTAGCTCTGTCACTATGGGTTAAACCACAGAGCCTAGAGCTTGCCGATCAGAAGGTCGGCGGTTTGAATCCCTGCGACGGGGTGAGCTCCTGTTGCTTGGTTCCTGCTCCTGCCAACCTAGCAGTTCAAAAGCACGTCAAAGTGCAAGTACAGTCATACCTCGGTTTAGTATGCCTCGGTTTGAGTATTTTCAGTTTAAGTACTCCGCGGACCTGTCTGGAACGGATTGATCCACTTTCCATTACTTTCAATGGGAAAGTTCGCTTCAGGTTAAGTACGCTTCAGTTTAAGTACTCCACGGACCATCTGGAACGGATTAATCCACTTTCCATTACTTTCAATGGGAAAGTTCGCTTCAGGTTAAGTACGCTTCAGGTTAAGTACGGACCTCCAGAACCAATTACACTCATACTTTGGGTTAAGTACGCTTCAGGTTAAGTACAGACTTCCGGAACCAATTGTGTTTGTAAACCAAGCTACCAGATAAATAGGATAAATAGGAACTGCTCTGGCGGTAAGGTAAATAGGAACTGCTCTGGCGGTAAGGTAAACGACGTTTCCGTGCTCTGCTTAGGTTCGCCAGAAGCAGCTTTGTCATGCTGGCCACATGACCTGGAAGCTGTACGCCGGCTCCCTCGGCCAGTAAAGCGAGATGAGCGCCGCAACCCCAGAGTCGTTCGCGACTGGACCTAACGGTCACGGGTCCCCTTACCTTTACCTTACTGTTGGGCTCCCCGAGTTCTGCCCCATCAGTCCCAATGGGCACTAGCTGCTAAGGGTAGTGGAAGATAGGATGAAATCCCCCACTGCTTGACCAGCATGGGCACGTGTGTCCTACTTTACAGAGTCCTCTGTTTATAAGCCTGTCAGCGTACACATCTCCATAGGAAGGTCTGTACGGTCCAAGCCTGATGTAAAGAGAAAGAACCTTAAAAAAAAATAAAGGAGACTGAGAGGGACATTGAGTTTGTCTATCAACAGTTAACACCCGGGCAACAGGCAGAACAGGCCTGCAGGTCAGCTGGTCACTGTCTTCCCCATTGTGGTGGGATGATCTTTCCCTTTAAAGTGTAGCAAATATTCCTAAATTTGCGTAAGGCCAGCTAAACCAGGTGAGGTTACCAGATGGGTCTTTTCCTGCATGCCAGGACAGATCGAGCAGATGACACCAGTCGTGGGTCCAATGGCCAAGAACCTGGGTAGGCAAACTAAGACCCGGGGGCTGGATCCAGCCCAATCCCTTTCTCAATCCGGCCCACAGATGGTCCGGGAATCAGTGTGCTTTTACATGAGTAGAATGTGTCCTTTTATTTAAAATGCACCTCTGGGTTATTTGTGGGGCCTGCCTGGTGTTTTTACATGAGTAGAATGTGTGCTTTTATTTAAAATGCATCTCTGGGTTATTTGTGGGGCCTGCCTGGTGTTTTTACATGAGTAGAATGTGTGGGTTTATTTTAAATGCATCTTTGGGTTATTTGTGAGGCATAGGAATTCTTTCATTTTTTTTCTCCCCCTCCCCCCCCAAAAATATAGTCTGGCCCCCCACAAGGTCTGAGGGACAGTGAACCGGCCCCCTGCTGAAAATGTTTGCTGACCCCTGTGGTCTTTCCAGTGCAAGCACCCCTTTTCACAGGAAGGCTTTTCTGCCAGAGGAGGAAAGGGTTAAACCCCTCTCTGCCTGCCTGCCTTGATTGGCCTTTACCCTTGATGCAATTTGCATTTTTTGAAAGTCTGCACATGAAATGCAAAGGCATCTTTTAATGGCTGTGCCTAGTCTGCTGCGTCACACACACACACACACACACACACACCCCAAACATACCTCTTTCTTGCCTGTGGTGTTGGCTGGGCTGATGAGTTCTTCCTTCCAATTGCCCCACATGTACACAGAGCCTATTCAAGGCCCGACACCCCCCCTCCAGTTGACCGCAACCACCTAGATCCCTCCTGCATCACCCACAGACCACCCTCTCTTATCTGTCTCTTGCACAGAGAGGCTTATACAGATGTGCTTGCATGCACCCCCCCCCCATAACCCTATCCTTAGAAGCTACCCAGTCTGCTCATTCCATTCCTTAGCTGAGCTGAACTGCCTGCATTTATAATTTGACCACAGCAAGAAAGATGGCCCCGTGATGTGATAATTTACTGTTTGTGTAGGGAGCAGAGCCGTGTTCTTAGCAGTAGGTAATTTTCTTTTAAAGAAACCCAACATAGGCAGTAAAGGCAGTCCCCAACTCAGGACAGTTTCTAACTTAGAATCACGGACTTGGAAGGGACCTTGAGGGTCATCTAGTCCAACCCCATGCAGTGCAGGAATCTTTTGCCCAATGTGGGGATCGAACCCGCAACCCTGAGAGTACTAACCCCCATCAGCCCTAGACTCTGTGACCAACGATCAGGGAAGATGGAAGCTGTAGGGCTGCCTTCAAATGTCTCCTAAAGGTTGTGATGAAAACAGGGACGTCCTAAGGAAAAGTGGGGGGACGCGGGTGGCGCTGTGGGTTAAACCACAGAGCCTAGGGCTTGCTGATCAGAAGGTCGGCGGTTCGAATCCCTGCAACGGGGTGAACTCCCGTTGCTTGGTCCCAGCTCCTGCCAACCTAGCAGTTCAAAAGCACGTCAAAGTGCAAGTAGATAAATAGGTAGATAAATACCTTCTGGTGGGAAGATAACCGGCGTTTCCGGGCGCTGCTCTGGTTTGCCAGAAGTGGCTTTGTCATGCTGGCCACATGACCTGGAAGCTGTACGCCGGCTCCCTCGGCCAATAGAGCGAGATGAGTGCCGCAACCCCAGAGTCGGTCACGACTGGACCTAATGGTCAGGGGTCCCTTTACCTTTTTAAGGAGAAGTGGGACATTCCGGGTTCAAATCAGAGACTGGGATGGCTTCTGTAAATCCGACACTGTCCCTGGAAAATAGGGACATTAGGAGGGTTTGGCCTGTATAGAGAGGGTCTTACTTAAGAGGAGAAGGAGGGGAATAGTAGGAGGAGTTTGGATTTGATATCCTGCTTTATCACTACCCGAAGGAGTCTCAAAGCGGCTAACATTCTCCTTTCCCTTCCCCCTCACAACAAACACTCTGTGAGGTGAGTGGGGCTGGGAGACTTCAGAGAAGTGTGACTAGCCCAAGGTCACCCAGCAGCTGCATGTGGAGGAGCGGAGACACGAACCTGGTTCCCCAGATTACGAGTCTACCACTCTTAACCACCACACCACACTGGCTCTGGTTATTGACATACCTCTTGTCTGGGGAGACAATAGAAGAGTGGACCTTGTGCGGGGTGAAAGGGGTAAAGTCAAACTGTTGGAGAGTTACAGCGCCTGCTGTGGCTGTGGAGACAGATATTGGAGAGACATGTTTTATTGCAGGTGGGGCAGACAAAGGCATCTGGTTTTGCTGCTACAGGGACATCGTGTGATAAGGTTTGGTCATTGCTGGGGGACAGCCAGACAAAGGACACTAATGGGAAATTTGGCTGATCATTGTCTTGGAAAGCACCTTGGCTTGAACATACCGGTACCACCAAGTGATAAAGAGCCTCAAACTGCATTACCGCCTCCTTTAGAGTGTGCGCAAGGAGAACAGCAGAGAGATTGCATTGGATTTTCACTTTGCTAAGAGTCAATTTGGATTTCAGGGAACTGGTTGCTGGGTTGCAGTGAAAGCGTCTTTCCTTAGCAGTGCAGTGTGAACAGCCTCGCAATTGCCATGCAGTTTGCACTGCCTGTCGACAGACCGTACTCTGGTTACAGTCTCTTCTCTAGCTGCCGGGAAACCCATACGTGTGGCTGCCATTAAAAAGGAAGGAAGGAAGGAAGGAAGGAAGGAAGGAAGGAAGGAAGGAAGGAAGGAAGGAAGGAAGGAAGGAAGAAAGAAGGAGCAAACTCAGTGCTGGAGATCATTAGGGAAGGATAAAAAATAAAACTGCCAGTATCATATTGCCTTTACACAAATTGATCATGCAACCACGCTTGGAATAATGCGTCTAGTCTTGGTTGTTGCACCTCAAAAAGGATATTGTAGAGTTATAGAAGGTGCAGAAAAGGACAATCGAGATGACATAGGGGCTGGAGCATCTTACCTATATGAGGAAAGGCTACAGCATTTTGAGCATTTTTGTGTAGCGAAGAGGTCAGCAGAACAGGGGAAGGCGTGTTGAATTTTTCCCCTTTCAGATTTCAACAATGAGGGGTGCTAAAAAATTATAACATGACTTGGGAATCCAAAAGTTATCTTGCTTAAATTAATATAATTTCATTTTGCTTAGTACGTAAAATGTGTGCAAAACTGCATAGAAATAATTAGAAATGATTGCTAAGTATTTGTAGTCATATGGTATATGAATATTATTATAGAATCATTGTTTAGCATTGCCTGACATTTACAGGAGGTAACATTAACATTTTCCCAAAAAGGGAGTTTATATGCTTCATCAAACGTAGACTTACAAAGCTAAATGTTGTGCAGTCACTAAAAATAATAGATTTGAATTCCCCAGACCCAAAAACATTTTTAACACCCCTCAATGAAGAAATTTGCAAAAGTTAAGCTTCGCTCCTTAAAATGACACACTACAGTTGTATATCAATATGCAAGGTTTAGATGCTTGTATTTCAGGGAGTTGGACTAGGTGACACTTGGTGGGCCCTTCCATTTCTATAATTCTGTGTGGAGAAAGTGGGTAGGGAATAATTTTCATCACATAATATTAGACCCCAATGGCATCCAACGAAGTTGAAGAGTTTCAGGACAAATGAAGAGTCTCAGGACAAAAACAAGGAGGAACTTCTTTACACCATACACAGTTAAACTATGGAATTCAATCTCAGAAGCTGTAATGATTTTTTAGATTACATTAAAGGGGGATAAAACAAATTCATGGAGAATCAATGGCCTTTAGTCATGACAGCATCATATGCTACTTCCAGAAGCAGAGGTCATGCTCCTCTAAATGTCCGCTGGGGATTTACCATGGGAGAGAGGCCTGTTGCTCTACTGCGCTGTTTATGGGCTTCCCATGGCCAACTGGCTGGTGACTATGAGAGCAGGTGGCCAGTGTGAAACATGGACAACTTACAAATGCCATCTCCAAGTCCTCAAAAGATTCCATCAACGGCGCCTCCGGATTTTTTTAACACATTACTTGGCGAACTAATGCCAGTGTACTGGAAGAAGCAAAGATCACCAGTGTCGAAGCTATGATTCTTCAACATCTACTTTGTTGGACTGGTCACGTTGTGCGGATGCCTGGTTATCATCTTCCAAAGCAACTACTCAATTCCGAACTTAAAAATGGCAAGCGTAATGCTGGTGGTGAACAAAAGAGGTTTAAAGACTCTCTCAAGGCAAATCTAAAAAAATGAAGTGTTGTGTATTGAGTCAAAGGATTTTATATCTGTATTATTATTGTCTGTATTTGCATTAGGATAAAGTAACTGCCTTTTGGTTCCAGAGGGTACAGCTACTATTGGTTCATTTAAGCTGCTGTATTTGGATCCTCTGTCTTATTGGTTTCCTCCAAAAGGCAGCACTGTGATTGCTTGATATTGTTCCCTCCAAAATGTATCCCTTCCTAGCTAGTCCCCTGTCCCTATAAATGTAGCTTTCCTCTCCTCAGTCTTCAGTCTTGTTCACTTTAATAAAGAGCTGAAATCACAAACCCCACGTCACAACAACTGGCGACGAAGGTGGGATCCGGAATGCTGAGGAGCGGTTAAACACAACCCTGCCTCAGAGTCCGGATTGCAGCTGAGAACAAGACTCACTGGCCAGCTGAGAAGACGACCCTGCCCGCTAGGACAATGGAGAGTCCAAGGGTATTGGAGCCCTTCCAGCCATCAGAGCCCCACACCTGGGAAGACTACGTCGAACGCTTCGAGTTCTTTGCAGTGGCTCAAGGGATCACCGATGCCAGCAAAAGAAGGGCCACATTCCTGAGCTACTGTGGGCCCGAGACCTTCAAGCTGGCCAAGGCATTACTTGCTCCAGCGAAGCTGAGTGAGACATCTCTCAAAGATATTCTTGCCTGCCTAACAAGCCACTTGGCGCCTACTGAGACCAAGATGGCCCAGCGGATGGAGTTCCATAAGAGGCAGCAGCATGCTGGGGAGTCTGTATCCACATTTCTGGCTGAACTCCGGAAGCTCGCTCAGCACTGCGGCTTCCAAAATCTGGAAGAGACTCTCCTGGATCGGTTTATTGGTGGTCTGAGCAGCAAGAAAGCCAGAAGACGCATCGTGGCTAAAGAAGAGGTTACCCTTGCTTCAGCCTTGAAAGAGGCCACCGCCACGGAGAATTATGAAAGAGAGGAGCTTGATGCCAGTCGCAAGGCCACTAAGCCACAGATAGAAGTTGCGCATGCCATGGACGAGCTAGAGGCTACTCCGAGCCAGAGCCCAGTCCGTGGGGTCGAGTCGGTGCGTCAGGCCTGCACAGTGCACAGAGATCGCCGAGGCAGTTGCCCAGGTTGTGGCGGAAACCATGAAAGGAAGAGTTGTCGTTTCAGGGATGCTATCTGCCGGACGTGCGGAAAGACGGGTCACATCGCCAGGGTCTGTAGATCGGCGGCGTCGGGAGCGACAGGAGCACCTAGACTGGAGCATCGCAGACCGCCCACAGCAACTCGTTTTCTAAAGGACTGCCACTACGTAACGGAGATCAACGGGAGGGCCGTGCAGTTTCCAGCGCAAGGCAAGGCACACGTCAAGGTGAAGATTGAGGGTCAGCAGTGCGACATGGAGGTGGACTCCGGATCCGCATTCACCATCGTGTCGGACCAGACCGCGAAGACATTCTTCCCCAGGGGTAAGTTGCCCCCTCTGGAGCCCTTTCCGGCAACCTTGCAGTCGTACTCAGCAGGCCGCATCCATGTTATGGGAATGTGTGCCGTGAGAGTACAGTTCCGGGACAAACAGGCTGTACTCAAACTGGTGATTGCGAAGGGCAGTCGCCCCAGTCTCCTGGGCACTGACTGGTTCCCTGCCCTGGGACTGAGTATCTCAGGGCTTAATTCAATCCAAACCTGCCCTGAGATGAGTGAGGTATTATGCAAGGAATTTGCTGGTCTCTTTAATGGAAAACTGGGTTGTTATAAAGGGCCCCCAGTTGACTTCGAGTTGGACCCCGGGGTGGCTCCAATCCGACTCAAACCAAGGCGAGTGCCATTTGCACTGCAACCCAAGATCGAGGCAGAGCTGGATAAATTGGTCAAGCAGGGAGTTCTCTCACCCGTGGACTCTGCTAAGTGGGAGACTCCAATCGTCACACCCCTTAAAGCAAATGGGGAAGTCAGGATATGTGCAGATTACAAATGTACTATCAATAAGGCACTCAGGGGAAACTCATACCCCATTCCAGTCGTATCACATCTGTTGGCTAAACTGGCTGGGGGCAAGGTGTTCGCCAAAATTGACCTGGCACAAGCTTACCAACAGCTGCCAGTAACCCCACAATCAGCGGAAGCACAGACTATTGTCACACATAAAGGGGCGTTCAGAGTTAACAGATTACAGTTCGGAGTTTGTGTGGCCCCAGGGATTTTTCAAGGGCTCATGGAACGCCTGTTAAGAGGTCTGCCGGGGGTCTTGCCATTTTTTGATGATGTTTTGATTGCTGGAAAAGACCCACAGGAACTGGTTGCGCGTGTCCGTGCAGTGTTGCTCAAGTTCAAGGAGGTGGGGTTGCAACTGAAAAAAGAAAAATGCAGTTTTGGGGTGCCAACTGTGGATTTCTTGGGGTTTAAAATTGATGCATCAGGCATCCACCCCACAGATGCTAAGATTAAGGCCATCATCGAGGCACCACGACCACAGAACAAGACGGAGTTGCAGTCATTCCTGGGACTTATTAACTTTTATCATTCGTTCTTACCCCAGAAAGCTTCGGTAGCTGAACCATTACATAGACTATTGCAGAAAAAGAATGTGTGACGATGGGGGCGGGAGCAGCAGAAGGCTTTTGACTCCTTGCGAGGAATGCTGAGTAGCAGGAGCGTCCTTGCTCATTATGATGAGTCAAAGCCGCTGGTCCTGGCATGTGATGCCTCTCAATACGGTCTGGGGGCTGTGCTGAGTCATAGGGAACCGGATGGGTCGGAAAAGCCCATCTCTTTCTATTCCCGTACGTTGTCGCCCACAGAGCGCAACTATGCTCAAATTGATAAAGAGGCACTGGCTATTGTGTCCGGAATCAAAAGGTTCTATGATTATTTGTACGGTCGCCATTTCTCCATTGAAACGGACCACAAACCACTGTTAGGGTTGTTCAACCCAAACAAACAAACGCCACAAATTCTCTCCCCCAGAATGTTGCGTTGGTCAATATTCCTGAATGGGTTCCAGTACACCTTGACCCATGTGCCGGGGAAACAGTTGTGCCATGCTGATGCGCTGAGTCGATTGCCCCTTCCTGGCGGGAGCAATGAGGATCCTGCTCCGGCGGAGCACATTATGATGCTAGAAACACTTCCGGGGGCTCCTGTAACAGCTACGGATATAGCTGAGAAAACTAGGAAAGATGCTGTTCTCTCCCGTGTGCTCACTTGGGTGGGGAGGGGGTGGCCAGGTGGTCCGCATGAAGAAAAATTCAGGCCTTATGCGACAAGGCAGCACGAATTGTCCATGCATAAGGGTTGTCTCCTATGGGGAGATAGGGTGATAATCCCAGCACCACTGAGAAACAGGGTTCTTGAGACGCTTCACATGGGACACCCGGGAATGGTCAGGATGAAGTCGCTAGCCCGATGTTATGTGTGGTGGCCTGGAATGGACCAGAACATAGAACAATGGGTACGAACATGCAAGGCATGCCAAGAGGTGCGGCCAGAAGTGGCCAGAGCACCAGTCCACTGGTGGGAGCAGTCCAGGACTCCCTGGAGCCGGCTGCACATAGATTTTGCTGGGCCATTCCAAGGGAAGGTCTTTTTGGTTATCGTTGATGCATATTCCAAATGGTTAGAAGTGGCGATGGTCCCTAGCATGGCATCAGCTGCCGTAATCAAGGTGTTGAGGCAGCTGTTTGCTACCCACGGGTTACCTGAGACCATTGTATCAGATAATGGGGCAGCTTTTGTATCCCAAGAATTCAGGGCATTCTTGGCTGATAACTTTATAAGAGGGGTCACATCCGCGCCCTTTCACCCATCCTCCAATGGGCAGGCTGAGCGCATGGTAAGAACAGCCAAAGAATCCATTGCGCGCTTAATGGAGGGTAACTGGTCGGCTCGCATTGCGCGAATGTTATTTTTGCAGCATGCGACGCCGTGTACTGCGACGGGCAAGTCGCCAGCCGAGCTGCTCTTAGGTAGAAGACTGGTAACGGTGCTGGATTATGTCCACCCAGATAAAATGCCAAACCGTAATTCAAGAGCAACCCCCCAGGCTGAGACTGACACAACAAGGTATCTCGCCCCTGAAGATCTGGTCTGGGTGAGGAACTATTCACGAGGTCCGCGGTGGGTGGCCGGTGTGATCACCCGGGCTAGTGGACCTGTGTCCTATTATGTGACCTTGGGAAATGGGCAAGTTTGGAAGAGACATATAGATCAGCTGAGGCGCCGGGCGCTCAGCAGGGAGGAGTCAGATAATTCATCCCTGGCTAATGACGCACAGCTGCAAGACCAGAGTGAAAATGGTCCAGAGGTACAGTCACCAGGGGCTTCAGCAAATGAACCAGGGTCTGCTAGTCCTCATGATGACGAGGTACAGGTCGGGGACCCTGAGATGTCTGGGACTCCATCTGTTCCTGATGAAACCCCTATAGCAGCCCCTCCACCACAGGTAACACCCAATCCAGAACCTGCAACACCTGTTGTCAGGAGATCAGGTAGAAGTTGTAGGACCCCACAGTACCTGAGGGATTACGTCTGCTGTGCTCACTAGGGGGGGAGGGGTGTTGTGTATTGAGTCAAAGGATTTTATATCTGTATTATTATTGTCTGTATTTGCATTAGGATAAAGTAACTGCCTTTTGGTTCCAGAGGGTACAGCTACTATTGGTTCATTTAAGCTGCTGTATTTGGATCCTCTGTCTTATTGGTTTCCTCCAAAAGGCAGCACTGTGATTGCTTGATATTGTTCCCTCCAAAATGTATCCCTTCCTAGCTAGTCCCCTGTCCCTATAAATGTAGCTTTCCTCTCCTCAGTCTTCAGTCTTGTTCACTTTAATAAAGAGCTGAAATCACAAACCCCACGTCACAACATGAAGTATAAACACCGACAACTGGGAAACACTGGCCTGCAAGTGCTCCAATTGGAGAACAGTCTTTACCAAAGGTGCCATGGGCTTTGAAGACGCTCGAACTCAGGACGAAAGGGAGAAACGCGCTAAGAGGAAGGCACGCTTGGCAAACCCTCACCATGGTCAAATCCTGCCCGGAAACCTATGTCTCCACTGGGGAAGGATGTGTGGATCCAGAATTGGCCTCCACAATCGCTTACGGCCTCCCTGTTAAGATTGTGTTCATGGAAGACAATCTTACTTGGCTATGAGTGATTGCGAAAGAAGAAGAGTGGTTAGAGTGTTGGACTAGGCCCCAGAAGACTAGAGTTCAAATCTCCACATGGCCTTGAAGCTCATTGGGTGATGTGTTGTTGTTTTTAATTTCATTTTACAATAAGAACAATAAATAGTAATCCAAATACCAAATGCACATTTAATTTGACTTCCCCCTGCCCTTTCCGTGGTTCACTTCATTATTTTCTTTTCCACTACATCTGCATAGTTATTACTGCTGAATTTACTCCGTTTAACAGTCCTCCGTTACTGTTAACTTTTTAAATATGCTTATAATTTTCCAAATAATCTACAAAACATTCCTAATCTTCTTTAAATATCTCATTTGGGTGGTGTTGGGCCAGCCACTGTCTAATTTACCTCATAGGGTTATTCTGAGGATAAAATGTGGTGACCAGAATCACGTACATCACCTGAGCTTCTTGGGAGGAAAGGTGGGATATGAATAAAATAAAATAAGCAGAACGTTGGAATTTATGGGCTGGGCTGGGGAACCTGTGGCCTTCTAGAGGTTGCTAGGCTACAGCTCCCATCATCCCTGGCCATTGGCCATGCTGCCCAGGGCTGATGGGAGTTGAAGTCCAACAGCATCTAGAGAGACAGTTTCCCTCTGAGATTATATCCTTACAAGAGCATTCCTCCTGTTCAGGGCTTTTTTTCAGTTGAAACTTGCCAGAACTGTCAGGTGGGCACCATTGCCATTATAAGAGAGCAGGGGAGGCGTTCATGATTGTGGGATGGAACACTGGGGCAGACAAGTCACAACAGTTCCTAGAGTGTCCACTAACAGGAACTCACCTGGAGGGACACCTGACTAAGCTCAGTTCCTGTTCCTCCAGATATGCAGATGAGATGGATTAGCTGGCAGAGAAAAGCCCCTAGCCAGCAGCCATTCTCTCTCTTAGCCATTTCTCCTTCCATGGGAACACATCTTCAGAGAATCTCCAGTTAGGATGGTTCTCCCTCTCGGCCTGCTGCCAAGAGAGAGACCAGATGGAGCCTTACTTTACCAAGTAGTCTCCACATGTATATATTTGTAACTTTTCTAAGCAAGCCTGCCTTTCTGAGATTATGCTGTTAACTCAGGATGTCATGTGAGTAAACTCTATCTTATTTTAATACGATTGTGTAGTGTATTTCTTTTAAGAGGGAAAAAGGGGATTTTCCAGGAAGCATAATATTGAAGTATAATATTGTTGCAGAGGTTCTAACGAACCTAACACTCACGTTTTGCTGCGCACAAAAGGGGAATGTCACTCTGCTGATATTGAAAGCTTGATAACACAAGCTTGGATAGGATCTATCTAATAATATATCCTAATCCACATCCCTAACATTCCCACCTCTTTTTCTAGGAATATAGCACTGCACCTGTTCCTCTGCTTCCAGGCCCTTAAAATCTGCCTTTGTTTCTCCTCCTCCTCTTCTTCCTCCCTCCTTGTTGTCCAAGCAGTCTCCCGCCTGAACAGCCTGGATGCAGCCGTCCACCGCCTCAATGTGCAGTTCCACCTCATGGATGTGAAGGTCTCCCAGTTCTCTCAAGGCCTGGCTGAGCTGAAGGGGAGCGTGACGGAGGCTCACGAGTCGCTTGACTCCTTGAAAGAAGTCGCCACGCGCAACCAGAGAGAGCTTGGACGAATCGACGGTGAGGACGGTGGCAGGGAGGCAATGCACATTGCGAGCGGTAGGGAAACAGGGAACGGCCCTATACCGTCACTGATGCCATTCCTTGCAAGGCAGGAATCTTTCGCCTAACGCGGTCCTCAAGCCCACAACCCTGAGATTAAGAATCTCACGTTCTACCAACTAAGCTAATTCTCCAGTAAAGTGTTTTCTTTATAAAGACAGAAAGGATCAGGAAGGCCAGCCACAGATCTCCAGCATCGTGGCTGTTTCTGGCCCTCAACTTGCAAGGGCAGGGAGCGGCTAAAGGGCAATAATAGGCAGAGCCCTTGGAAATAGGCAGAGCCTTTGGCCGCCAGTTGCCAAATCCCTCCTTTAGCTCAAAAAGCTGTCGTTCTTTTGGTGTCAAGATTGCGGTGTGTGTGTCAGAGAGTCAGGATTTCATATGCTGCTCAGGGCTGATGGAGCATAAGGATCAAAGCACAGGTTATTCAGGAACAGAGGGGGATTGTTCGAATCCAGCACACTGAGCTCGGGTTGAGATGTGAGCGTAGAAGGGTTTCTCTCTCTTTATATCTCTATACAGTATAATTTATTATTCTTATTTTTCAAACGTTTTCACGTTGACCTTCAAACCAAACACACTGTTTCGTAAGTTGACTTCCCACCCTCATCTCTGCAGCGTTTTTACTCAGACCTTTTCTACTGCATTACAAAATTTATCTGTTCTAATTATTTTGTCATTTCCCCTCCTGCCCGCGATTTCATTTGACTGTATTTTTCTAAATAAAAAAAATAGGCCACAAAAGGCCTCCATTCTTCAGGATGGAGGCGTTTCTCAAGGCCATTCACCCTCTGTTGCCCCCATGTGTCAAAGTTCAGACAGCAGGCTTCTTGGGGCAGAGAACCATCTCCCTGCATTCCACTTGATGGAATCGCAAGCCGTAGGTGGTAGCAGCAGCAGCAGCAGTTGCCGTCGTCGTAACCATGACACTCTCTGCCCTATCCCAAGGTTGCTTGCGAGGCCGCCGGACCCACAGCAAATGCTTCCTGATCTTCAAGAACTTCGAGGTCTACGACGCGGCGCAAAAACTGTGCGAACTCAGGGGAGGGAACCTGGCCATGCCAGCAGACGCCACCGAGCTGGCCGTCCTGCGCCGCTACCTCTACGATGCCTTCCAGCCTAACAACTGGCCTGTCTGGGTGGGCATCAACGACCGGCGCTCGGAAGGGCTGTGGCTCTTCGAGAACGGGCAGCGCGTGTCCGTCTTCGACTGGTACCGCGACTTCCTGGTGACTCAACCCAACGGCGGCGCCCGGGAGAACTGCGTGTCCCTCAGCTCAGACGACGGGAAGTGGTGGGACAATGACTGCGAGCGGCGGATGTATTACGTCTGCGAGTACCGCCTCTAGGGGGGGGGCAGCTGGCTCAGGTCCAGTCCCCGGTACGCATGGTTGCCATTGGTATCCTTCCACTTACAGAGCAATGGTTAGCATGTCTAGGCCAGTGTTTCCCAACCAGTGTGCCTCCAGATGTTTTGGGACTACAACTCCCATCATTCCTGACCACTGGTCTTGCTAGCTAGGGATGATGGGAGTTGTAGTCCCAAAACATCTGGAGGCACACTGGTTGGGAAACACTGGTCTAGGCTATGCGGGGCTACAACCTCTGGAAGGGAGTGCCCCGTCCCATTTTCACACACCCCAACCTTACTCCAAGGCACGCACCACACTCTCTTATTGGTGGGCCTGTTAGCCAAAGTATCCCACTTATTTTGTAGACCCCTGCCCTCCCCCCAATAATAAAGAGCACCTTGCCCTCTCAGAGAGGAGGAAATGCAGTGCCTTGCAACCAGGAACTTCCATGTCCCTACTGCTCCCCCCCCAAAAAAGAAGAGGTGCCGGAACTCACCACAAACACTTCCCTCGTTCTTTTAGAATGGCAATGGAGAGGTGCGCAGGTTCCGGCTGACAAAAAAGCCCTGCATGTCCCAGAGTTTTGCTTTTTCTACTGCATGGTGATTTGGCAATTGTAATTCTAACAGAATCTCTTGGGAACGGAACTGTTTTTAAAGGCCCCGGCGTGCAGTACACCTCAAAGTGTGGGTGGGGATTTTTTTGTTGTTGAAAGTGTGGTGCTGTCCCTGAAACCCGTTCATGGGCCGAGTCAGGATTTATGTTACGAGAGGGGCAGGGCGCCCACCTGTCATCGCCCTATGTTTGGCTCTGTCTAGCACAGGCATCCCCAAACTTCGGCCCTCCAGATGTTTTGAACTACAATTCCCATCTTCCCCGACCACTGGTCCTCTTAGCTAGGGATCATGGGAGTTGTAGGCCAAAACATCTGGAGGGCCGCAGTTTGGGGATGCCTGGTCTAGCAGATTTAGAATGAAATGTCTCGACAACAGTTGTTTTCCGTGACTTTCTTTTGACTCCAAGTGCTCAGAAATCCATCTACAATTTCTACTTTTAGTTACGTATTTTTATTTATTTACTTACTCACACACACCCCAGCTATGCCCATAAGACTGTTGCACAGACCATTCAGTTCCAGGCCGAGAAGTCACTGTGACTGGGGAAGACGCAGCTGTCTCTCTCTCTCCACTCTGAGGGTCAAACGAAACATGGCGTTTGTCACGCAGTGTGGCCTTGGTGGCACAGCCGATTTCCCCGTTAACAAATAACTGGTGCATTAGGGTCGGTGGCAGTGAACTGATGAGGATGGTGGTAGTGAACCCTCTGCTCCCTCATTTGGATCGGGTCCTCTTGGGCCTACTCTTGAGTGAAATAAAAGTTCCCATTTGACCAGAAGAGCAGCCCTAAACTGCGGCCCTCCAGATGTTTTGGCCTACAACTCCCATGAACCCTAGCTAACAGGGCCATTGGTCGGGGAAGATGGGAATTGTAGTCCAAAACATCTGGAGGGCCGAAGTTTGGGGGTGCCTGCCTAAGAGGATAGTGTGTTCAATACCTTCCCAGGTCTGAACCGCATCCCTTCAAGCTACAAAGTGGGAACTTTGGCTACAAAATGGCTGCTTCAGAGTTAAACAAGACTCACGCAAATTCATTCACAGCTCGTCTTGACGGCTCCTCTGCATCAGCCACTTTTCGAGCCTCCTCATAAATTCCTCAGCAGGGCAAACGGCTGGAAAACCTTTATTCTGAAGCAATTATATACATATATTTGAAGCATCAGGGGCGGCAGACCTACCCTATAGAGGCAAAAATAGTGACTGACGGGTGACAAACTTGCTTTCAAATTCTCTGCTTCCCTCTGCACCCCAGACCTTTTGTGCAGCACCATCCTATGGACACTTACTCAGAAGTAAGCCCCACCAAGTTCAACGGGACATAGTGCCTAGCAAGTGAGTTTTAGGCCTAAGTGAGTTTCGGCTCAAGTGTCTTATCATCCTATGTTGCTGGCCCCGCTGAAGGACGTTTAGCAAGACACGAAGGTGAAATTCCTCACCCGGTGTGCCTCTTTCCCTCACCAGGGCCTATAAGCTGTCGCTGTATGCACTTTAGGAGCTCAAAAGGGGTGGAATGGTAAAAACCTGAGGGCTTTGGCACCTGCAAAATGTGGACAGATGAGGGGAAAGCAGAGACTGCCACATGAGAGAAGTCTGAACTGTGGAGTTAGATGGCAATTTAATTCTGCCGTTGCCAGTGGAGTTTTTCTCTTGTACGTAGCTCCCTTATACTGTCCCGCTTTCTAGGGTGGCCTCCACCAAAAGGTGCTTTGAGATGACCACTGGATAGCTCAGTTGGTTAGAGCGTGGTGCTGACAGAATGTCAAGGTTGCAGGTTCGATCCCCCCATGGGACAGCTGCCTATTCCTGCATTGCAGGGGGTTATGGAATCATAGTTGGGTCCCATACAGAGACCAAAGCTGAGGCCTTGGTGTTATCAGCACCGCACTCTTAACAACTGAGCTACCCAGACAGGGTTGGATTAGATGATCCTCAGGGTCCTTTCCAGCTCCACAATCCATATTCAATCACTACAACTCCCATCAGCTCCAGGGAGCAGTGCTAATCCAAAATATCTGGAGGGCCCCAGTTGGTGAAGGCTGCCGCTGCCATAGGCCACGAACCTGCTGCCATGGGGTAAATCTCTTCAGCTGCTTCTCTCCCCCCCTTCCTGTTCACCCTTCTTAAGAAAACCAGAGGCACCCTTTTAAAATAAAGCATACTTTTATTTTCCTGTTGAAGCACCGATTTCATTTTTTGAAAAACACACACAAAAGAAAACATGTTCCAATACTGAACGGGGAGCAGGAGGGGAAAGGTTAAAAAAACGCATTCATGTTTTCAGCTTTGTTCCTCCATGTTCTGGAGAGACATGTTTCAGCCACATGCAAACTGGACTAGGGGTGTAAACGAAGTTGTGGGGGGGGGGAAGAGAAGAAAGGAATGGGTTAATACTTTCTTTGGTTTATTATGCTAATTGACTGCTTGCCTCAGAAGGGTGGGTGGTAGACCAGAGGGGGGGCATCTCTGATCCCAAAGAGGGGAGGGCCAGTGTCCTCTTAACACCCTCTTTTTTTCTTTTCTCTGTTTTTGAGTCTTTCTAATCTGTGCCTGGGACCCCCACCCCACCCCACAGAGGAGAAAAAGAAGGTGCAACCACGTGATTTCAAGTGCAAAGGGAGACAGCTCAGGGCCTGAAGGGATTTTCCAGCCACAATTTTCTCCTTGCCCCCCACCCTGCCCAATACCCTAGAAAAAGGATGTTTTCAGATTAGATCCCTTCTCAAACTGCTGCTTGGGATATTAAACCAGCAACATCCCCTGCCTTTAACCTCAAAGGACACCTGGACACCAATATACATATACAATATTCTCTCTCTCTCTCTCTCTCTATATATATATATATAGGAGGGGAGGGAATGGGAAATTCACAATACCTACTGTGGAAAAACTGCCTCTTTCCCCTCCCCTAATTGCAATCCTCCATCCCCCCCCCCTGCAATATATGCTTAATAACAATCCAGCCCACTTGGAATATTCCACTCTTATTTTGCCCCACTTCCTCCACCCTCCTATGTGAGCTACTTCTGCATTCCCCCTGCTTTTCCGATTCCTGTGGTTTCCTCTATCGGAGTCCCTGCCAAATCCAACTTCCCCAAATCCTCCCCGCCCTCAGTCAGAGCTCCACCTCTCCCCCCCCTACACGCATGGAATATTCCAGCCCCACCTCTACTCCCCCCCAACTTTGTTTGTGGGCTATTCCTGTCCTCAGATGCTCCCTCTCCTTTCCTTTCATGGAACATCCCTGTCCTTTGCTGCTGCGCATCTTCTACCAGGCAGGAGAGAGAAAAAACGGGGCTGCAATGCAAGCGAGCTGTGCAAGAGGTGGAATATTCCTTCACATCAGGCCTCCCACCCCTTTGATGGACCACTTCTGTCCGCAGCCTCCTCTCCCCCTCAACCTTAAAATGGACCATTCCTGTTCTCCAAAATGACTACTACGGCCATAACTATTATTTTTTGCACTCCAGGTTGTTTCTGGCTGATGGACAGGCACCCCCCCTCCAAAAAAGTGCCCAAATGGTTTGTTCTGCTCCTCTTCAGCCTCTTCTCTCTCAAAACCACGCAGAGCATTAAGCCTGTCCCACAGGGAAAGACAGAAGGGAGGAAAGAAGGAAGGAAGAGAAGAGGGTTCTCCGGAAGGATTTTTGCCATTCTCGTGCCATGGGGGGGGGGACAGGCGAAGAAGGGTGCCCTGCCCACCCAAGCCACCCACTCCCTTTTGCCGTGTCCTAATAGAGCATGGCTCGGTTGCCGTGGAGGAACACCAGCATATCGACGTGCTCTGGCGTCAGGGCCTGCCGCTTGGTGTGCATGGCGTCGCCGGCGCTGCTGAACAACCAGCCCGCGGGCACCGAGGTGGCAGGCACGCCAAGCAGCTTGCGGGCCGCCCGAGCCAGCAGTGGGTACTGCGTGTGGTGCGTCTTCCACCACTGCAGAGGGTCCTGGCCGAGGGCGGAGGCCTTGCTGGACTGGAAGCTGCTGGCCTCCTGCTCCACCTGCTGATGTGCCGAGCTGGCGCACGAGACGGCGCGCATGCTGCACAGGTCGCCCAGCAAGAACTCGATGCCTGCGTCCTGCTTCGGCACCTTGGCAGGTGGCGACGGGGGCAAGGCCATGCCCGGCGGCCCGGCGGCCTGCGCTGCCGGCAACTCCGCCAGCCGCGACGCTTCCGCCTTGAGTGACTGGAGGGTTTCCACGCGGTCCGAGTGGCTCAGGAAGTCGAGGCCGCGGAAGCGCGGGTCCAGGGCGCAGGCCAGGTTGAGGGCCTGGTTGACGTCCGGGCTGGAGAAGTGCTGGTTCAGTTCCTTCTGGGCTGCGGCCTTGGCTTCCAGCGTCAGGGCGGAGTCCCACTCGCTGCCCACCAGGTGTTTATAGAGAAGGCTGGTGAGCACAGGCTTGACGAGGGACAGGCTGGAAAAGGGGTCTTTGGTGAACGTTGAGGTAGCAATGGCCATGGGCTTGAGGACCTTGGCCGCGTCCCGAAGGGCAGCCCAGTCCTGGGGGCGCAGCGTCGCCTCCCCGTCGGGGCCGAGCCCCGCCAGAGGGTCGCTGTGCTCCAGCAGGCCTTGCAGGACGGCATAGGCGCTGTGCCACTTGCCCCCGTCCCGCAGGAAGCGGCCGAGGTGCGCTTGCAGGAGGGGCTCCTGGGCCCACAGCTTCTCGCCGCGGCCTGCCCCGGCCAGCGCCCAGGACGCCAGGCGCCGCAGCCGCTCGAAGGCACCCTGGGCTGCCGGCTGGCTCAGCACAGCCTCCATGGCGGCTCGCAAGGCCTGCCCGATGCAAGGCAGGGCGGTCCAACCGAGCGCCGCCGCGGCCTGCTGGGTAACGAGCCCAAGTCCCCCGACGGTGTACGAGGTGCTCTCGCGGACCCCCCACTCCTTGGCCGCCTCGCTGAGGGCCTCTGCCAGGCTGTCGGCGCTGGGGTCTTCGGGGATGGGGCGGCTCGAGAGCACCCTCGCGCGGGCTTCAAAGCAGTCGTCCACGTAATGCACGGTGAGAGTGAGGTAGGTGAGGGTGTTGCTGTGGCGCCAGATGTCCAGGCTGAGTGAGCACTGGGGCAAGGTCCGCACCAGCTCCCAGATTTTCCCCTTCACGTGGGTGTGCATGTCCCTCAGCACCGTGTGGGCCAAGGAGGCGGCATCTGGGGGCTTGTAGTTGGGGTCCAGGACCCCCAGCATCTGCCCAAACCCTTCTCCTTCCACCACCTCCACGGGCATCAGGTCGAGCACGATGAAGTCGGCCACCGCCCGCGTGGTCCTGCCCGGGGCGGGAGGCCGGGGGGCTCCGAAGTCACCCGCCGTCCCCAGGACCCCTTTGTCCAGAGCTGCCGTCTGGGTCCCAACCAGCTGGTTGTACTCGCAGCGGTGCTTGTAGATGAGGTGCTGGCGTAGGTTGGTGGTGTTGCCGCTGTAGCTGAGGCGGACCCCGCACAGCTTGCAGATGATCTTGCTCTTGTCCAGGATGCGGCCGTAGGCGTCCCCCTGGAACCCAAAGAAAGTCCAGTAGCGGCTCTGTGCCCTCCCAAGCCCCACCAGGTTCTGCGTCCCTTCCAGCAGCGGGAAAGGGCTCCCTCCCGGGGGGAGACCCGGCTTGTGGAGGGGCAGGAGGGGAGAGGCGCCGGCGTCTCCGCACAGGTACTGGGTGCGGGAGGAAGGGGCATGGGGGGCGGGAGGTGGAGGCGGGGTCTTGAGGTGCAGCTCCTGGAAGAGTTTCATCAGCAGCTCCTTCTCGCCAAATTCGTACTTAAAATGCTCGCCTGGAAGGGAGAGACAACAGCGCAAAGGTGAGGGTCTGCGACATCTGCCGAGGTGCAAGGCAGCCAACCCTGGAACAGTCCCTCTGCTGTTGTGGGGTGAGCAAATTGTGGCATGGGAGTCCCCCCACCACCACTCCCCCCCATGCTATTTAGCAGCACAGTCCCTCCCCCCACCGCCCAACACCCCAGGCTAGGGCCCTGTTAAGTCTGTTCAACAATCTGGCCATGGACGAAGAGGCCTCCATCTCCGCTGCTGGAAAAATAGACCAAACTGGATAGCTCAGTTGGTTACAGCATAGTGCCGATAGCACTAGGGTTGCCGGTTCAATCCCTGTATGGGACAGCTGCGTATTCCTGCTTTGCAGGGATCATCCTCAGGGTCCCCTTCCAACTCTACAATTCTGTGATTCTATGTGTGGGGAACCTTTGCGCCTCCCGGATGTGGCTGAACCACAACTCACATCAGACCCACCAAGCAGTAGTGTCAAGAGGCGGCAATGATTCTTGGTACCAGTTGTTGGAAACCACAGGAGAAGAGTGCTCTTTGTGCTCAGATCTTTCTTATGGGTTTAGACCACAAACTTTCTTATGGGTTTAGACCACAAACTTGACATGAGTCAGCAGTGTGATGCAGCAGCTAAAAAAGCCAATGCAATTCTGGGCTGCATCACTTGGCGTATAGCATCTAGATCAAGGGAAGTAATAGGTCTGCTCTGTATTCTGCTCTGGTCAGACCTCACCTGGAGTACTGTGTCCAGTTCTGGGCACCACAGTTCAAGAAGGATACTGACAAGCTGGAACGTGTCCAGAAGAGGGCAACCAAAATGGTCAAAGGCCTGGAAACGATGCCTTATGAGGAACGGCTTAGGGAGCTGGGTATGTTTAGCCTGGAGAAGAGAAGGTTAAGTGGTGATATGATAGCCATGTTCAAATATATGAAAGGATGTCATATAGAGGAGGGAAAAAGATTGTTTTCTGCTGCTCCAGAGAAGCGGACACGGAGCAATGGATTCAAACTACAAGAAAGAAGATTCCACCTAAACATTAGGAAGAACTTCCTGACAGTAAGAGCTGTTCAGCAGTGGAATTTGCTACCAAGGAGTGTGGTGGAGTCTCCTTCTTTGGAGGTCTTTAAGCAGAGGCTTGACAGGCATATGTCAAGAATGCTTTGATGGTGTTTCCTGCTTGGCAGGGGGTTGGACTGGATGGCCCTTGCGGTCTCTTCCAACTCTATGATTCTATGATTCTATGTTTCCCACAGGCATCTGGTTGGCCACTGTGAGAAAAGGATGCTGGACCAGATGGGCCTTTGGCCTGATCCAGCAGGCTCTTTCTATGTTCTTATGGATCCGAATTCCAAAGTCCCTCCTTATCCCCAGTGGCTGGTCAGTAGGGACCCACAAACTTTGAACTGTGGCAGCCACTTCGCATGTGCGGTTGCCATGACCCTATACTTCCCCTGCTTTTGTACCTGGTTGATATGCTGAGCTTTGGAACTGCTCTGAGCACTGCACAAGGAGAATGCCTTCCTCTCCTTCCTTGGCTCCAAGCTTGGGAGAACCGGGAGGGCGTTTTTCTTTCTTACCCACCAAAGTGCGGGGGGGGGAAGAAGGGGGCTGCGAAGGTGAACACGGCAAGTCAATATGTGGACCCCTTGCCACTCCATCCCAAGGGTGTGTACACCAGCTCTTCAAACCGTGTGCCAGGCTGGGTTTACATTTAAGCAACACTGTATAGTTGTACCTTGGAAGTTGAACGGAATCCGTTCCGGAAGTCCGTTTGACTTCCAAAACGTTTGGAAACCACAGCGCAGCTTCTGAATGGCTACAGGAGGCTCCTGCAGCCAATCGGAAGCCACGGAAGCCCCGTTGGGCGTTCGTGTTCCAAAGAACGTTTGCAAACCGGAACATTCATTTCCAGGTTTGCGGCATTCGGGAGCAAAAACGTCTGAGTACCAAGGTGTTCAGGATCGAAGGTACAAATGTACTGTGAATTGCTTTGGTTTGATTCTGTTGCAGGAAAAAACTTAAAAATAAATAAATAAATGTTGCATTAACAACAACAAAAACTTGGCAATAATGGGAAATGAAGGCTAGTTGTGGGGTAAATATGTTCTTCCAGAGAGACCCTTTTTATGGGTAATCTGGGAGCCTAGGAATATGACCACAAGCCAAGATGCCACAGTATTCCTTACAGTGGCACCACTGGGGCAAGACTTGGGGGGCAAGACGTCCAGCGACCCCACTCAGGAGAATGAGAAGAGCCCTCAAAGCAGTGAGGCTGGCTTGCCCTATGAGGACCCCCAACCCCACACAACAGAACTATTAAATCCAGAGTTGAAATTATCTAGGCACACCCCATGTTTCTAGGTCATATGCGAGGAATGAAACTCAGGATCTATTTCCTCAGTGGGGTAATGTTTTGTGACTGCTGTTCGCAGTGGGGAGGGTCATTGGGTATGTTTAAAAAGACGATAACCCTGATCATTTGGCTCTCAGGTGTACTTTGTCCCTAACTGGGCCATGGAGGGCCTCACTGCATATTGCTATATTAATTAATTAATAAATAATAATAATAATAATAATAATATATTTATACCCCGCCCATCTGGCTGGGCTTCCCCTGCCACTCTGGGCGGCTTCCAACAAACATTAAAATACATCAAATATCACAGATTAAAAACTTCCCTAAACAGGGCTGCCTTTAGGTATTTTCTAAATGTCAGGTAGTTGTTTATCTCTCTGACCTTGATGGGAGGGTGTTCCACAGGGCGGGTGCCACTACCGAGAAGGCCCCTCTGCCCGGTTCCCTGTAGCTTTGCTTCTCGCAGCGAGGGAACCGCCAGAAGGCCCTCGGCGCTGGACCTCAGTGTCCCTCAGGGCAGAACGATGGGGGTGGAGACGCTCCTTCAGGTATACCGGACCGAGGCCGTTTTAGGCTTTAAAGGTCAGCACCAACACTTTGAAGTGCTATGAAGACCCCCAGGTTTGATCCCTGACACCTCTAGTTTAAAAAATGTCCAGGCAGCAGGGAGTGGGAAGGACGTTTGCAGGAGATCCTGGAAAAATCGTCTACCGGTCAAGAGTATCCCAATTGTCAGACCTGGTGCTCGGCAGCTTCCTTAGGTGATTACAAGACTGCAGGGAGAAGGGAAGATAGGAGGCCTTGCAACATGTCCCACTCGCCTCTTCTTCTTCTTTTTGCCTACCTAAGCGTAATCCCAGCGTGCGTGCGTACTCCTCCCCTATCCACACCAGCAGCTCTGTGTCGTCAGGTATGGTCTGGCAGACCCGGTAGTAGATGTAGCCCCGGTACTGGAAAACAGTCAGGTTTTGCTCCTCCTCAGTAGAGGCACACGCCACATATCTGCAGGGAGGAAGCGGGGATGAGTCACATTGTGGGTTTTGTTTTTTTAAAAATAATTTTTATTGGATTTTGTACATAGAAAAATAAAAATAAAGAAAAACATAAAAAGATACAAGATACAGAAAAGAAAAAACATAAGACAATTTCAACAGATCTTATTCCCCCAATAATTCTTCTCATATCAATCAGATAAGATAAAAATAAAAAAATTCAACTTTATAACTTCAAGTCTAAACATTTCGGACTTCCTCATTCCCCCTTCTTGAGTTCTAGGTATTACCATAGCTGCCAAGTTTTCCCTTTTCTCGCAAGGAAGCCTATTCAGCATAAGGGAAAATCCCTTAAAAAAAGGGATAACTTGGCAGCTATGGGTATTACGCTAGCTCTTGCAGTTCCCAATACTAAAATCATATTCTTATTTCTAGAATATCCCTTCTTTATTACTAATAACCCTTCACACTTCACGTTACTATTATTTAACTACTAATATCTCTACCTTTTACCCAAAAATATTCCAACTTGCCTAACAAAATCTTTTAGCCCCTATTATTCCCACCCACAGAACAAAGTCTATCCCCCTTTCCTTGGAATCGGTATCTCCAGAAGCATCAGCCAGTTCCTTAATACATTCCGAATTCAGACCATTTTTTATCCATCAATACAAAGTAATACAGGACTCCCTCAAACCACTCCTAATCTGTCCCAATCCAAGTTTTGCCGAACCCTTTCCCCCCCTCTTCTGTGATTCCCACACTTTATTTCCATTCTCAATCTCTCTCACTTCCTGCCCCCCCCACCTCCTTGCTTCCGCCCCTCTCTCACTGGGGTATTAATCTTTTTGTTCCCCTCTATGGGGGGCTTTTGAACTCCCACTGTGGGGTTTTTTTGGGGGGGGGGATGCGTCATGCTTTACTCGCTGGTGGATGCACCGAGTGGTAACCGCAGCAGTAAGACTCCAGGGTAAAGCCAGCCCACAGTCTGCAAGGAGGCTCGGAGCACTCCCCTATGAGCACTCCCCTAAGCATCTACCACAGGGATCACTCCAGCATCCTATGGGGGCAGAAAAGCTGCCAAACCTAATTCATCACGGGGTGTGTGTGTAGCTCCATGGATATAATGTATGCAACTAAGCTGGGACGGGTGTAAATTCCCTTCCTTCCTTCCTTCCTTCCACCGGGCCTCTCGCCCAAGGGGCTCACCTCATCCAGTTGGATCTGGAATCATCTGAGGCGTCGACAAAGAAGTAGGAGCCGTTGTCCCGCACCTGAAGGAGGGATGGAAAGAGCAGGGAAGGAGAAGAACAATGAAACGAAAGCTCCACTCTCACCCACCCCTACCTTGAGGCTCCTCTGTGTGTCTTTACTGAGCATCCATCCTAGATTTGCTTGCACAAAGCTTGTGCAAAGGTTAGATTATATCCAGTCTTAATTGATCACCCATTCTGATCTGCTTGTGGGGAGGTTACATGACAGTAAGCGGTCATCCTGAATTCCCAGCAGGCTCTTTATATCTCCCCCCGCCCCTTTAATCATTCATTCATTCCACACTGCATTTTCCTGGCACTTTCCCAACCACAAAAAATGTCTTATTTCATTTCCCCCTAAAGTGGATTTGTTGCACTAGGGTGATATCGGGTGCTTTTACTGCACTCCAAATGTGCAAATCTGAATTTCCCAGTAGGAATGTGAAACCCTCCCGCAAAATATCAAAGAGTTCTGGACGCACCCTTTAAGAATTTACCTGACATCATAGGCACTCCAGCCCCAAGGGATGGGGATGGGCCTCTAAGTGGATGGCTTAAAAGTGTGCCACGATCTGGGCACAGGTGTGTGTGCGTGTCACTCTCACTGTACACTAACCCATCACTTTCCGCAGCCTAAGGTGGATTTCAGGTCTGCAAGCCAGAAAGCATTTTGAAAGGGAATAGTGTGCCATCTACAGTGGATCTGAAGAACGCCAAATGCCTTAAAGTACCAGTAGGTGTGAGCAAGTTTTCAGATTTTTTTTTTTAAAAAATATTATTATCTAGACTACCCCCAGGGCCTACTAACTGAAGCCAAGTACAAAATAGTGACCCAGAGATCTCAATCCAGAAAAGCTCAGGAGAAGGAGCCAATTGCTCCCCTCAGCCCATAAAGTCAAACACAGAGATAATTTACAGGTAGCCAATACAAATCAATATCTACTCCAGACAATTTTGTGAGTGTGTAGGGCAACAGCCTTTTTGAAACTGCATTTGTTGAGCAACTGGGAGCCAGAAACCCATGCAGATCAACTGCAAGTCATCCAAGGACGTATCAGTTACAGTGGAACCTTGGTTCTCGAACTTAATCTGTTCCGGGAGTCTGTTCGACTCCCCAAATCGTTTGAAAACCAAGGCGCAGCTTTTGATTGGCTGCAGGAGCTTCCCGCACTCAACCGGAAGCCGCAGAGGACGTTTGGCTTCCGTAAAACATTCACAAACCGGAATACTTACTTCCAGGTTTGCGGCATTCGTGAGCTGATTTGCTCGGGAGCCAAGGTGTTTGGGAACCAAGGTACCACTGTATTCCCAACCAACCTTCTGCCCATCCTTCCACATGGACCAGTTTTCCGGTTTCCTGCCCTCCTTTAGGGCAGCACTTCTGTGTTGCAGGGAGACTGTGTATCCTGATCACCCAAAACACACCTGGAAAAATATTCCACTTGAGCCTTTCTATGTACCAAACTGCAACAAAGCTGCCATTTTGCAAATGTTGGCTCAGGTGAACATTAAAAGAGCATGCTGGATCACACCAGATGCCTCCTGATAGGGCAACAATAGCCCTCTTCTTGCTGTTGTTCCCTACCAACTGCTACCCAGAGTTCTCTGATACTGAAGGCAGTTTGTGACAAATAACCTTTTCCCCACACCTGCATTTTCTTTCTTTTTTTTTTAATGAGCGCTTTATCTTCTTCCTCTCTCTTGGGATTGCACCTGAAGAAGCAAAGGAAGGATTAATCGCACGCAAGCGGCTGTTGCAATGCGGTGAGTGTTGTCCTCAGATTGGAGGGTCCAGAGTTCAAATCCTCACTCAGCCAGGAAGCTTATTGGGTAGCTAGGGCATGCTACAATTTTTCCCCAGCCTTACCTAGCTCTCGCTCTCCTGGGGTTGTTGAGATGTTAAAACTGAGGGCAAGGGCAACACAGAGGGAAGATGAAATAGCTCATTGCTAGAGCATGCAGGCACTTTGCTTTCGGAAGATCCCAATGACTGATATTACCTGGCCAGGCTGGGACAATACTGAGTGAGATGACAATACTGAGTGAGATGGAGAGAGAGTCTGGTGCAAGAGGCCTGAGTTCTGTGGCCTTGGTCAGGTTCTACCAGCCTGGATAGCTCAGTTGGTTAAGAGCATGGTGCTGATAACACCAAGGCTGCAGGTTCGATCCCTGTATGGGGACAGCTGCATATTCCTGCATTGCAGGGACTTGGGCTATATGATCCTCGGGGTCCCTTCCAACTTTACAACTCTGTGGTTTAAAAATCATGTTAAAAATGTAGCAGAATAATCACATTTAAAAACAGAAACAACTCTCTTGACCACCTCATCAGTGTAGACAGAATAGAATTGACTGCCACTGAATAAGGACTTGTGCTTGGGTTTGAGGATCGTCTCAACTAAACCTTTTATTGCATGTGTGGAAAGATCCACAGCCCACAACCAGCCTTTATAAGGCTTAGAGCAGGTCCGGGGAAGCTGCGGCCCTCTGGGATATTTGTTAAGACTCCAATTCCCACGATTAGGGTTGCCATATGTCCTGGAATTCCCTGACATGCCCTCTTCTGGGGGTACTACATGCCCATACGTGGGTAATTTTACATTTTAAAGCAAATATCCTGGATTTGGGGTTTAATTTTTGTATGTGTGTGTGTGGCTCTGGTTCAGGCTCTGGCGTGGCAGCAGCGGTGGGGTATTGGGCGATTGCCCTGAAAAATCTCAACATTTTGTGTTCAGTTATTTACCTCTTGAAATACGGTAACCCTACCATCAGCCTCATACCACTTTAAGCAGCCATGCCTTCCCCCACTGAATTCTGGGAGCAGTAGTTTGCGAAGGGGGCCAAGCGTTGCTAGGAGGCCCCTATCACAGAACTACAAGTCGCAGAGGAGTTTAACAATCAGTCCCTTTCCCCAGCGAGCTCTTATTCAGCTGCCTTTCTCCCCTGGCCATTATCTATCATCTATCATTAACAGTAGCTTGATCTGGATTTGCAGACCTATTTATTTCAAGTATCCTTTGACTAATGAGGTTTTATTGGATATGCTGCTGATTTTCTGCTTCATTGTTGCCGTCTGTGATTCATTTAACGCTATTGTATTTTCCAAATGTTCTTGCTTCCCTTCGAATTTTTGTAATTTACTGCATAAAGTTTTAGGGAAATTCACTTTCTGCAGCATATATTGTTGTCCAACTCCTGAAGAGAGAGCGCTTTGGTCAGAAATATGGCCTAAATGCTGAACATAAGCAAATTAAATGGAAATCGCAGCAGGAGATCCAATCGCGGAGGGTTTTTTTTTTTGGTATTGCCACAGTTTTGACTGAGCAAATGATCTTCAGCACAGCTAGGAAAGATTTTCCCCGGAGCCAAAACTAGACTTGAATGCCTTTGAATTTAACATGTAACAAATAAAGATATGCATAGGTATTAGTTGGGGTGGTGATAAATCTATAGCATCAAAGCAAGCACAGAGAGGGAGTTTAACCATCACTTTCCCTGCTGCCGTTCTGAGAAAACCCCTTCCCTGAAGCCAATATTTACATTGGAGGGAAATTCCCCATTGACATGAGAGATTTGGCTCCTCTAAAGAATTTTCCCCCCAGGACTGCCACAGGAGAGGAAAGTGTTAATTTCCCTCCTCAAAATCTCCCCCCCCCCAGTTTATGCGAAATTTGAAACAATCTGGCATCTTTAATTCAAAGATACTGTACATATATTGCTGCATGTAGTTTGGCCAGAGCTTTGAACAGTTACTACAAGTCAATGTTAGCATAAAAGCACAGGGGACTCCAAACTGTAGTTTGGAAGGTGAAACTCGGCATGTAGTGGCAAGAATGGTGGCACCTCAATCTAAGGCTGATCTTTGCATATTTACAGCTCGATCCTCTGCAGAATCAGGTGCTCAAATAACCACAGCTGCCTTTGAAGGATGACATCATTCTGCCCACAAATACAGTCAAGGGCATTTGTTGTTGTTGTTTCGTTTCATAATGCTACAATTCGTGCCAAATCGATGGCATGTGGAAAAAGGGAGGGAGCCTGAAGGTGCACAGAGGTGTATTTTTGGAGCCCCACATTTTGTCAAAACATAAATCTTTCTTCAGAGACCCTTTGGGGAACAACCAACTCAACCCTTTGGTCTTGGCGGCCAAAAGTTTGGGATTTTGTCACATTTTTATCCCCCTCTCCTCGAGGAGCTCAGGGTGATATTACCCCTGCTGCCATTCCCTTTATCGCCACAACACAGTAGGCTGGGCTGAGAGATGGCAACTGGCCCAATTCGCCAGTGAGCTTGGGGAATTTAAGCCAGAGTCTCCCTGAGTTCGGCAACCAGGAAAGGGGAACTGGTGGCCTTACAGATGTTCCAGTTCCGGTCAGCAAGGCCAATAGTGAGGGATGATAGTACAGGCTCTAACTCAGGCATCCCCAAACTGCGGCCCTCCAGGTGTTTTGGCCTACAACTCCCATGATCCCTAGCTAACAGGACCAGTGGTCAGGGATCATGGGAATTGTAGTCCAAAACATCTGGAGGGCCGAAGTTTGGGGATGCCTGCTCTAACTGCTGCACCACTAGATTCTCTACTAGATTTGCAGTGGACCACAAAGGCCATTCTAGTGATCAAGTACAGTTGTACCTTGGATTCCGAACGCCTTGCGAGCCGAACATTTTGGCTCCCAAACGCCGCAAACCCGGAAGGGAGTGTTCCGGTTTGTGAACGTTCTTTGGAACCCGAATGTCTGACGCTCCTGCAGCCAATCGGAAGCGGTGCCTTGGTTTCCAAATGTTTTGGGAGCCGAACCGACTTCCAGAACAGATTCCGTTCGACTCCTGAGGTACGACTGTAGTCCCCTATGGTATTGCACGGCTAAGACATGCCATGGTGTGATGAGCAAAACTTTCTGAAAAGCTCAGCTTTACTTTTTAAGCAAGTCTGTAGTCCTCATGGTTGTGGGATAAAATTTAAAAACGTGACCATCATTATCAGATATGTGGATAAAACAGAAATAAGCCACTGCATGGACGGGGCGGGGGGGGGGAAAGAAGTTGCCTCCCCCCAAATCAAGTAAATAAATAAAAATGCTTAACTAACTGACCACTTGTGTTGTAGATAGCCTGCCCTACTAACATAAATCCTGGCTAGGCCCAGGTAAGTCAGGAACCCGATAGCTTCCTGTTGTCCTTTAGCCATCAAAGTATTTTCATGGCCTCCTGCCAGGGCCAGTAGCTGGGTTGAGGGGGCCTTGGCAAATTGCCATTTAGTGTGCCTTGACACCAAGGACCCTAATGCCCCCACCTGCTTACTGGTGGTAGTGGCAGCCAGCAGCAACAAAATCACCTACCATTTTCAGTTTCCTAAATGCCTCTACATAGTAGTGTTGGAATGGTAAAATCGTGGGTAGCCTGAAGCCACACACTGCAAGGAATAATCAAGTGGGGGGTGGTGGTGGTTGGGCCTAACTGGAACAGGCCTGAGCACCCATCAGCCCATAGCAAACGCCAAAGGATGCTTGGTGCCCCTCCTTTCTTTCTTACCCTCCTCACGTATTGATAGAAACCCCAATTTCTCCCTCGCAGAGCTACAGCTCCCAGAGTTCCCTGGAAAGGGGGACTGGTTGTTAAACCACTTTGGGAATCATAGCTCCGTATGGGGAAATAGGGATTTCCTAACAACTTTCCTCAGCACTCTTAACAAACAGCAGGGTTCTTTGTGGGAAGTCACAACTGTTTAAAGCGGTATGATACTGCTCTAAACGCACAGTGCAGACAGGGCCGGAAATAAACATTCCTGCATTTAATTTGCTCGGACGCGGAATCTGGCTAACGCACACCGCAACACAATCATTTACACTGGAATTGTAAGGAATTTCTTTGTCAGCGCTCCCTCTAAAAGCTGAAAAACACGGGTCCTCTTAACCGCTTAAAGGTAAAGGGACCCCTGACTGTGGACGACTCTGGGGTTGCGGCGCTCATCTCGCTTTATTGGCTGAGGGAGCTGGGGTACAGCTTCCGGGTCATGTGGCCAGCATGACTAAGCCGCTTCTGGCGAAACCAGAGCAGCGCACGGAAATGCCGTTGACCTTCCCCCCGGAGTGGTACCTATTTATCTACTTGCACTTTGACGTGCTTTTGAACTGCTAGGTTGGCAGGAGCTGGGACCGAGCAACGGGAGCTCACCCCGTTGCGGGGATTCGAACCGCCGACCTTCTGATCGGCAAGCCCTATGCTCTGTGATTTAGACAACAGCGCCACCCGCATCCCTGTTTGTAAACCGCTTACAAAAAAATGCAGATGCTAAACCTATGTGAAGAAGGCAAACACATGCCCATATGAGGCTAGTGTTTCGTGTGCACATCTTTGCAAAGATGTATTTCACTCTTGAAATGCATGAACTGGGCTTTAGAACAAACAGCCAAATAACTTCCAGGGACACAAATACTCTTATTTGGCCTGCTGCATTTCAGGGGGTTGGGGGAGCTGCCTCCGGGGGGGGGGGGGAGAGAACAGTGCTATGTTTTATGGTGGCCCAGAATAATATTTTCAAAGGCATTGTGGCAAGGAAACAATATTTTGCACACCTTGAAGTTTCCTTTCTTTTTGGATCGGTTCACTCTCCCCTTTTCTGTTCTGAACTGGGCCTTTCACAATGAAACACACACACATATATATTCCCACGGCAGCCGGGCATTTTGAAACAAAGCAGAACAAAATGCCCAAATCCTATATTTTCAGTTTCCAGTCCTTATGTTCATGTAATCCACCACACACTGCGACTTTAAGGGTTATTTAATAACAAGTGTAGCTGTGACACATCACAGTTATATTTGCAAGCTTGCTTGTTACGCCACAAGGGATAGAAACTTTTCAAAGAAATAAAACCTGGCAGTTGCCTGCATTTCTTACTTGGCTGAAGATACGGTTTTTATTTTCTGGTACCACAGCTCAATCCCCCCCCCCTTTCTGGATCTCATCCTGTTCCAGTTAGTGCACCGTTACCCTTTGTCACAAAACAAACCTTGCCAAAAATATCCCAGGTTTGCAAAAAAAAAAAGATGCTCTCACATTGCAAATAAATACACATCAGTGATGTCGATTTGCTTAGGATTGAGCTTGAAGAAGAACTGGGATCAGTTTCTGGTAGGGAGATTTTCCTGTTACTTAGCTGAAGCAGGCAAGCCTCTTCGCCAGTTTCCCCCTAGTTGAAATAAATACTGGGTTGGATCCAGATTAAGCCATGCATGCTCTGGCCCCATGGAAATGGACAGGACAAGTTAGTGATTGATTTGAGACCCAAGCAGAGGTAGGGAAGCCTCATCCTGCCTGCCAGGCCACACCTCTCCCTTACTGGCTCTGTTCCACCCTGCTCCCCAAGGGCTTCTGCCGGGATGGAATGAGTCTTTGATAACGCCTCTGATGCTTTTGAATTGTGGTGCTGGAAGAGACTCTTGAGAGTCCCATGGACTGCAAGAAGATCAAACCTATCCATTCTGAAGGAAATCAGCCCTGAGTGCTCACTGGAAGGGCAGATCCTGAAGCTGAGGCTCCAATACTTTGGCCACCTCATGAGAAGAGAAGACTCCCTGGAAAAGACCCTGATGTTGGGAAAGATGGAGGGCACTAGGAGAAGGGGACGACAGAGGACGAGATGGTTGGACAGTGTTCTCGAAGCTACCAACATGAGTTTGACCAAACTGCGGGAGGCAGTGGAAGACAGGAGTGCCTGGCGTGCTCTGGGACTCCATGGGGTCACGAAGAGTCGGACACGACTAAAACGACTAAACAACAACAACTTGCCCAGATGGAGATATGTGAACGTGGAATTCTCTGAATTGTGAACGGCATGAACATAGCTCATTGTATAAATGGTCAATGTTTCTCTGCCTACTTTCTGCCTCTGCCCCCCCCCCCACCACTGGAATGCGGCCCTTGGGAGGCTGCTCAGGAAGGAAATGTGGCCCTCTGCTTTTCTTTTCTTTACTTTTAAATTGTGTATTTTTATTTTAAATATACCTAGCACAACACCTTTATACACGTATTGATGCCTATTTACATATCCAGTGTTTAGATTTTGGGGAGAATTCCTCTGTTAGTCTTTATTATTATTATTATTGGGTTTTACAAACAAGAATAAAAGGTAAAGGGACCCCTGAACATTAGGTCCAGTCGTGACCGACTCTGGGGTTGCGCGCTCATCTCACATTACTGGCCGAGTGATCCGGCGTATAGCTTCCAGGTCATGTGGCCAGCATGACAAAGCCGCTTCTGGCAAACCAGAGCAGCACATGGAAACGCCGTTTACCTTCCCGCTGTAGCGGTTCCTATTTATCTACTTGCATTTTGATGTGCTTTCGAACTGCTAGGTTGGCAGGAGCTGGGACCAAGCAACGGGAGCTCACCCCGTCACAGGGATTCGAACCGCCGACCTTCTGATCAGCAAGCCCTAGGCTCAGTGGTTTAACCACAGCGCCACCTGGGTCCCACAAACAAGAATAATGTTATGCAAATAAGTATACCAAGTTTTTTCATGTCATTTGTGTATCATAAAAACAGCATAATAAATGTGGAGTAATATCGACAACATATGGTCCATTATTAGTGGTCAGTGTATAAGTTCTTGGTTCATGAATTGGTTTAAACAATTATGAAGACAAGAGGGGGAAAAGGGGGGGTGGCCCTCTGCTTGAAGAAAGGTCCTCTATCCCTGAACTAAAGCATGGCTAACTTAGTTTGGATTCAATCTGAAGTGCTGCAGTTTTAACGCATAGAAAGCTTTCATATTTCCTTACTGTGTTTAACCTCAAAGATTAATTCTATGGTACATAAATGCAATTCTGTTAACAAACAAGGCCAGCATGGAGGAGACAAGTGTGCTTTGCCCTAGGAGAGATTGGCCGGGTGTGTTATTGTGCCTGGTGGAGTTGGGAGGCCAGGCTACACATTTTAAGTTGGGGGGGGGGGAACGCTGGGAGAATCGTGTGTCTTACCGCCCAGGAATACCAGGTGCAGTCGCCATGTTCCCGTACAACTTCCCCTTCGTAGGGGCCAAAGATGCAGCCACGAGGCAGGGCTGGGAGGGCGCTCCAAACTCCGAGGCCCCCCTGGGAACGCTCCTTGATCAGCAGTCCCTCCGGCAAGGAGAGCAGGGACCGTGACTGAGCCCTTTCTGGAACAGGTCTATCAGCCACAAAGGTAGGGGGTCCGTGCTGCGGGCAGGAGTCCCGGAAGTAAAGGCGGCAGTCTTCACAGACTGTGGGGGAAAAGAGAAATGGAAGCAGATCTAGTTTCACCTACAGATCGCAGGCTGACTTTCAGTATGTCAACAGGTTCTGCTACTCTCAATTCTTTTATTTTTTTCAAGACATTTTAATAATTTTGCAAATAAACACACATCAATAAAATCATACTGTATCTAGAGATTCTCCGAATCTCACAACTTTCCCCCATGCCGTCCATGGAGTTTTATCTTAAATGTCTACAACTGCATAGTACTCCAATTTTTATATCAGACCAAATAATGTTTTTTACACTACAAGTGAGTCAAAATCCTGCTCTTGTTTTCATCTGCTTACAGTGGTCTCCTAGATAACTTATAATTTTTTCCCATCCCCATTATTTTATAAAGTTTTCATCTTCTTGGTTTCTGAGTTTTCCAGGAAAGGTTATGGAAATCAGCTTTCCAGGAAAGGTTATGGAAATCAGCTTTGAAATTTATAGCATGTTGTACATTGAAAGAAAATTATATGAAAATGATGTACCAGTGGTATTTGACTTCTACAAAGTTAGCAAAAATGTACAAGACAAGTTCAAATACCTTTTATCATATGTGGTAGACTTGTAAGGTAAGAAAAGCTTTTGGGGAGATGATATATAATGAAATGAAAAAAATGTTTAAAATAACTTTTGATTAAAAAACAGTAGCTTTTTTATTAGGAATTACAGGTACCGACATTCCGAAGGAGCAGAAAAGACTTTTTGTATATGGAACAACAGCCGTGCGGATGTTATTGGCCCAGAGTTGGAAGTCCTTACCAGAGAAGAACGGCAAACCAAGCTGATGAAGTATGCCGAGATGGCAAAGCTGACTGAAAAACTCTCAATTGTTTTTAAACAGCAGTTGGGGAAAACTGCCTGTCTAGAGTTGTGCTAGGCTTTCTGCAGGGGTTTAGAGCAGGAGAGATGAGAAATTTGGTTTGGTTCTAAAGGACCATCAAAATTTGACATCTACAGTACTGACTCAGGCAGGTCAATGGGGATTCCTAGCCTGTACTGCTTGTGTCACTTGCTGTCACTAAAGCATCATCCTTCAGTAGACACCTAGGTTAGTTTATAAAGAGTGTATGCGAGCGCAATCTCTTTGAGCATTTGGCAATCCAATATAACTTATATCACAGATTAGAAATGAAGCAAAGGCAGGCTGCGAAAGTGCCACTCAACTGATCACCTGTGGCGAGTAAGAAATATCTGAAGGTGGCCAGTAAGGGAAGCCTCAGAGAATTTGGTGGTTCTTCCTCTCCCTCCCGGGTTAAGACGACAAATGGCTTAACACAGGCACTTACAATAATAATTTATTATTTGTGACTAAGTGGGCTAGGAGCTCCTTTACAAAAGGAAAGGGACCATATATGTTTGGGATGGGGCAGAAACGAAGGTTTTACTTTTACTTACAGAGCAGCTCATCCTCAAAATTGGTGCAGGCATCCTCAGCTACTTGCATGGTGTGGTACAATCCTGAAGCCTACAATGTTAAGAGGAAGGAAGTGTTTAGAGTTGGTACTTCTCACACCCAAAATCCATGTCACCTTAAATACTTTCCCAAGGAGCAGGGAAGGGGAATCTGTAGCCTTCCAAAGGCTGCTGGAATCCAACTCCCATGAGTCTCAGCAGGCAGGACTGATGGTCCCACAACATCTAGAGCTGCCACAGGTTCCCCACCCCCATCCCAGAGCAACACTGACCCCCAACCTCAGCTTCTGGCCAAACCATACCAACGGCCACCTTCTTCACACAAGCAAGACCTTCTTCCAGCAGACCCCACGCCACAACTCTGGATCTACCCTCTTCCTCTAAACTAAAACATTGGCCATGCTGCTATCAAACTCCAACACCTCCTTTCTCCAGAAGGAGCCCATCTCCTGGATTACAGTCCCCTTCCCCTTACTAGTCTCCCCCAAATAGTTCTGTCAGTAAAGCATGACATTCTTAGTCTCAGGGCTGTGGGTTCGAGTCCCACGTTGGGCACAAGATTTCTGCCTTGCAGGGGGTTGGACTGGATGACCCTCGTGGCCCCATCCAGCTCTACAACTGGATGGGGCTTCTGTGATCCAAATACTGGCTGCCTGCCCTACCCCGTTCAGAACCACGCTGGAGAACAGCTCCAATCAAAAAAATACGAGGCAACACTTTGCACGGGCTCAGCCCCAAATCCAGCTCCCCACCGCCCCCAAACCCGACGTCGAAGGCTCCCCTATAGTGCTTCTCCGCCTCATCTCCCCCACCCCGTCCGCACGCAGAGCCCCCACGGACACCCGCCCACCTGCAACACCAAGCCGCGCTCTTGCAAATCAATGCTCGCCCCCTCGCAAGTCACGGCAGCAGCAGCAGCAGCAGCTCCCCTCTCACCTGCACGCTCCCAACCCTTATTACAAAAATAAAAGACCCCCCCCCAACTTATTCCCAGGCTGCCCCACCTCCTTCCTCAAAGGAAGGAACCCCGAGAAGCCGGCCAAGTCTCGCCCTGCCTGGGCGGAGCTGGATCGATGCCGCTGCGGCAGCTCCTCCAGGCGGGCGCCCTCGTGGGAGGGAGGGTCGAGGAGCGCGCGGGCGGAGCGGGGAGGCGGCCCTTCGCCCTCCTTCCTTCCCGCCCTCTCTCCTCCCTCCCTCCCGCTTCCGGTTCTGCAAACTTGCCCGTCGCGCGACACCGGCCGCCGGCGCTGCTCGCCGCCGCATCTGCGCTCCCCCCGCCCCGCTCCGCTCTCCCCTCGCTTTATCCCCTTTTGGAACGCTCGGCCTCGCCAATCCCTTCCCACCGCCTGGGCTTTCCGCGGCCAATGAGAGCGTGGCCCAGAGTTCCGCCTCCCCTCCAGCCTATGAAGCGCCTTCCTTCAGCGCGGAAGGCAAGAAGAGGCGGGCTCCCGCCGCCTCCTCCCTCCGCCGAGTTGGCGGCCAATGAGTAGAGGGGCACGAGGAGCGGGAGGCGTGGGGTTTTTCGATGGAGTAAGAGACGCTCCACCCTTTCTAGGGGTGGGTGCCTAAGGGAAGCCGTTGAGAACCAATAGGAGAGGAAGGGGGTGGGGGGTGGGGAGGAACCACAAAAAGAGCCGCGCTTCAGAGGATGGGATTCCGTTAAACTGGGAGAGGCGGGTTCAAGAGCTCTCCCGGCCAATGGGGTTGGTCATCGTGAATAAAGCGGCCAATGGAAAGCCTCGAGTGGAGGTTGGCCGGTTGGCAGTTCAGTTCGCTTTGAAATGGGTGGTGAGGGATGAGGGAGTGAGGTTGGGACGACGATTGCGTCAACGTTTTAAATTTAATATTTTTTTGAGTGATTATTTTATTGTAAACTGCTTTGAGGTTTCACTCCCCCTACAAGCAAGTGGTGGGTGTGTACGTGTATATAATGGAATGAATGAATGAATGAATGAATAAATATTTTATTTCTTATATAAAACTCAGATACCTCCCTCTCCATTCTAGTGCCTATGCATGATTCAAGGCGGCTTACAGCAATTAAAATAATCACACTGAATTAAAATTATATTAATACAGGCAACAACCTCATAATAAAAATATGTATAATATTTATACATACATAATAAAAATATGTAAAATATGCATAGGAAAAATGCATTTAATAATAAAAAAGCATTTAATAATAATACTGTAATATATATATATTTAATAATAAATTTATTACTTGCTCTTCACCCTAACGTCTCAGGGCAGGCTACAGCATTAGAAACAACATTTAAAAACTTTCAATCATAAAAGTGAGGTGGGCCCTGAAAACATACACCTCAAGTATTAAAAGCTAGGCTAAAGAGGTGCCTCTTCGGCATTCTCCAAAAGCTGTACAACGAAGGCGCCAGACGCAGCATTTGTTCTTGCAGGTGTTCCACAGCTTAGGGGCCACCACAGAGAAGGCCCTCAGCCTCTGAGGGTGGAGGAACTACCAAAGAACTACCCTCTGCTTATCTCAGCACTCAGGAAGGTCTGTAGGGAAGGAAGTGGGTCTTTCAGATATTTGGGGCCCCGAGTCATAGTAAACATTAACGTGAGCACTTTGAATTGGGCCCGGAACCGAACTAGCAACCAATGCAGCTGTTTCAAAACAGGGGTTACATGAGCTCTAAATGGAACCCCAGCCAGCAGTCTGGCTGTTGCATTTTGGACCAACTGAAGTTTCTAAGTCATCCTCCAAGGGCAGCCCCAGAGAGAGTGCGTTGCAGTGAACCAGTTTGGAAGTTACCAGAACTTGGAACACAGTGGCCAAGTCATCTGTGTTAAAAAGGGGTTGTAGCTGGTGAAGCAGCCAGGGCACAAAAAGGCCCTCTGAGCAACAGAGAGAGAGAGAGAGAAAGAGCGCAACATTGGCAGAGATTATTGATAACAATGCCTTTCGCAGATCAGCTATAGTAGGCAAAATCCTGCTGGAATAAAAATGGCTCTATCAGCTGGGGAAAAAGAGCTATTGTGAAGGAAGGGAGCTGAGATCTGGTGTTGGAGCCAATTAAGTTCTACTCAGAGTAAACCCATTTAAATTAAGGGACCTGAGTTATAGTCATGCCCATTAATTTCAGTGGGTCTGCTCTGATTATTACTAACATGGGATGCAAACCTGAAATGCATTTAAAATATATGTTAAATAATTCTTGTTTGAGGGTAGTTGCAGAGCCTTGAATACAAAGGAATCCAAGAACTGATGATGTTACACAATGTTTGGTTTTTCTGAAGGCTGCAATGTTTATTTCTTTTACAGTATTTATAACCCCCTTTCCTTCATTATAAATATCTGTTTCCAGAGTGGCTAAAAAAGTAATATGATGCAATAAAATTTCAATAAAAAGCATAAATATTGAGGCAACCAACTAAAACAATAAAAATTGGTTAAAAGTGTTGATTAAAAACTTGAAGCCATTAATTAAAAACCTGAAGCAGCTTTAATATTTTTAAAAAACTAGCTTTCATACATACTGAGATGCATTTGAAAACAAACATTTCTGCCCTTGGAGTGTGGATGGGGAGGTGCCATCTCTATGCAGGGTGCACTGATTAGGTGTTTCTTTGTCATTCCAGAGCTGATACAAATGAAGCTGATAGCATTAACACGGGAGGGGAAGAGATCTTTCTCAGTGTGACTGCAAGTTTTTGTATTTGATGTTGGGGGAGAGGGGAAAACCTGGAAGTTCCTGTGAATGCTCACAAAATACAGCAGTGGCAACTTTTGGAAGATACAATCCAAAGTGTATTTATTCTGCTCATTCCAAAGGAGCCAGGGTAGTTCAGATCATGTAGACACATCCTGTCCCATGAGGCTGCAGCAGTGGGAGAGATGGGGAAGCAGGGGCCATTACCATAGCTGCCAAGTTTTCCCTTTTCTCACGAGGAAGCCTATTCAGCATAAGGGAATTTCCCTTTAAAAAAGGGAGAACTTGGCAGCTATGGCCATTACATCTCCTCTGATGAAAGATCAACTATTCAACTCTAAGAACAGGTGTGTGACTAAGCTTCTTCCCCTCTTTCCTCCTCATCACTGTGTTCTTTTGAGTTGAGTCTTTTCAGAGGACTGTCTTATTATAATTGATTCTATGTAAGTGGCGATGGGAGTCTTTATAGCTGAAGAGCAGGATAAAAATGCTTTAAATCACAGTTTCTAAAACTTGGGTCTCTGGCTATTTTGGACTACAACTCCCATCATCCCTAGCTAGCAGGACCAGTGGCCAGGGATGAAGGGAATTGTAGTTCAAAAGCAGCTGAGACCCAAGTTTTGAGAAACACTGCTTTAAATAAAAAACTTTGTCCTACAATTCAGGCAGCAAAAAGTCTTGAACTAGCTGTGAGGAATGTATATAAAGATCCATAAAGTGGTTTCCAACAGCCCACTTCCCCCCCTTTTTTACAATTGCTCAAAATAATAAAAAACACTTCTGAAAAAAGACAACCAATCAATGCAAAACGCTTTAGCCAGCAACTTAACTATTTGCCAATCTATTGCAGATACAGTGGTACCTCGGTTTATGAACACAATTGGTTCCGGAAGTCTGTTCATAAACTGAAGCATTCATAAACTGAAGCGAACTTTCCCATTGAAAGTAATGGAAAGTGGATTAATCTGTTCCAGACGGTCCGCGGAGTACTTAAACTGAAGCATTCATAAACTGAAGCGAACTTTCCCATTGAAAGTAATGGAAAGTGGATTAATCCGTTCCAGATGGGTCCGCGGAGTACACAACCTGAAGCGTACTTAACCCGAAGCATGGGTGTAATTGGTTCCGGAAGTCTGTTCATAAACTGAAGCGTTCATAAACTGAAGCGAACTTTCCCATTGAAAGTAATGGAAAGTGAATTAATCAGTTCCAGATGGGTCTGCGGCGTTCGTAAACTGAAAATTCGTAAACCGAGGTGTTCGTAAACCGAGGTTCCACGGTATATTGAGAGAAAGGGCACACAGTACTGTCACCACACTGGTTCCTATTTGTCAAAGCCAGATCTATTCCCTCAATCTGTCGTTGTTTCTCCTCATCTGATTTTGACAGGAAGCTATGCGCTGAGATAAAGGACTTTTTCCTGCCCATCGGTGCATTGGGGACATTTATTGGAGCAGAAAATGGCTTGCCAGTCTTTCTGACACTCGTGACTTGTCTTTCTGCTCTGCCCCTTCCTGTTTACAGCCATTCCTGTGGGGATGGAAAAGATGGTGGGAGATTCCATAGCACAATCTTAGTTGCACAGTTTTTAAACATTGACTTCCAATGAAGGTGATATTTTATTACACTGATTATAGTGGTGGTTTCGAATGTGCTGACTATGGACTGTGACAAGGAAGAGGTGTTTGTTCCATTAGTTTCCTCCTCCCTTTCCCTCTCTCCCCCATAATCAATGTAATTGTCTTTAACACAATCTCTCCAATAAATGTTCACCCGTTTCCTTGGTCTTTCTCCCAGCCTCCATACTATAATGAGAGATTAAACAAATTATAGCACAAATGTGATGAGGAATATCTTGTGACTGCAGGGGGAAAAAAGCTGGGGGGTATCATTTATTACACTGGTAACAGTAGGGTGGGCATAACCACCCATTTAAATTGGTTGCAGGGGAAAAAAGGTGTGAATGTTTTGTTCCCAGGTGATCTAGAATTTTACACAGCTGGTGGAATGTGCTCATTCTCCAGTAGATTGGCATCTAGGCATCGTGATTACAGAACACATACCGGTATATTCTCGGAGAAGTATGGTCAGGGATTAGCTAAGGCAATTGTCGGACTACAGCTCCTGTTTGAGACCATTGGCCATGCTGTTGGGGGCTGATGGGAAGTGAAGTCCAACAGTGCCTGGATGGCTCAAGTTCCTGATCCAGCCAAAGACTCAAAAGCTGGAAGATGGAGCTTCATTGTTTACAAGAAGGAGGAGGTGATGGATGGATTTATGTAGCCTGCCTTTCTGTGCTTGCTTAATAGCAAAGTAGCCTTGTGTTTCTGCTGTCCCACGACTACAACTATTCAACAGAATTACAGATTCAGACATAAATTTTGCAAACGGATGCAGTTATGACATATTAATAAATAACCAGCCCAATGATACAAGCAGACTGCTAGTGACTGGGTAGAGGATATGGAAAAGCAAGGGTTTTTGGGGAGGGGGGGAAGCACATTTTTTCCTAAGTAGGAAGGAATCCTCATTTATTTTGAGGGAATTACTCTTGAGTAAAACATGCCAGAGCCAGTCACTTAAGTTTTATTCTGTAAAGGCAGCACACTTGGGGAGTGAATGAAATAATTTGGACAAGGAGGAAAGTGCTTAAACAAACATAGCCTAGTATCCACCTCTGTCCAGGGTCAGGCTAGCAGTAATGAACCACTTCGGGGGTTTTTCCGCTCTCAAAGAGCCCCCTCCCAAATCCCAGATGAGGATGGTCAGCATTTCGTCCTCTAATCCTTTAGCAATTAACTGATTAAGCTCCTTAACTGCCTGCCAAGTGCTGCAGCCTCAGAGTTGCTTCTGTGCTTGTGCTCTAACTTTCTTCAGAAATGTCTGATTTAGCTTTATTTTTTAATTTTTTTAAAAGAAAGTAAGTTAGAGAGTCTGGGGCCCCTGCTGACTCAGGGTCTGGTACTTGCGTTGGCAGCCCTGCTCAGAAACCTGATGTTTGAAATAGATTATACTCTTACATACAGACTGGAAAATACGAGAGAGGACTGGAGTATGTACTAAAACAGGGATGGAGAACTTGTGCCTGAAATGTGGCCCTCTGGGACTCTCTGTCTGGTCCTTGGCACTCTCCACAGGCCACACCCCCTCCTGAGCCACACCCCTTACGATTCCCTGCTTTGCAACTCTTGCCATCAGCTCAGAAACATCTGAAGTGGCAACATTAAAGCTAAAATGATGGGACAAATCTGACATCTAGTGGACAAAAGGAGTGAATTTGGTTCCTGATTGTTTTAATTCTGATTATTTTATCATTTATTCTTTAATGGAAATTGTGCTTTGTTTGATTTTGTGTGCACCCTGAGGACTCCCAGAGTTGAAAGACAGAGAGAATATTTTAAATAAATGAAAAGATGCCCTAAGAAACTATATGTACACACATGCATATGTGAATAATAAATGGAAAGGTTAAACCACTGAGCCTAGGGCTTGCTGATCAGAGGGTCGGCGGTTTGAATCCCCATGATGGGGTGAGCTCCCGTTGCTCGGTCCCTGCTCCTGCCCACCTAGCAGTTCGAAAGCACATTGAAGTGCAAGTAGATAAGTAGGTACCACTCCGGCGGGAAGGTAAACGGCGTTTCCGTGAGCTGCTCTGGTTCATCAGAAATGGCTTAGTCATACTGGCCACATGACCCGGAAGCTGTACGCCGACTCCCTCGGCCAATAAAGCAAGATGAGTGCTGCAACCCCAGAGTCGTCCACGACTGGACCTAATGGTCAGGGGTACCTTTACTGCCAACCTAGCAGTTCAAAAGCACATCTGGTTCACCAGAAAGCGGCTTAGGCATGCTGGCCACATGACCCGGAAGCTGTACAGCTGCTCCCTCGGTCAGTAAAGCGAGATGAGCGCTGCAACCCCAGAGTCATCCACGACCGGACCTAACAGTCAGGGGTCCTTTTACCTTTACTATAATTACAGACAGACTATTGCATTCCTCTCATGCTGGGTTGAAGAATTCAAGATTCCCAGGGGCTCAATGAACATTCATTCCAGCCCCCTTATCACTGCCTCTTGTTTCCATATAATTTTTTTCAGCTGTCATTCAGTGGACCCTGAGTCCTCATTGGACTGTCTTGTGTGCTGCTGTTTTGGCTACAAAAGCAATCAGCAGGTGTGGGGGTACATATATATATGTAGTTTGTCAATTCTTCCACCAGATGGCAAAGCTGTTCTGTTTCTCTCTCCTCCCTCTCCTTTTCTCTTGAGAGAGGTGAACAGAACCGTCTCTCCATCATCTCCTGAAGAGTGACTGTCTGCTGCAGCAGAGGGCCAAAACAAACAAACAAAGAACACAGAGAACAAAAAGATGCTGTTTCCAGGTTCACGGAACAGTACTTCAAATATGAATTAAAAAAGCAACTCTTTTTACAGCCGTTATCCAATTCAAGAAATCCTAGCCACTTAACCAAAGTAGTTTTCTGTGAATTGACCTGTTAAATCTGCATATAATGAAAACAATAGTTTAAGGTTGGGGGGAAATTCTTTTTTCCCCGGTGCTGCTTGTATATGATTCAGCAGATACTATCTTGGAAGAGTCATTTCCCTTTTCCAAGAGTAACACAAGCCAGTAGCTGTTAAGGCCAGTAGCCCATCTAGGCCAGCTTCCTGTTCTCAGAATGATCAGCCTATGCTCGCCATATGTCAGGAAAATTCCTGACCTTTTCTGGTGTAAAAATGGGGCCGGGGGCAAAATGTCAGGGGAAACCCAGATGTATGGCAACACGATGGAAAAAGCAGCGGAAACAGCTCCAAAAGAGTTCAACAAATATGGAAACCCTAGATCAGGGGTGGCCAACTCCCAAGAGACTGCGATCTACTCACAGAGTTAAAAACTGGCAGTGATCTACCCCCTTTTTGGGGTTCAGGTCAAAGTTGTTGAGTTTTTTCAGGGAGGAGGTAAAATGTTGAGCTTTTTTAAGGGGAGCCACAGTTGTGCAGCATCTTTGGGGGGAGCCAATGATCTACCAGTGATCTACCAGTGAGCTCCCTGGAGGCACCCAGTTGGCCAACGTGATGCTAGACTATATGGACCTTTGGCATGATTCAAGTGGGGTCTTCTTAACAGTAGGTGGGGGGAACAGAAGATGGGTCCAATTGCATACCGTTCAAACATCTCCTTAATCAAAAGTTTGTTTTAGCCATCTCAGAATTTGGAAACCTGTAAGGCACTGCATATGGGATGTGGGTGACGCTGTGATCTAAACCACTGAGCCTAGGGCTTGCCGATCAGAAGGTCGGCGGTTTAAATCCCTGCGACGGGGCGAGCTCCCGTCGCTCAGTCCCGGCTCCTGCCCACCTAGCAGTTTGAAAGCATGCAGTGCAAGTAGATAAATAAGTACCGCTCCGGCGGGAAGGTAAACGGCATTTCTGTGCACTGCTCTGGTTCGCCAAAAGCTGCTTTGTCATGCTGGCCACATGACCTGAGAGCTGTCTGCGGACAAACGCTGGCTCCCTCAGCCTATAGAGCGAGATGAGCGTGCAACCCCAGAGTCGTTCGTGACTGCACCTAACAGTCAGGAGTACCTTTACCTTTTAAGGCACTGCATGGACATTGTAACTGCCATCTCTATGCCCCATTGACACAGGCTTCACCGAATGGAATGGCTGTGGCTGGCTTCAGTTGTGTAGCCTGTCTAGAATCACATCACCAACAATGTCTAGTAGATGCCCTTGACAGTCACGCAACCGTGTTCTGTTGAGCCATCACAATAGCAACGGATGCACTAATGAGGCCCGTCTCCAAAAAACATCGGCTGCACACACATTACCAGCTTAAAATGCAGTGAGATCGTTTCCTCCACACTGTATTTCAAACTGCAATTGTACATCATTGCATGCATCAGTGCAGTTGGATGGATTTCCAAATCACCTGGCGCCTGCCCAGGGACAGATGTGGATTCCAGTCCTAGCTCAGCAATGATCAGCTGCTTTCTTAAATGGCTCCTTCTCCTGTACCTTTAAAGTCAGTCTCACACCCAGAAAGTAAACACGTGCAATATTTCCTAGCCTGGAGAGGAGCTGTGTGAAAAACCTCACTCACTATGTTTCAGGTGGGTGTTAAAAGGCACAGGAGGAGGCTGGGGCAGTGGAAAACTGAATGTCCTGAGCTATGGGAGGATCACAGCTCCTGTTCCACTTCCCTTTTCTTCCCCCTGCTAATCAGTGGGATTAGTCTGGAGCCAAACCACCCAGGGGCGACGCAACAACCCTTGTTTGGTTCACCAAGCTGTGGGGCAGTTACAATGGTGCCACACAAGGGCCTTTTCCAAGTGGCCTCCGTCCTGCTGCTCTAGCCTAGCTCCACTTGCCCCGAGGACTGAGCCTTGAACACAAAGGAAGAGTTTGGGATAAGCTGAAATAAATACTTTTCAGGTTTGTATGTTTTAGACTCTGCTTTCCTCTCCCTAGGATGATTTCCATTTCCTCTCTTGGTTTGTTTGCCTTTTTGAGCATGTGACTGGGAGGGAGGGAGGGAGGGAAAGGAGGCACAATGACATAAGGAGACCCAGAGGCAAATTGGTGTTTTCATTGAAAAGGATGGAACATTCAGCAGCGGTCGCAAGTGTCCCAATTCTTTGCCTTCCTGGAGTCAAAATGTAAGGGGTGGTCAACGAATAGTCACCAACTTGGATGGCTTTAAAAGATGATTCAACAAATCCATGGAGGTTAAGGATATCAATGGCTTCAAGCCACGATGGAGGCCATGCTCTGCCTCCCTGGTCAGAGCCAGTAATGCTTCTGAATACCAGTTGCTAGAAACCACCGCAGAGGAGAATGCTATTGTGCTCAGCAGGTACCCCACAGGTCTCTACGTAGTTGGTGATTGTGAGAACAGGATGGTGGATTAGATGGACCATTGGTCCAATCCAGCAGGCTGTTCTAATGCAATTTTTTAAAACACTGTGAATGATTAGGAGAAAACTGCATCCCCACTGATGATCAAAGCACCAAATATATCCTGAATTCATTCTCAAACCCAAATTTGCTTATTGACTATATCTAGTTTTTGTAACAAAACTACAGCCCACAATCCAGAGTCACACTCTGACTCGGAGAATTATGCATCTAAAGTTAGTGCAAAAATTGCAGACAAAATATACTGCAGAATAAATAAGCGGAGAGTGAATGTTACTCCTTGCAGAATAATCACTGCAGAAGAACTAAGGCAGAGTGGATGCATGATCAACAACCCATTAGCGGGAGATCTGCTGGACAGGGATGGGGATAGATGACGTTTGAGATATTTGGGCTATCTTGGTTCGGATTGTTGATGCATTTAATGCCGTGTACTCATGATCAGAAAGGTCGGCAGTTCGAATGTTGCTCGGTCCCAGCTCCTGCCAACCTAGCAGTTCGAAAGCACGTCAAAGTGCAAGTAGATAAATAGGTACCACTCCGGCGGGAAGGTAAACAGCGTTTCCGTGCCCTGCTCTGGTTCGCCAGAAGCTGCTTAATCATGCTGGCCACATGACCCGGAAGCTGTACGCCAGCTCCCTCGGCCAATGAAGTGAGATGAGCACCGCAACCCCAGAGTCGTCCGCGACTGGACCTAATGGTCTGGAGTCCCTTTACCTTTACCTTTACTCATGGTCCTGCCCAGAGCCTGATACAAGCCGGTGATTAGTTGGATGTGCTTGATGTGAGTGAATGAATGTATGCGATAGAAGCAGTCACCATCCACGGTTTATCTCAAATCTCTGCCAGCAGAAGTTCCTATATATCAAGGGAGAGTTAGGATGAACGATGGGCGTTTCTCTTGTTCCATTTTATTGCAGCAAAATATTTGTTGCCACAGCTGACAAAGCAGCTAGGCTGACCTGGTTTGTATCAGTCTTTGGATTCCTTTCCCCCCTCCCCCACAGCCCCAGGCTTCCTACATCCACCTCTGCTTTACAGCCATAATCTTCCATTCATAAATAATCTGCCTTTATTCTGTGCATGCACCTCCATAACAGATGCTGTGACCATTTTATTCTTGGAAGGGGCTTTCATTTGTAGGCTGAATTCAGACAGTCTTAACATCCAAACCAGCAAGCTGTGGTTTAAGTGGTCCCTTGAAAGCAGGGTGGCAAACTTTGGTTTGATCCAGGTTTGTAAATTGTAATCCTGGTTGTGGGGGGGGGCGGGAATTTGCTCAAACAGCAGTTTCCTGGTTTGGGTGTCATGGTAAACTGTGGTTTTAAGAAGGAATATAATGAATTAAGCTCTGCATATGACAGGAAGAAGGGAGGGGAGAAGGAGTATAGGGGGCTGCCTGAATGCAGCCATAATTCATGTGTGGGCATGGAGGCTGAATGGCTGGGAAGTAGTTTTTGTATTCTATTGAAGGTAAGGCATGAGACCTAGAAAAGAGAATGGCTTAGTAAGCTTTGGAAACACTAGCCTGGGTATTGATACACCACCAAAAAACAAAAACAAAAACATCAAGAGGTCATAGAAGCTTGGAAACCAGCAATTATTTTGATTCTGAATCAACTGATATGGATCACTCAGCCATCTTATTCTAGTGTGTAGGCTGTGACACATCTGGCTTGTGATCATATTTTGAGGCTGAATTTTGAGGTTTGACAACAGAGGCATAGAGAGCTGAGTCCTTGATGCTGTCTTTTCCATCACCCACTTTTATTTGCTGTCTCTTATGTGTGTCGCAGTGTGTGTGTGTGTGTGTGTGGGGTTTCCTCACAATAAGCCAGTAGTCCACATTGTTCTATTGACTGTTGTCAGGACCTACCAGGGCTAGAACCTGGAAGATTAATTGTTGAAAGCTGCCCAGAGTGGCTGGGGCAACCTAGTCAGATGGGCAATACACAAACAAACAAACAAACAAACAAACAAAAATATGCAGATATGGTGAAGCTGATTGAAGAAATAAGAGATCAAAAAGCCGGAAATTTTGCTGAAGAGTGGAAATGATTTCCACACTATTTGTGAAAAAGTTACAGTCAAATGACATCGTGAGCAGGATTTGAACTATAGGCAAGGGAAGAAGAATAAATAAATGATTGTAATAGGTTACAATATAATAGAAAATAAATGGTAGTTATGGCAGCAGATAAAGGATTACAATAGGGGCATCGTGGACGGGAAGTCAAAATGTAAGAAATTATTATATTGAATGCGAATTGAACAATGTCAAATTTTGTGTAAAAAAACTAACAACAACAACAACAACAGGTTGTTTCAGTGACCAGGAACACCTGTCCCTTGTGGTGATGAATGATCAGAAATGGAGCTTGAAGCATTTCCCAAGCAGTGAAGCCTCCAGAGCCTCTGGATTGGCCTTGACCACTGGACCCTCTTGGATAAGAAGGGCCACAAAGCCTTTCTGTTTGAACCCAGATCTCACCCAGGGCTAGCCTGAGGCAAATGGCAAGATGATGCCCTCGTTGTTCCATGCACACAAGCCAACTAGACTGACAAGTCAAAGCTTCTTCTTGTACTGGCAATATAAGATAGTTTCCTCTTCTGCACTTGAACCAAGTAGACTGAATCTGGGGGTGCAGAACAAACCACATGGCATACACAGCTCTGTCCTCTGACAAAAGGGTACAGCCAAGGGACTCATGAGGAACAGCCAGGCGGCTGTCTGCCCTCCAGCATCTCCTGCCTGAGGTGGCCACCTCACTTTGTCTAAGATTAGGGCTGGCCCTGATCTTGCCTGAACAACAAGGCCCAGGAATGGGCAGACTTCAGGTTTGTTTGATCTTCTTCTTCTTCTTCTTCTTCTTCTTCTTCTTCTTCTTCTTCTTCTTCTTCTTCTTCTTCTTCTTCTTCTTCTTCTTCTTCCTCCTCCTCCTCCTCCTCCTCTTAGAACACCAAGATCTACCAACCAGAGGCAAGTGCAAAAGATATCCAGTTAGAATTAAGGAGCAGCATGTATTGGAGGCACCTGCTGAACCCAGGAAATTGTTTTCATGATCAGAACTGGTCTCGTTGTCCTATCACACAAGCAAGCTGATTTTCCCAGCAAGCTTTCTGAATCTTAGCAGCCTAATTTAGAAGTGTGGTGGGGAAGCCCTTTTTGTTCTTTCTACTGCTAAACAATTTGTAGTCAGAATCCTTATGGATCTAGTGTAAATTAGTCACAGATCTACCTGTAGATCCTGGCTGTATATCTCTCTTGGCTCTCGACTTGCTGGCTCACCTTATGGCCTTGAGACACTCCCATAGCCATGACCCAAACCCATTTAACTTCCTCCCATTCCTTCCTGACCCTCTCCTTATCCGCTGACCCGTCCTCCACTCTCTGCTGTTGCCAGGTATCAAAGAAGCATGCCGCAAACTGGGGTTGAATTTGTATCCCAGGCAAGTGTGCAGCAGAGGGCCGATCCCTTTATTTAAGGAACAGCTGTAACTCAGTGGCAGAGCACGGTCTTTGCATGCAAAGGGAGGGTGCCAGGAGGGTGGGGAAGTCTCTTGTCTGAAACCCTACAAAGCTGCTGCCAGTCAGTGCAGGCTGTACTGAGCTAGACTCAAGGGTCTGATGCAGTGTGTCCCTAGATGGGTATTGTTGTTGTTTGCAGGTAGACTCTGCAACTTGTCATTGGGGTTGGATTTATAGTATACTGGACTGTCATCCTGCTTGTTCAGCGATGCTTCCCCAATGTTATCTCATCATTGCCATCCTGGAGGGGCACTCTTGATCTATAGTGCAACCAAGACAGGCCAACCCCCACCGTCCAGAAGATCTTGGCTCTTCCAGGCATCCTTTTTATTGTGAAGTAAAATTTAAGCTGGTTCCTATGAACCCAGAGAAATGGATCCTGCCCAGGGAGAGCCCAAGGATCCAGGCAAACAGACGAATTTAAGCGTCTCCTGCCCACCAAATAACAGAGACCAAACCAGGACGTACGAAGCAAGGCACTTTTATTTTCGCTGTTGCAACAGGGTCCTTCCTCTCACGCAGGAGAACAAAGAAGGCCCCAAACAGAGGTGTCTTGCCCTTAAAAAGAAATTTGAAATTGGTTTCAGCCCACCCCCCAGAAGCATCATCCATATGTCACAGAAGGGGTGTAGCCCAAGACCACTCTCCCTAGATTCATCATAGGTACATCATGAAAGGGGAGGTCTGGTGGCAGTAATCTGAGCAGTCTGGACCCTGCCCCCTGCCCCCAAAACCTAATCAACAAAATTGAGAGATATTTACATTTCCCTGTTTCCCAGCCAAGTTAATCACACCCTTTTGTCTGGCACTCAGGTATCAGGATGCCAGGGTTATCACTTTAATTCCTGAGACAATGAGAAGGTTCCCCCCACCCCACTTCTTCCTTGCAGAGGAACACCTGGTCAGAGAGAGTCAAAATGGTGTCAGTCAGGCCTGTTTTCCTGTGCTGCTTCAGACATGTTTCTGTACATTCATGTACATGTTTTATGAACAATTATTATTATTATATATATATATATATATGACCTCAAAATTCTTATAACATTGTGCATTCATGATTACTGGTGTGCATCAGGGGAGCGACATGCGAATCCGTTTTCAATATTGTTTGCGTCTGCAAAAGTTGCCTGGTTTCCACGACCCTTTGCTTCCTGCTCAAACCCTGTAACCTTTCATACCACAAGTGCTCCCATTTATTTTTCTTTCTTTTTCTCTCTCCTGCAGTTGCCCGGTGTGTGTATGTGTGTGTGTGCGCGTGTGTGCTTTGTGGTAGAAATAAAATAGCAGGATTTCAACAGGAAGCCACACGGATAGGAGATGAAGCAGTCCTTCTGCCCCAACATGTTTTCAGGTGCAAACGGTGTATAACTGTCCTGATACCATTCTGTGCCTTTCGACACAGTCAAAGGGGGCCCTCTGTATATGTCAGCTTCCTATGTTCCCAAGAGCTGGGAGCAAATGGGCTCTCCCATTCATATGTCGCAGTGTGTGCTGCCCAGGTGAAGCGGCCCCTCCCTCTCCAAGGGTGCCCCAGCTGATGTTATGAAAGAACATGAATGAAACTGTGTGCCTTTATTCATGGGAGGCACTGTCTCCAGCTGAGGGGAGCACATGTGTCTCCCTTGTGTCGAAAGAGGAGCAGCCGTCTCTGGCCATGTCGGGGGATGGGAGCCGGGTTGGGGGAGGGGAGGGGAGGCTGCTACACGTGGCCAAGTGCTATTTATAGCTCACTGCAGCCTGGTGCAAAAGGGATCGTGTGGAGCAGCCAGGCTATTTATAGTAACCAGCTCTCAGCAGCAGCACCCGACTCACATCCTAATAACCCACCGCAGAGAAGAGAGAGAGGGAGAGGGAGGGAGGGAGAATAAGCAGAGGAGGGGGAGGGGATGTTCTTGCAGTATCCCACCCAAATCCAAGCCTGTAGTCTCAGTCAGATCCTGCATTTTAGACCTGCTTACCCATCCCATCCATTCATCTGCAAGGAAATGTATTAAATTTTCCAGTATGGGCACCTTCTGCCCAACATGGAATTAAATGCATCTATATCTGTGTCTTAAGGGTAAATGTTTTGGCAGCAGTTAAAGATTCTGAATAACAGCTGTAGGGCGGGGACATTATTTTCAGATGCTCCTTTTCCCCTCGAATAACTCTACGGCTTGAGCGTGATATCTGAAATAAGAGCTGGGCTGAATGATCCTTACAGCAAATGATCCTCAATTCCGAAAATTGGTTCTTTCCAATTGTCAGGTGGTGCTTCCAGCGGCTGATGGTTGTTTCAGCATCATAGATGGTGGAGTGCAACTTATGAGAAGTGTTTTCAAGGCCCCAAATTGGCCTCCTGCCTCCCACAAATGTCAGGGTCCCAATACTCAATGGCAGGGGTCAGCAAACTTTTTCAGCAGGGGGCCGGTCCACTGTCCCTCAGACCTTGTGGGGGGCCGGACTATATTTTGAAAAAAATATATGAACGAATTCCTATGCCCCACAAATAACCCAGAGATACATTTTAAATAAAAGGAAACATTCTACTCATGTAAAAACATGCTGATTCCCGGACCGTCCGTGGATTGAGAAGGCGATTGGGCCGGGCCTTAGTTTGGGGACCCCTGCTCAATGGTTTAAAGGTAAAGGTAAAGGGACCCCTGACCATTAGGTCCAGTCGCGGATGACTCTGGGGTTGGGGTGCTCACCTCACTTTACTGGCTGAGGGAGCCGGCGTACAGCTTCCGGGTCATGTGGCCAGCATGACTAAGCAGCTTCTGGTGAACCAGAGCAGCGCACGGAAATGCTGTTTACCTTCCCGCCGGAGTGGTACCTATTTATCTACTTGTACTTTGATATGCTTTTGAACTGCTAGGTTGACAGGAGCTGGGACTGAGCTACGGGAGCTCACCCCGTCTCGTGGGGATTCGAACCACCGACCTTCTGATCGGCAAGCCCTAGGCTCTGTGGTTTAACCCACAGCTCCACCCGCGTACCTTACTCAGTGGTTTAGATTTCCAATAATGAGGGAAGATCCACTCCCTAATTTGCCTGCTTCCAGCAAATCAACCGCAAGCAAGCCCTCTCAGAGGTCAAGAGAGGCCTGGGCCATTTCTAGCTTTTGAAGGCCCCAGACCATAATAAAAATTAAAATGACAAAACCAAGAAAGAAGGCACCAAAATAGTGTGAGACATAATTTGATCACATAAATGTAGGTATTTATTTACCATAGCAAATGCTTTTCTAGTCTTTTCTAGCTAAGATAGAGTCTCATGTTTTGGCCTGATGTACATAAGTTCAAGTAGTGAAACCTTACTGAAATCAAGATACACTACATCCACAGCATTCCTCTGATCCACAAAGCTTGTAACTCCATCAAAAATAATAAGAATGTGAGATTAATCTGACACAGCTTCTTTTTGAGAAACCCTTGCTGGGTCTTGGTAATCACAGCATCCTTTTCTAAGTGCTCACAGACTGTTGAATTATCTGTTCTAGAACATTTCCTGGTGTCAATGTCAAGCTCACCAGTCGGTAGTTACCTGGGACTTCCCCCCCCCCCATCTTTTTTATGCTGGGGATAACATTTGCCTGCCTCCAGTCTGCAGGGACCTCACTTGTTATGCAAGAATCCTCAAAGATCATAGACAAAGGCTCTGAGATTACAACAGCAAGCTCCTTTAGTACCCTTGGGTGCAGCTTATCTGGCCCTGGAGATTTGAATTCATTTAAAGTACTGTAGCTAAAGTAGCCCTTACCACCTCTTTTCTTATCTTGGGCTGCAGTTCCCTCCTCTCCTTACATCATTTATTCTGTTATCACCAGGTTGGGCATTGCTTTCCTTTTGAATGAGGACCTAAAGAGATGATGGGATTTGTAATCCAACCCCACCCCTGGGTTAAGCTTGAAAGCGCCACCAAAAAGCTGTCTTAGGTTTTGAGAAGGGACACAAAAACTCGCGGAAGGGAGTGACAGGTGTAAAGGGAGTGACAGGCGTAAAGGGCAGGAAGCAGTGACATATGACATATGAAGACAGTGCTATTGTTGTTTATTTATTTATTACATTTGCATAGCATCTCTATCTCCCAAGAAGGTGGTATACATGGTTCTCCTCCCTGTTTCATCTTCACGACAATCTTGTGGTAGGTTAGGCCATACCTGCCAAGTCTCCCGCTGAAAAATGTGGGATCAGCAGCGGTGCAGCACCGGAAGGTGCTGCTCTGCCCATGTGTGGGCACCGGAAATAGGGCAGAGCGGCACCGGAAGTCGCTTCTACGCATGCCCAGTGGCGATCTTGGTGGTGGCCGCATGGCGGCGGCCATCTTGGTGACGGCTGCCACCATGCGGCCACTACCAAGATGGCCGCCGGGCATGCGTAGAAGCAACTTCTGGTGCCGCTCTGCCCTATTTCCGGTGCCCACACATGGGCAGAGCAGCACCCAAAATGGAGGCTCCCTGGCAGGTAGGAAATCCAGGGGATTTCCGGGATTTTTCTCCATTCGGGAGAACAGCGGGAAACGGATTAAAATCTGGGGGTTTCCTGCGAAAAATGGGATACTTGGCAGATAAGGGTTAGGATAAGAGATGGTGACTGGCCCATGGTCACCCAGTGACTGAATTGGGGTTTGAACCTCTGGTCTCTACCTTTCTTTTTGGGGGAGGTAGTCATCTAGTGGCACTGGCTTGTACTTATTCTAGGAGACAAAAAGCTCTGGTAAGTTTGAATTGCTATAATATTATTGTTCGCATGTGTGTGTCCTGTTATGCATCCTCCTGCCCTGAGATTGCTGGACAATAAAGGGCAGAGTACAAGTTTCACAAATCAACAAACGAATTGCAGTTACGCAGGCAAAAATAAGCAGGACTCTGCCCCAAGGCCAGGGCTGACCCCAAACCCTTTTGCTGACTGAGATGAGGCGGAAGGGACCCACCCCTTCCACAACCTGCAGTACCAGCAGCCACACCTTACTGTAGATGTCACAGGGAAGCTGCTACAAGTCTAGTGAGGCTTCACCAAAGTGTTTTGCCAGACAGCTGTCTGCAACAGGAACTTGCTGCCTCTCCCAATCTCCTGCTTGAGACAAGTGCCTCAGTATGACTCACAATTGGGCTGACCCTGCCTAAAACAGACAATAGGTAACTCCTTAAAATAAGTAGATTAACAATGCAATCCTATACATTTTTACTCCGATGGACATTCTCCCAGCAGAGCTTACTCCCCTAAATCAAGCAAAATAGGTAGAAATGTGAAACAAGGCTTGTTGTAAGTATCCCAGCAGTATTAGATCAGAAGCAAGCAAAATTTAGTTTTAGGGATGGCAATGGTAGCTCGAGAAACATGCCTCTTTCAATGTCATAGTGACTTTGGAGAGTTGGCAAACTCAAGAATGATGACCTAGACTTCTTTGTTATCTTGGGAAGTCTTTTAAAGAGCATTTTTTGGATCCTGTGACAGAATGATTTTAGCTGACCTGGACCTACCACAACAGCCAATTCCCACAGAAATAGTATCTTAATTCTAGTGTTCCTCTGGAAATGAAGGTGCACATGTGCAATGAAAGATCAGAGTGGATTTTGCAAGGGACAAATCTGTAAAGGAGAGTTAGAATGGTGTAGTGGCTATGTTGCACTGGGGAGACCTGGGTTCAGATCCTGACATAGCAATGGCATTCATTGGGTTATTCTGGGCAAATCAGTGTCTCAGTTCCTAAGGGTGCCCAGCTTTTGCGAGGATAGCATGGCATAACTTTCATAGATCACCTTGAGGTTTTTTTTGGGATGAAATACAAATCTGAAGGAAAATCATATAGATGCAGCCAGCAGGAATCTGGGGTGCTCTTCATAGACTGTGCCTGAAAAATCCATGCTGATGTTATATTTGGCATGATGGTGTGACTTAGTGGATGATGTGTTGAAACAGAACTTTGGAGAGAGATATGGATTCAAGTCTTAAGTCAATCTTGTAGCTCAATTAGTAGCTTTGGCTCAACACTAGCAAGAAGTAAGTTATCTCGTGAAGGTGGCATCTCTGAACAAGTTATCTTTAACAAACATGCTTTGTGGAAATTTTGGTTTTGAAGCAAAGAGGATCCATTTCTCTCCCTCCCCACCCCCAGTTCCAATGACTAAATCTTTCTTCTTGTTCCATAACTGATTAAAGATGAGGGAACAAAGTCTGCACATCTCACTGAGTGAAGGTATAAGTATATTAAGAATCAGACCATAGAGCATCTTGTATAGTTTTGAGTGGTTCTGTTTCTTTTTGTAATGCCTATAAATCCTGAGATAGTTCGGCAGTAGAGCATGAGACTCTTAATCTCAGGGTCCTGGGTTCAAGCCCCACGTTGGGCAAAACATTCTTCCATTGCAGGGGGTGGACTAGATGACCCTCGTGGTCCCTTCCAATTCTACTATTATTCTATAACTATATTCACAGGAGCAAGAGGAAACAGTGCTGCATACCTCAATAGGAGATATATACGGTAGGATTAAGGACTTTGGTGGCATCTGTATGTCACTAAGTATACTTGTTTCCAAACGGGAATGGTTCCCAGCACCTCTCATTGATAAACTGAGCCCTTATTGTCCTGGGCTGAGGATAAAACACTGCACCATCCCATGAACCAATGCCAACCTGGAATGCCAAAATATGTGTCATGTGCCTCACAGTTCTCTGCAAATCATTTGTTTAACCACTTAGGCAGCAATCCTATACACACACTTACTTGGGAGAAAGTCGTGTTGAACTCCTAAGAACTTCTAAGAAGGATTGTATGCCCTATGCATTTTTACTCAGAGGTAAGTCACATTGGATTTAATGGTGTTTACTCCCTGGTAAGTGCACATAGGATTGCAGCCCTAAATGCTTTAAAACCCTTGTTTTATTTAAAACCAAAAACAACAAAAGTAAGTATCCAGTTCTCTGGTCACTGAGATGTAGCTGAAAACAGGATTTAAAAAATAAACAAAAAATAAACAGCTACAGTACAGTATCTTAGTGGGGGGAAATAACATTAGTAAAGAAGCCAGATTCATTGCATTGTAAAACAACCCCCCCCCCAATCTTGTCAGCATTTTCCAAGGACTGAATCTTTTTTAAAAAAGCAGGAAAGAATTTCAGATAAAGGATACGGTAGGAATATGTGCAGCGTGTCCACCAGTAGTTGATTGGTATCGTCCAGGACCATAAAAATGATATGCACATTATGCTAATATCATGCAGATTAGCTGCAGTCCACCAGCTCATGACATTTTTCATATGCACCCCTCGATGCCTCCACCGCCCCTTCTCCGACAAAGGGACTCCAGTTGGCATGACCCTGGAGTTTGCCTGTCCTTTCTCATCAGCCAGGGCAGCTGTCCCAGGTGCTGAAGCCGCCTTTGCATCCACGAGGAACTGTCCATGGTGCTGATGGTACCTAAGGCGCTGTCCCTCCCAGCACCACCTGCCGGTCCTCCCTTCTCTAGCGCCAGTGCGCCCTGCGCTCCCCCCAGGGCTCCTCTTCCCTCCCCAATCAGCGGCGCTTCGTGACTGCCTGGCAGATGCGTCACGCTCGGGCCCGGAGTTCCCTTCCCCGATTCGTGACTCGCCTGCCGGAGTCTCGGGCGGGACTCGGCAGTCTCTGCAGCTCCGCGATCTGGACAGTTCCCCTACCCTTCTCTCCCAAATTGACAGCTTCTGCCTTGCTACCCTCTGGGGCGCCCCGATGGAGAAGGTGAGCTTCTGCCCTACTGGGAATAGACAGGGAAAGACGGAGACGGAGGTGAGGTGGAAAGGGCTCTTTGTAGTATCACCGTAGACCTGCCCTTCTATGGATATCTAGACAAGGTTAGGGGGCTGGGAATGATGGGGCAGTGGTGGTGGAGGAAGAAGAGGAATTGGGGAATGGTGTGGGAAACTGGAAATGTACCAGAGGAGATCAGAGAGTACCGGGTGGCACAGGGATGTGATGGTTTTTTGGACACGCTGGACTGGGGCTGAAACATGACAGTTGTGTTTATGTGTGCATACATATAACACAGAGATAAAAGGAGGCAGAAGGAGGGAGGACCGTGTCAGAAAAAACAAAGAGTATGTTAGTGTTTTGGTTTTGCAGGAGAAGGAGAGAGGCAATGGCTGGTTCCTGAAGGGGGGAGGCAGGCATGATATGCATCGTTGGCCACAGTTGTTTCTGTACATTTTTGCTCCCCTGTGCCCAGTTCGCAAGCCCTCCCCCCCCCCAACATTTTAAGAGCTCTGATTTGGGTGTGTGCATGTTTTGTCATTATTTACATGACTGTATGCTGTTGAGGTGGAGAGCTTGATTCCCTGTCTAGCCAATAATACATGCTCCTCTGTATTTGAATGTTGGGGTAGAGATGTGTGGAATTGTGCATGCGTGTTAACGCATGCAAATATCGCAGGATGTTTGGTTGTGTGAACGTGTGCACTTGAGCAAAATGCGCAGGATGTATGCCTAGGTGTGTGTCACTTCTGACTTGACAGGTTTTCTGTAAGGAAAACACATGTCAGAAAGAACATGCAAACCATGTATATATCACCCTGCATGTGGGGATTGCTGGTTCATCAGTTTTTTGTTTTGTTTTTTTGTTTTCTCTGTAGGCTCAGAAGCCACAGTTGGCTGTGGCTTCCCACTGTTTGTACCCTACAACAGACATGTGTGCAATCATCGCACGCAATAATCAACACACAGTTTACACACTCTTTCCTGCGCATGTGCTTCCTATGTAGAAAAAACTGTCTAATCTGAAGCAGCCTTAAGTATAAAAGTGTGTGTGTGTGTGAGAGAGAGAGAGAGAGAGAGAGAGAGAGTCACAAGCTTCTTGCAGAAAGGCTTGTCAGCATGGAATATGTTTCTATATTCACACCGATAAAGTGTTGCACGTGTGTGCCTATGGTATGAAAATATGTGTGCATGTCTGGATGTGTGCCTTGGCATGTATGTATGTGAATGAAATGTGCGGTGTATACATGAGAGAGAAAGAGAGAGAGAGGGAGGGAGGGAGAGCAGGGGAAGATTTATATATATATACAGTACACAGTCTGGGTGTGTGACAATGTAGGGTTCTGTAAAGAAGATGGTGTGTTTGGGGCTCTGGGTGCATGTGTGTGCTTGCACAAACATGCCCACCAATGTCAGACACTGGTGCCCATTTCTAGATGTGTGGCTCATTTCAGTGGTTTCTAAATCGTTCTTATTTTACATCTATGCGCAGCTGCTAGTCAGTTAGGAGTTTTTACTAGGTAGAATCTAGCCTTTCCTGGAAAGGCTCAGCCCCATCCAGTGGTGGGATGGAAGGGCACTCACTCAAGAAACCCATCTCCTACCTTGCACACCCCCCACTTGGAAAAGGTAGAAAAGTCAGCGTTGAATGGGCACTATGGGCGGGGTGATCCATCCATCCGTTGAGGTTTTGGCTGCGTTGAGGGAAGAGGAAGGCATCCTAAAATCTTAGAGAGGAGACTGGGAAGAGGTTAATCGGAAGCTTTGGAAAAGGGCTTGGCCATGGGCTTCTGCAGAGGCTGGGGGCGGGGCGGGGTAAGGAGCCGAGCTTGAAAGCGGGTCCGTTCCCCCCCCCCCGTTTTGTTTTGGGCGGGTGGGGTGAGGCTGAGAGAGACTCGATGACGAGAGATTCCCCCACCTACAGCAGATAGACGGTGGCTGGCTGCGTGGGTGGCAGAATCAGGGAGCTCCCCAGGAAGGAAGGATGAAAGGAAGGCGGCGGGGGGTGGGGGCATCTCATAGAGAAAGGGGCGGGGAGTCTGGGTGGGACCCAGGGACGGTGTGTGCAAGCCCCTGCTGCCAGCCCCGCGAGAGAGGCTTCGGAAGAACTGCAGGGAGGAAGCGAGAACCTTCCTAGCCTGCGGAGCCAAGGCTGAGGCAGGAGAAGCGAGAGAGGGAGCGCTGCAGTCGGGGGTGCAGGCAGCGCTAAGGGAGTGTCCGAGCCACCAGAGAGGTCAGCAGAAAAGAGGGAGGCAGCAGGCAGCCCCATATAGGCGGAGAGATGGCATTCCAAGAGCAACAGGTGGATGCAGGAGATCCGAGACTGGAGAGACCTGATATCAGGCAGAAGCTGCTGCTGCTGCTGCTCTTCCCTACCGTGCAACTGAAGGGGAGAAAAAGGAAAGGAAAAGGTCTTCCCTGGGTCTTTTTGCGGTCTGGGCTTTCTGGGTCTGTCCAACCCCCGTATCAGAAAGCCCTTACCCCAAAAAGCATCCGGGGTTGTACGATGGCATCGCTGGACCGCCACCAGGGGGCACCCTGGAGAGGTCATTCCCACTGCAATGGGCTTGGAGGAGGCTCCTTCATTCGGCGCCCAGAAAGGCTTGCTCTCTGTAGCCCATTCTCTCTCTCTCTCTCTCTCTCTCTCTCTCTCTCTCTCTCTCTCTCTCTCTCTCTCTCTCTCTCTCTCTCTCTCTCTCTCTCTCTCTCTCTCTCTCTCTCTCTCTCTCTCTCTCTCCTGCTCGCGTCCACAGGAGGAGCCGGCCGCGCAACGCAGTAGTGAAACCCCGCTTCGCTTGCCTCGTCTTCTAGGGAGAGGCTGATTGACGTCAGCGGGAGGCACGGCCCCTCTCTCCATCCCATGCTCCACTCTGGGAAGTGAGACCATCTCATGGAAGGAAGTTTGGCTGCTCCTGGTTTTGACTCTCCCAGCGCCAAGTTCATCTTCAGTAGTGAATCTAGGACCCACCTGTCCCATGCATGTGATAGGTTGCTTGTCTCTCCCCATTTCCTTCTTTTGACTTCTGCACTCCGCTGCCACCTTCCCTTCTTTCCACCGCCACCCTTCCTCTGCTCTGTCTCCTCCCTCTCCATCTACAGCAGGTGCCATCCACAGCGATGTTCATGGCGGCAGCCGCCTTTCCAGTTGCAGAAAGTCATGGCTCGCTCATCCGGCTTGCTTCAGCCAAAGGAGGCAGGAAGGTCACGTAGTCCCAGGTGCACCCCCCCCCTCACAGCGTTTCTGGAGATTTCAGGTATCCACCACTCGCTGGGCAGAATCTCAGGGATAGCTCAGTCGGTAGAGCATGAGGCTCTCAGGGTTGTGGGTTCGAGCCCCACGTTGGGCAAAAGATTCCTGCATTACAGGGGTTAGGACTAAATGACCCCCGGGATCCCTTCCAACTCTACAAGTCTATGATTCTATGACTTCTATGCTCCTTCTATGCTCCCTTCCATCACCGCCTCCCTCTGCTCCCTCTCTATCCACCAGGCGCCATCCGCAGTGGTGTTTTCTGTATGTCTGCGGGTGAGTATGAGGCAGAAATGTAGCCGGGAGCTTGTTCACACATTTACCAAGCTGGCAGCCCTCTCTGTATGGGGAGGCACCGGCAACACATGCATCCGCTGTCCTGCAGGAGATGGCTCGTTGTTGTGGCTAGAGTGCTGGGTTAGGACTGAGGAGATCCCAGGCTCTGATCTCTGCTTAGCCCTGCAGCGTGCTGCAAGTCACCATCTTGCAGCCTGACCTGCCTCACAGGGTTGTTGTGAGGATAAAAGTGGGGTGTTGGTGGTAGACGACCATAAGGACACAGCATTCTGCCTTTTGCTGAACCAGATCACAATCTACATCATACACCGTGCAATCTATATCATACACTGACTGATAGCGGCTCTGCAGGATTCGGTCGCTTTTAAAAGAATTCGAGAACTTATTTCCATTTGATTACACTGTAATATAAAACAGGATCTTGCTTCTCCAGACTTCCGGACTTTCCCCAGCCCTTCCTGGCGGTGCCAGGGATTGATCGAGCCTGAGACTTTTTGCCTACAAAGCATGCACTCAGGAATCTGTTTTATACCGAGACAGATCAACTATTCTTCTCACTCAGTATTGTCTATGTCGTCTGGCAGTGGCTGTTCAAGGTACCAGGCAGGGTTCTCTCCCAGTATCCTCAGGAACCAGGTGTGCTAGTCTAAGTTCCTTGGGAAAAGAGTGTGATAGAAATAGAACCAATAGATGCATGTGGAACCAAGGAAGTTCAGTGCATGATCTGTGAATTTAAATTTATTTAAAATACTTCTATACAGTCCCATGAGGTTCTCGAAGCATCCTGGCAAATGTTTTGTGCAGTACAGGGAACCAGGCAGAGGGCCTTTTCGGTAGTGGCACCCACCCTGTGGAATGACCTCCCATCAGATGTCAAGGAGATGAGCAACTATATAACTTTTAGAAGACATCTGAAGGCAGCCTTGCATAGGGTTTAATGGGTAATGTTTTATTATGTTTTTATATATGTTGGGAGCTGCCCAGAGTGGCTGGGGCAAACCAGTCAGATGGGTCAGGATACAAATAATAAAATTATTATCAATAAATTATTGTCCTGGGGCATTACCTGGAACAGAAATAGCACGGTGATCCGAATGGTGCTGGGATCATTCCTGACTTCATCCTTGTTCTCCACTGGTGATGCCAAACCTTCTGAGGGAACGGGGCTCGCTCAGCTCATGATGGAAGCAAACCTTCCCTTGCTTCGGGTTTTCATGTGCACATCCAATTCCCCGCAATCCCAGTCTAAAGAAGGCATTGGGAATGACATGGATGCGTGTATGGCAACTGGCAGGCAGTGGAAGGGAAGGACCTGGGCCTAGCAGGCCATTGAGTGCAGTAGATGGCTGGTTTGGGGAGTGGGCAAAGGGACACATTGACACTTCCTTCCAGGCTTTTCAGTACATCCACAACCATAGGGCCATGGCTTGTATTGGATATTGGATATTTTTAATGTTTGATGCTGTATTGTTTTTAATATTTGGTTGGAATGGGCAGGGTATAAATAATAAATTATTATTATTATTATTATTAATTATTATTATTATTTATTGTGGACTGACAAGATCACTCAGACAGGCAGGAATTCTCTGGACAATCTTGGGCAAACCATTCTCCCCTCTCTGTTGCACCATCTGCAGTTAGTGACCTGCTTCGCCGCATTTCTGTCCGGATCAATGAGGCAATTACAGTGGTACCTCTACTTTTGAATTTAATGCGTTCCGAACACACATTTGTAAGTCGAAAAAAATTGTAAGTCGAATCCCATAGGAATGCATTGGGAGAAAAAATTCATAAGTCGAACCAACCCTATCTAAAAATTCGTAAGTAGAAAAAATCCTATCTAAACCGCATCCAAGATGGCAGACGGAGCTCCATTTGTAAGTAGAAAAATTCGTAAGTAGACTTATTTGTAAGTAGAGGTACCACTGTATTGCAAAGCCCTTGCTGCATTAAACAGAGTTTAGAGCAGTGTTTCCCAAACGTGGGTCTCCTCTCCAGCTGTTTTTGGACTACAGTTCTCATCATTCCTGACCACTAGCTAGGGGTGATGGGAGTTGTAAGCCAAAAACAGCTGGGGACCAAAGTTTGTGAAACATTGGTTTAGAGAAATTGCTAATTTGCAATGCTAGTGGTGATGTCGCTTTGGGGTCTCCTTTGCCCCTGTCCTCCCAGCAGCCATCCAAAGTGTTAAAACCATCCAAAGAAGAGAAAGGGCTGCTGTGTCTCAGGTGAGCCAGGAAAGACTCCCTGGTCTAATAGCCTGGGCAGTTTAAAACAGCCTTTCTCAACCTTGGTTCCCTAGATGTTGCTGGACTACAACTCCCATCATCCTTAGCTAACAGGACCAGTGGTCAGGGATGATGGGAGTTGTAGTCCAGCATGGGGAACCAAGGTTGAGAAAGGCTGGTCCAGATAATACTGAGCTCCATGGATCAATGGTTTGACTCACTAAGAGGAAGCTTCCCATGTTCCTAGGAATGTTTTTCAGCCTGGGGGGGGCCATATTCCCTTGAGGGTAACTTTCCAGGGGCCACATGTCAGAGGTTGGTGGTTCCAGAGGTGGGTCCCGTAGGTTGAGCAATAAATGAACATTTTACCCTTGTGCAATAGGCTACCCACACTCACACGCCTACAGGAAGAAAGGTGCTCTAGGAGAGGTGCATAAGATGACCCCCTCGCAGACTGAAGGTGGCCCACCTGTTCTCTGAAATATCCGGATGGAGATGGTCCTTGGAAAAGCACACCGATTAAATGCCTGCTGAAACAGGAAGGTTTTATGTGTTTCTCTAAATGTCTGTGGATGTTCCTTCACTTTCTCTAGGATGAAATAAGAGGCTCCTATTGATCAGTACTTCCAGGACAGCTTTGCAGCGTTGTTACTACCCCCCAAGCACTTATTTGAGAGGAGCATCCTAGGATGCCTGTAGTGCATTACGGCGCTGGGTGGACAGGGCTGGAGAACTGCTGGCTCTCAAAATATTGCTGGACCAACTCCCCTCAGCCCCAGCTAGCAGGGCCACTGGTCAGGGATGGTGGGACTTGTGGTCCAGCAACATCTGCAAGACCAAAGGTTCCCCACCTCTGGCCCCTGGGCTCACTAAACCCAAAGCAGGATAGTCTGTTCTGGCTTCTAACCAGTACAAAATTCATTTGGAAATTTGAAATCATCAGAGTGGGGTGCAACTGAGACCTGGAGTGGCTCGTTTATTACAGAAAATAATCACCTCTCTTTAGATGTTATTGTACAGTGTTAAGGTAAAAGGTAAAGGAACCCTGGGCAGTTTAGTCCAGTCAAATGTGACTAGGGGGTGCGGCACTTATCTCTCTTTTCAGGCTGGTGTTTGTTCACAGACAGCTTTTCCAGGCCATGTGGCCAGCATGACGAAACTGCTTCTGGCACACAAAGGACTGTGACAAGTGCCAGAGCGCACGGAAACTGCATTTACCTTCCTGCCACAGTGGTACCCATTTATCTACTTGCACTGGCGTGCTTTCGAACTGTCTAGGTTGGCAGGAGCTGGGACAGAGCGACGGGAGCTCACTCCGTTGCGGGGATTCGAACTGCCAAGCTTTTGATCTGCAACCCCAAGAGGCTCTGTGGTTTAGACCGCAGCAGCACCCATGCCCCTACAGTATTCATCATGTCCGAATGGTGATTATAGCATAAATGATATGTGTTTTTTTTTGCATTTCATTTTTAAAATAATTGTGATGATGCATGTGAGCCACCTTGGGAGAGCTTGGTGTGAAAGGTGGCAAAGAAATACTGGAAATAAATAAAAAACAGAATGATGGACACAAATCTTGGGTGTTGTGCTGTCTGTGTTTTGCACCCCACTATATCTGCATCAGAGCAAGGGGTCCTGGGGTAGTCATTTTGGATCATGGCTCTTTTGATACGCTTGAGCGAAAGCTCGGGTGGCTAGTTCAGTTCTTGGGCATCGCTGGTGGGGACTTTATGAATGGAGGCAGGAGAGAAGCACAGGCAACAGGAGAAAATCTTGAAGGAAGAAGCAGAGAAACCACGAGAGTGTGTGGAGCTGTGAGACCATTTGGACGCAATGGCCATAAAAACTTGGGCATGAAGTTTTCAGGTTGACGAACAGCTACTGGCATTGTTGCTGTCTCCCGAGAGGCAAAATCTAGATGTGTCCGCTTTTGCCTGCTGGCTACCAGTGCAGCCTTAATGGAACAAGCTGACTGATGTGACATTAGGAGACGTTTTGACTCCTTGGGTCACTTCCAGGCAGAGAACTGATGGAACAATTGTCCTGATATGTTTTCACAACATTTGCACATTTGCACACTTCCCAAGCTGTATTTTTTGTGTAACTTTTCACATCACAAAAAGTTTTATTATTATTAATATTATTATTATTATTATTATTAACCTGGATTTGTTGGGCAAGAATGCTATTTAGCCATTGCTATTTGTCTCAATGTACCCAATTAGCTGTGATTCCTGCATTGCAGTGGGTTGAACAGATAATCCTTGGGGGTCTCTTCCAACGCTACAATTCTATGATTTTCTTTGCAGTGGGTTCTGAAGGTGCACTCTTTCTGTGCAAAGGGTATCTAACTGGATGTGTGGGAGATTTGCATGAAAGTGCACCAAGTGGGAAGACCTCTTGGAACTCCACTAAAGGAAGGTCCCTTTGGAACATTAAAAAAACAAAACAAAAGAATCCAACCCAAGTGTTTTCTATTGGAGGTTGTGAATCAGGCCTTCTTTTGAGCGCCAGATTACACCTTGTTTCCCCTCCCTCCAGCCCCAAACTCCCACATATTACCTGACATTATTGTAGCATTGCTGAAAATGATGTTCGTTTGAGCATGTGCAAAGTGGCCTTCCCCAATCAAAGCAAGGCCTATCATGAGGGTTCAGAGCAACGCATGGATGGAATCATTTAAAAATCCTTAGCATCTGTTTTTGCACTTTTGTGTTCAAAGTGATTCACACGCCTTATTTTTCAAACAGCAACCCTGTGAGGTAGATAGGATTTTCCTGCATATCAGGGGGTGGCCTGAGATTGAAAGGGGTTTTTAGCCAAGTCACACACACACATTCAGGGTGGAGGTGCCATTGGAACCAGGGGCCTCTTCCTGATTCATAACTAAGACGCAGCATCAACTGATCGCCACTTCCGTCTTGGTGGAATGAAGAGAGAAGTCCCTGTTGCTTGCATGCCGCCTGCACAGTGAGAATCGTGGTCCCTGTTAATCTACGTCACTTCTACGTCTTGTGATCTGAGCTTCTACCCTCTGTGCTTTCTGTTCTGCCACTTTCTGAGCTCTCTGTGATTTTGGAGAAGGGTGTGTGTGTGAATGCTTTCCAGAGACTGAATCTGTTGAGCCTCTCTCTCCCGGTGTTTCTTCTTCTCCTAGCTGCTCCCTATCCAGTATTTCCCAGCTTCTGCCTTCTGAACGACCGTATGTCCCTCTGCAAACCACTGTTCCAAATCTATACTGTCCTCCTGCTCCGGGGAAGATTCAGGATCCGGAGCAGGAGCAGGGGGAGGGGGAGGCTCCCACCATTCCTCCTCTGTGCAGCCCTCCCCAGCACGGTCCCTGACATCAAATAACTCAATGAGGCATCTGTATGGTTCCAAGGTGGTGTCCCCCTCCAGTTCTGCCCACCCCCAGATCTGCTTAGCTTCTTTTTTCAAAAAATCCTTCTTATTCATTTTCCAATTAAACAATACAAAAACAAAACAAAACAAAACAACATACACAAACACAAACACACACAACAATTAAACCAAATATTTGTATCATAACTTTCTCATCTCATCTCTTTTTTGCTCTATTGAGCTGAGACCTCCCTCCCTCCCTCCCTTCACACGGCTTTGTTGTTTTACTCCCGTCTCGCAGTTCCTTTTACAAGTTCAATCTCAGTTCGTAGGATTTATTTCAGTCCTGCAAGTGTCTTTATACTTGTACAGTTTTTCTCCAGATAGTCAATGAATTTACTCCACTCTCTCTGGAACTTTGTCTCTCCCTGATTTCGGATCGCACAGGTCAACTTGGCCAATTCAGCAGCATAGTCCATCATTTTTGTCTGCCACTCCTCAATAGTTGGAACCTCTTGTGTTTTCCATTTTTGGGCTAATAACGTTATCGCCACGGTTGTAAAATACATAAAAAGTCTCTGATCCCCCTTAGCAATCTCATCCCCCATCAGTCCCAACAAAAATGCTTCGGGGTTTTTTTTTGGTGAAAGTGTATTTAAACATCTTTTTCAGTTCATTATATAATCTTTCCCAAAATCTTTTCACTATCTCGCATGACCACCACATCAGATCTGCTTAGCTTCAGCGCAGTTGATATAGTGTGCACTTTCAGGCAACGCTCTGGGACACAACAGCTACTGGCTGCCAGCAGAAGGTTTAAATACAATCATCAGGGAGGTTTTCTGGGACCAGGCGGGCAGGCCTGGCCTCCAAGTTCATTCGGCTTGGGACCCTCGTACCTACAGGACCGCCTCTCCTGGTATGCCCCGCGGAGGACCTTAAGGTCCACAAACAACAATACTCTGGAGATCCCGAGTCATAAGGTGGCTAGATTGGCCTCTACTAGAGCCAGGGCCTTTTCAGTATTGGCCCCAACTTGGTGGAACGCTCTTTCCCAGGAGACCAGGGCCCTGCGGGATTTGTCATCTTTCCGCAGGGCCTGCAAGACAGAGCTGTTCCGCCTGGCCTTTGGGTTGGACTTAGCCTGACCCCTGTGTTTTCCTCCCTCATGGCCTGGATTTATGGACTACTTGAAATGAGGCTGCATTTTAAATTTTAATACTGTATTTTAATCAATTGTTTTTATGTTTTATTGTGGTTTTGTTGGTGTGAGCCGCCCTGAGCCCAGTTTTTGACTGGGGAGGGCGGGGTATAAATAAAAATTATTATTATTATTATTATTATTGGGGCGTGAGAGGTGCAGAGTGAGACTACAATACAAATCAAGCAGAAGGATGTTTACCCCCAAAATATTTCTCTAGATCTACGTACCCACATGGCAGCTTGTGACTCTCAATGGTGGTCATTCAGGGCAATATTAATAATATTATTATTTGAATGTGTATACTGCCCTTCATCCATAGATCTCAGGGTGGTTCACAACATAGAAATACAAAACACAGAACACTGGTGGTGTAGGTAGAACGCAGCCCTCGTGGCTTGTAGCCTTTGGTATCCATGAAGCAATGGGATTTCTTGCAATGGAGAAAACATTCTTATTTTAGGCTGCAATTCTTTGCTCTCTTGCATGGAGGTCAACCCCAATGAAGACACTATGGCCTACTTTTTTAATAAGCATTGCATAGGAGTGGACTGTGAGTTTCACCGAAAGTTTTTCACCCTGATCTCACCACAGAAACACATCACACAAAGCACAGCACCTTCAACACGCAATGTAATCTCTCTAATATTTAACCCCATTCATCACATTCTCATAATTATCATAGCTCAATGATTTATTGAGTACCATCCAAACAAACATCTCAAGGTGATGTACACCAACATTAATTAAAAATACAAAAATAGCAAACGAAGTGAAGGTCCTGTGTGAGTGCCTGGAGGCGGTTGGAGGGTGGATGGTGGCTAACAGATTGAGGTTGAATCCTGACAAGACAGAAGTACTGTTTTGGGGGGACAGGGGGCGGGCAGTTGTGGAGGACTCCCTGGTCCTGAATGGGGTAACTGTGCCCCTGACCAGGTGCGCAGCCTGGGAGTCATTTTGGACTAACAGCTGTCCATGGAGGCGGAGGTCAATTCTGTGTCCAGGGCAGCTGTCTACCAGCTCCATTTGGTATGCAGGCTGAACCCCTACCTGCCCGTGGACTGTCTTGCCGGAGTGGTGCATGCTCTGGTTATTTCCCGCTTGGACTACTGCAATGTGCTCTTTGTTGGGCTACCTTTGAAGGTGACCCAGAAATTACAACCAATCCAGGTTGTGGCAGCGAGACGGGTGACTGGGAGTGGCCGCTGAGACTATATAACATCGGTCCTGAAAGACCTACATTGGCTCCCAGTACATTTCTGAGTACAATTAAAAGTGTTGGTGCTGACCTTTAAAGCCCTAAACGACCTTGGCCCAATATACCTGAAGGAGCATCTCCACCCCATTGCGAGGTCCAGCATTGAGGGCCTTCTGGCGGTTCTCTCACTGCAAGACGTGAGGTTACAGGAAACCAGGCAGAGGGCCTTCTTGGTAGTGGCGCCCGCTCTGTGGAACGCCCTCCCATCATCAGCTGTCAAGGAGATAAAGAACTATCTGATTTTTAGAAGACATCTGAAGGCAGCCCTGTTTAGGGAAGTTTTAAATGTTTGATTCTATTTTTAATATTCCATTGAGAGCCGCTCAAAGTGGCTGGGGAAACTCAGCCAGATGGGTGGAGTATAAACAATGCATTATTATTATTATTATTATTATTAACAAAACCAGCACCATGCCAAATAGATGCTCATTATGAAGTCCCATTTAACCAGCTAGGAAAGCCTGTTGGAACAAGAATGTCTTCAAATGTTTCAGATATGTGCAGAGAGTAGGTGCTTGTTGTGTCTTGACACAGAACAGGGGCAGCCATGCTCAAAGTCCTCTTCTGAGTTACTGCACAGTGCGCTTCTGAGATCTTTGGAACTTGCAAGGGGAACTCTTCTGAAAATCGCAGTGATCTACTGCCTGGATAGGGGACAAGGCAGTCTCTTAAGTTACATGATCTTGTGCTGTATAGAGACTTCTATTGAGGAATTTATTTGGATTGATAAAACAGGATGCTCATCAACAATGAGTACAGTACCAAGAAGTAATTATACACAAATCAGGACTGCCCTTAAGGTGAAAAGGTAAAGGACCCCTGGACGGTTAAGTCCAGTCAAAGGCTTTCAGGCTGAGGGAGCCGGCGTTCATCCACAGACAGCTTTCTGGGTCATGTGGCCAGCAGGACTAAACTGCTTCTGGCACACAGAGGACTGTGACAGTAACCAGAGCGCACGGAAACGCCGTTTACCATCCCACCACAGCGGTACCTATTTATCTACTTGCTCTGGCGTGCTTTCGAACTGCTAGGTTGGCAGGAGCTGGGACAGAGCAACGGGAGCTCATCCCATTGCAGGGATTTAAACCGCTGACCTTCTGATTGACAAGCCCAAGAGGCTCAGTGGTTTAGACCACAGCACCACCCATGTCTACATCAAGTGCAGAAACCGCTTTCTTGACCATTGGACCCACTCTTGGTCTCATCTGCTCGATCTGCCTGTCTTCATGTGCAGGGGAAGTCCTTAACTCGCTGAGGGTTTGAGGCCCACTGTCTACCCTTGCCTGGTTTAGCCAGCTTGTCGAAGCCGTTTCCCAGGGTGTGGCCGCTGTCACATGCTGACAGCTTCTGGAAGCCGCAGGAAAGAGCTGGGTGGAAGGTGGGGGCCAAAGGTGGACAAACTACCCCAGAAGCGGCACAATATGTCCCCCACCAGAGGTACTACTACCCCTTCCTTAACACTCCTCCCCTAACCCCCCACCATGCTCTCTAACCAACTGAGCTGACCAAACCCCACGCCAAAGGATAAACGGACATAAATCTGACATCAGGAATCACAAGACAGAGAGAAACCAGTAGGAGAACACTTCCATCTCCCAGGACATTCTATACAAGATCTCAAAGTAGCTGTCTTATGACAAAAGAATTTCAGAAACAGACATGGAAAGAGAAGTTGCTGAACTGCAATTTATCACCAAACTTTAGAACCACGGAGAAACCTGGTCTAAATAAAGACATTGGATTCTTATCTCATTATACATGATAAAGCTATCTTTAGCCATCTCGCCCATTGCTTTTCCTATGGGACCAATTTGCAGTTGTAAAGGTAAAGGTAAAGGTAAAGGGACCCCTGACCATTAGGTCCAGTCGTAACCGACTCTGGGGTTGCGCGCTCATCTCGCATTATTAGCCGAGGGAGCCGGTGTATAGCTTCCAGGTCATGTGGCCAGCACGACAAAGCCGCTTCTGGCAAACCAGAGCAGCACATGGAAACGCCGTTTACCTTCCCGCTGTAGCGGTTCCTATTTATCTACTTGCATTTTGACGTGCTTTCGAACTGCTAGGTTGGCAGGAGCTGGGACCAAGCAACGGGAGCTCACCCCGTCACAGGGATTCGAACCGCCGACCTTCTGATTAGCAAGCCCTAGGCTCAGTGGTTTAACCACAGCGCCACCTGGGTCCTAAACAGTCGTAAATTCTTCCTGTAAGACCAAATGCAGTCATAAACAGTCCGGTTTCCCACCACCCTTCTGAGTAATACCCCTCTCCACCCTCTGACTATACACGGGGATCTGGTGACTTCTGTTTCAGTGTATCTGAAGAAGTGTTCATGAACACGAAAGCTGATACCAATGAGAAACTTAGTTGGTCTCTAAGGTGCTACTGGAAGGAATTTTTTAAATTTTGTTTCGACTACACCAGACCAACACAGCTACCTACCCTGTAACATGAGCTGACTATGTTTAGCTGTCTGGTTAGATGCAGCGACTAGCAGCTTCATCCAAGACAAAATGGCCGAAGAAATTGACACTTTTTGCGTCGGGGGAGGGAAAGCACATTGCATTGCACAGTGGCACTGGAAATGTCAGTCGGGAGAGAGGGGCTGCTCTGGTAGGGGAGATGCTCAGCAGTGCCGCTGGGACCTAAAATGATTTCCTTGGAAATGATGGGGGAAGAAGCAATGCAAGGTAAATAAGGCCTCACAGCTACCCTAAAGGTAGAAAAACATGTCAGAAAGAACTAGAACCAGCTGAAGCTACACGTGTTACTCCTGTGAATAAAAGGGAGGGTGGAAGTGGAATTATTCCTGGGGGCGGGCGGGGGGGGGGAGGAATAGAAGATGCCATCTGGTTGGGTTAGAAGTAGCAAAACTCTGGGAAACCCCAAAGTAGCAATGTTTGTTGGAACAGGTGGGAAAACGCGGCCTGCTTTGATAAGGTCAGAATCAGCTTGCTGCTTTGGGAGGAGAGGAGATGAAACAATACTCTCTTTTTTAGAAAACATTTGGAGAAGTTTATCCTTATAAACAAACAAATAAACAAATGAGCCAGGCAACTACAAGTTCTTAAATAAGAGAGAATTTACAGATGGAGATTTTATTACATTTTGTAATTAGCAAGATGTTCCCTTTTTTAAAAAATGCATTTCTCCTCATCTTTGTTCTCCTTCCTTCCTTCCTTCCTTCCTTCCTTCCTTCCTTCCTTCCTTCCTTCCTTCCTTCCTTCCTTCCTTCCTTCCTCTCTCTCTCTCTCTCTGCCTGCCTTTCACTTTTGTTATTCTTCTAATCTGTTCAAGTATTTCTAAGCCATTTGAGTTGGTGGGGGAAATGCCCTTATGGATTTTGTTCCTACTTTGGCAATTTTTTAAAAAAGGAACAAGAAATCCCCTCTGATTTTACTTACACCCACACCCACACACCCTTTTAAACAAACAAACAAACAAACAAACAAACAAACAAACAAACAAACCCACATCTCTCCATCCATTCAGACAATCCTGGCTTTCATTCTGCCTCCTACCTCCTCATGTGCCTCATTCATGCTTTCCCTCTTCCCCTCTTCATTCACTCCTCCATCCTTTCTCTCTCTCCCCCTCCGCATCACGTTTTCCATTCATTCCCTTTTGGGCTCTGCTCACCCCACCCACAGGAACAGCCTGGATAAGCTGTGCGGGAATGTGCCATGTGTAGGAATTAAAGCCAGCATAGCAATGAGGAGGGGCTTTGGTGTGTGTCTGTGTGCGAGACAGAGGCGATGGAGTTGCCCATAGCATTAGGCCCTGGTACCCCCTAGAATTACACCACACTCCCTTTCAAGGCTCTCTCTCTGTGTGTGTGTATATGTGAATGGATGGGGACTGATAAGCAGCATCCGTGTGTGGATGTGTGAGAGGGAGGAAGGAGGAAGCAGCATCAGCATCAGCAGCCCAAAACGTGACCAGCCTGTATCAGTGCATACAGCGGGAGCCCGAGGCTGAGAGTGGAGGCACACGTGGGAGCTAAAAATAAAACATCCCAGCCCCCGCTCCCGGTGACTTGGGGAGGAGGGGGCCTGCAAGGATCTAAAAATATTTCACATGCCATGAGAGCTGCTGCTGCTCCCCCCCCCCCGTGTGGGGTGATCCGTGCAGGCCTCATCTCTCTGCATCTCCCTGCAAATGAGGGGATCTGAGGCCATGCACCTTTTTTCTCCTCCCAGTGAGTGCAGAAGACAAACAGCAGCCAGCTGAAATGTCCTCAAATGAAATCGCCACCATTCATTTCTAAGAACAGAAGGATCAGGCGGGTGACCCACGGAGCCCAGCTTTCTGTTCTCACCATGGTCAACCCAGGTGCTTCTCCAAACCCTGGGATAAGGACATGAGCCTGGCAGCACTCTCCCTACTTTGGATGCCCAGCAAAGGGTATTCAGAGCAGGGGTGCCAACTTGAATTTAATATTTTTTTGGGGGGGGACGAGAGAGAGACAGGTAAGTCCCACCCCAAATACAGTCATACTTTGGAAGTCAAACGGAATCCGTTCTGGAAGCAGGGGCATAGGAAGGGGGGTACGGGGGTGCGGTTCGCCCCGGGTGTCATCCCTGAGGGGGTGACAAAATGGCACACCATGGGGGGCGGCACTTACCGCAGGGCCTGGCTTGCAGTGTGCCCGAACCATGCGTCTCTCCTGGGAGTGACGCAGTGGCTCGGGCCCCCGTGCTGCCCCAAACGGCAGTGTGGGGCTTGCGTCCGCCAGGCAGGCTCCGTGGGCAGCTCCTTGCACTGCCCCCATGGCGGCTCGTCCCGCCCACGCCGCTCCGGATGGTGGAGCAGCTAGCTACACCCCTGTCTGGAAGTCCTGCAGCCAACCAGAAGCTGCAGGAGCCCCGTCGGACGTTCGGCTTCCAAAAAGAGTTCACAAACCGGAACACTCACTTCCAGGTTTTGATTGTTCGGGAGCCAAAACATTTGAGAACTCGAAAACCAAGGTACGGCTGTAATCGATCACAGGATGTGGCATTCCCCCCATTTGATGGCAGTGCTCAACAGTGGGGGGGGCACGGCCCCTAGGCGTTGGCTCCTATGATTCAGAGACATATTGCCACGAATTTGTCTCATCCTATTTTTTAAGCTTGCATCTAAGTTGAATTTAGTGGAAAGCTTGCATGTACAGTGGTACCTCGGTTTATGAACACAATTGGTTCCAGAAGTCTGTTCATAAACTGAAGCGTTCATAAACTGAAGCGAACTTTCCCATTGAAAGTAATGGAAAGTGGATTAATCCGTTCCAGACGGGTCCACGGAGTACTCAACCTGAAGCGTACTTAACCCAAAGCATGGGTGTAATTGTTTCCGGAAGTCTGTTCATAAACTGAAGCGTTCATAAACTGAAGCAAACTTTCCCATTGAAAGTAATGGAAAGTGAATTAATCCGTTCCAGATGGGTCCGCGGTGTTCATAAACCAAAAATTCATAAACCGAGGTTCTACTGTAGTGGAATTGTTTAAAATTGTTTTTTCACTTTATGTTTGCCACCGTAGGCTCCTTTGGAAGGAAGTCCGGGATGCAATTCCTCCCACCCTGTGTATATTATTATTATTATTATTATTATTATTATTATTATTATTATTATATGATACTATGATACTCAGGGCTTTTTTCCTGCTGATACTGCGAGTACCATCCTCCCCCCAATGTTAAAAGTGTGGCACTTAGTGTAACGAATTCATTGTGAGTACCGGCACTATATATATAGCGAGAGTGATGGAAGAAGAGGGCTTCTTAACTGAATATTCAGCACCCTCATGAAACTGCAGTTTCCAGAATTCTTTCAGGAGAGCCGTGACAGCTGGGAGCAGCATAATCGAAATCCACCATGAGCATTTTGTTTTGGGTGGTAGATGTGCTTGTTGAGACCCTACCTGCCTGCAGACTGTCTCGCCAGAGTGGTGCATGCTCTAGTTATCTCCCGCTTAGACTACTGCAATGCGCTCTACGTGGGGCTACCTTTGAAGGTGACCCAGAAACTACAACTAATCCAGAATGCAGCAGCGAGACTGGTGACTGGGAGTGGCCGCCCAGACCATTTAACACCAGTCCTGAAATACCTACAGTACATTGGCTCCCAGTACGTTTCCTTTTTTAATTTTTATTAATTTTCGCATACAACATATTCCATTATCAAACATTTGGGCTCATTACATTCATTATCTTTACAAATTCTCTATAATTCTCAAATAAAAATTCAACTTAATATAGTACTGATAACAACAACAACTCTTAAAATTCAAACCTAAAGTTACAAAAATTCCTGATGATCGACTTCCACACTACTTTCTTCTGTTATTTTTAGATTCATGTGTTTGGTTGCGCGGTATAACATTCCTTATCGTTTCAGTCTACTTTCAACATTCTTCATATCGTTTTTAAACCTTCATCCTCTTTCTTTTGTACTTATATTTTCTTGTTTAATCCTATATATATATATATGTGCGTATTTAATTTTTATTTTATTTTTTACTATACATTGTACTTGTATTTTCTATCTGTATGTCCAATAAAGATTTCTAATTTGTTGTTGTGGGTTTATTTCCTTCTGTGAGTAATTTCTTATTTGAGGTGTTATTTTGTTTCAACTATCTTATCTATATATGCTATAAATTTTCCCCATTCTTTCATGTACACCTCGCTGCCTTGCTGTCTTATTCTCGATGCTAGTTTTGCAATTTCCATATATTCCACCATTTTCCTTCTCCAGTCTTCTACTGATGGGATTAACTCTTGTTTCCAGACCTGAGCTAGAATTACCCTCGCCCCTGTAGTGGCATATAGGAACCATTTCACATATCCTTCACAACATCTTTTCCCACCATTCCCAACAGGAATGCCTCCGGCTTCTTTTTTATTGTATATTTAAGAATCTTTTTGATCTCATTATATATATCTTCCCAATATTTCTTGACTTTTTCACAGGACCACCACATGTGTATGAAGTTGCCTTCCTTGGACTTCCAGTACATTTCCAAGCACAATTCAAAGTGTTGGTACTGACCTTTAAAGCCCTAAATGGCCTTGGCCTAGTATACCTCAAGGAGCATCTCCACCCCCATCATTCAACCCAGACACTGAGGTCCAGCTCCGAGGGACTTCTGGCAGTTCCCTCCCTGCGAGAAGTGAGGTTACAGGGAACCAGGCAGAGGGCCTTCTCAGTAGTGGCGCCCGCCCTGTGGTCAAAGAAATAAACAACTGGAAGACATCTAAGGCAGCCCTATTTAGGGAAGCTTTTAATGACCGATGTTGTAATGCATTTTTAATCTTTTGTTGGAAGCCACGCAGAGTGGCTGGGGAAACCCAGCCAGATGGACAGCGTAGAAATAAATTTATGATTATTACTACTACTATTACCTCCACTTTAGGGGGGAATCTTATAAAATGTTCTGGGCACACAGGCTGAAGCAAAAACTGGAGAAAAGTTTGTCTGCTGCATGCCTGCTTCATGGAAAGGAGCTCACATTTCTACTTACGCATAGGCACATGAGAAGAGACAGGCATTCAATCCCTCACATTGCTGCTTTTCATAATGAAAAGCTCGTTCAGGGATGGTGGGAGCTGCAAGTCCTATAACAGCCAGACAGTGTGCTGCAGTGGTTAGAGTGTCAGGCTAGGACCTGGGAGGCGAGGGTTCAAATATGCACATGGTCATGGAGCTCACTGGATAACTTTGGGAGCCAGTCCCTGCCTCTCAGCCTAACCTACCTCACAGGGGTGTTGTGAGGATAAAATGTAGAGGGAGGAGAACCATGTGCGCCAGCTTGAGCCTTTTGGAGGAAAGGCACGGTATAAATGTAATAATAATTAAATTAGATAAAATAAAGAGAACACTTGCAGGGAAACACGTTGACTATGCATGCTAGAGTCTAGAGGACCTACAATGTCCATTGTAGCTCATTTACAACACTGCCCTGTCTATGCATGTTTACTCCAAAGGAAGTTCCATTGAGATCTATGGGGTTTACTGCCAGGTAAGTAAAGTGGGTGCAATCCAGCCAGATGGGTGGTGAACAACAACAACAACAAGAACAACAACAACAAATAGAAAGTTGAAAATTGCAGGGCCTAGAATCATAGAATCCTAGGAGTTGGAAGGGAGTCAAGAATCATCTAGTCCTGTGGTTCCCAATTTGATTTTTAAGGGGGGCAATTCGAGAATGAGTTATTAACAGTGAATGGCCTTTTAGGCTTCCTTCACATGAATAGAAGTTCACTTTTTGAATAATAAGAATTACCATACTTTTCTGTTTATAAAATGCCTCCATGTATAAGACGCCCCCTATTTTTTTTGGGGGGGGGACTCCGATGTAAGAAAATGGGGGAAGATCTATCAGTGTATAAGACCCCCCCAATTTTGGACATCATTTTTAGGGGGGAAACCTAGTCTTATACACGGAAAAATACGGTATGTGTCATGGGTGGGGTGGAGTGGGGGACATCAGGATTTTAGAGATGCTTAGATGGGCCATTGCCAAAAAAGGTTGGGAACCACTAATTTAGTCCAACCCCCTGCAATGCAGGAATGTTAGCCAAGGCGTTTCCTTGATTGCTATGGGTTTTAAAATCCTATCTAAAATTGTTCTCTGAGATCTTTTGACCAATTTGGCCCTGTGTGCATGCAGTGCCAAGCCAAGATGATGATGATGATGATGATGATTTACTTATACCCCGCCCATCTGGCTGGGTTTCCCCCACCACTCTGGGCGGCTTCCAACAAATACCAAAATACATTAAAATATCACAGATTAAAAACTTCCCTAAACAGGGCTCCCCCCAAGATATCCACAAGCTGCTTTTAGAATTCCTTTGCAGCGACTTTGGTCAGCCCTTTGTATGATTAGGTGAGCAGTCCAAGATTCGGCACCTAACCATAGTTACCTGTCAAGTACAAACCTGGAGGTACTACATTTTTTCAGCCTGCTGCTGCTGTTCAAAGGCCTCTCCTTTGCAACCGTGACAAACAGGGTGCAGGCCGTTTTCTGTAACGTCAGACGCACACCAGTCCTGTCCCCGGATATTTGCATTAACCATTTGCACATTTGTGCCATTAACCTGCGGAAAATGGTTGTTTCGATAGGATCACATTAATCCAGTGCTTTACCAGCTGCACTGGCTCCTGGTGGAGTGCAGGATCAGGTTTAAGGTGCTGGTTTTGACCTTTAAAGCCCTATGCGGCTTGGGACCCTTGTACCTACGGGACTGCCTCCCCTGGTATGCCCCGCGGAGGACCTTAAGGTCGACAAACAACAATATTTTGGAGAACCCGAGCCATAAGGTGGCTAGATTGGCCTCTACTAGGGCCAGGGCCTTTTCAGTATTGGCCCCAACTTGGTGGAACGCTCTTTCCCAGGAGACCATGGCCCTGCGGGACTTGTCATCTTTCCGCAGGGCCTGCAAGACAGAGCTGTTCCGCCTGGCCTTTGGGTTGGACTTAGTCTGACCCCTGTGTTTTCCTCCCTCGTGGTTTGGATTCATGGACTACTTAAAATGAGGCTGCATTTTAAATTTTAATATTGTATTTTAATCTGTATTTTAATTAATTGCTTTTTATGTTTTATTGTAATTTTATTGGTGTGAGCCGCCCTGAGCCCGGTTCTGACTGGGGAGGGCGGGGTATAAATTATTATTATTATTATTATTATTATTATTATTATTATTATTATTATCTGAAGTACGTGCACAGCGTTTGGAGGAGGAGGAGGAGATAAATATATACACACACTGAGTTTGCAAATTAACCATTATTGGAAATTCACATAACTGTACTTTATAGACTCCCTGGCTTCTAATAACATAGCCTCAGAGCAGCCTCTGGTGGCAGCAAGGAGGAACTGCACATTGAGTCTTGGAGTGACAGCAATACTGGCATTAATAGCTGGGGTACTGGAGTCTGTTAGTGAATATTAGAAACTAATATTAGAAACTAATAATATTTAGATAATATTTGGGATATGAAGGGAAAATACAAGCTGCAGAACTGTGCCAGACAAGGAATTCATGGTTTAGCTTATGCAAGCCAGCCAGCCAGGGCTAGGTCAGTGCAGAGCTGTTAAGGAACAATGGGAAACCTATTATTATTATTATTATTATTATTATTATTATTATTATTATTATTATACCACCATTATATTGCAAGGATTTCAAGGTGGTGCATATGATTCCTCTCCTCCCTATTTCACTCTCATAGGTGAAAGTTCCTAAATAAGAGAGAATTTACAGGGGCGGGTTAGGCTAAGAGATGGTGACTGGTTCAAGGTGACCCTTGAGATGTGGTGCTGTGGTCTAAACCACTGAGCCTCTTGGGCTTGCTGATAAGAAGGTCGGCGGTTCGAATCCCCGCGATGGAGTGAGCTCCCGTTGCTCTGTTCCAGCTGCTGCCAACCTAGCAGTTCGAAAGCACACCAGTGCAAGTAGATAAATAGGTACCACTGTGGTGGGAAGGTAAACGGCGTTTCTGTGTGCTCTGGTTTCTATCACAGTGTCCCGTTGTGCCAGAAGTGGTTTAGTCATGTTGTCCACATGACCCGGAAAGCTGTCTGTGGACAAACGCCGGCTCCCTTGGCCTGAAAGCAAGATGAGTGCCACAACCCCAGAGTCACCTTTGACTGGAGTTAACCGTCCAGGGGTCCTTTACCTTTACCCAAGGTCACCCAGGGAGGTTCATGGCTGAGTGGGGATTTGAAGAAGAAGAAGAAGAAGAGGAGGAGGAGGAGTTTGGATTTGATATTCCGCTTTATCACTACCCTAAGGAGTCTCAAAGCGCCTAACATTCTCCTTTCCCTTCCTCCCCACAACAAACACTCTGTGAGGTGAGTGGGGCTGAGAGACTTCAGAGAAGTGTGACTAGCACAAGGTCACCCAGCAGCTGCATGTGGAAGAGCAGAGATGCGAACCCGGTTCACCAGATTACGAGTCTACCGCTCTTAACCACTACACCACACTGGCTCTCTTGAACCGTGCTCTTCCAGGTCCTCGTCCATGCGGCTGATTGTAACTTGGTTCTCACAATTGTTCAGCAGCGTCTCTAGGGTCTCAGTTACATTAGTCAAAAATGTGTTTTGGATGTGTTTTGAATGTGCTCGGGGCTTACCTGCCCCCCAATCTTTTATTGAAGTTGGCAACCCTGAACACCAGGGTTTTGTGTAGTAAATGAATATATTTTGCAAAATTACAAAGGACACACCTTTTCTTCTTGTTGTTTTTAAAAACTTCTAAACAAGTTTTCTTGGATTTGCTGAAAACCTTTCCAGCACTTCCTTATCAAATTCCTCCTTTTCTTCCAATGCAGTTTTTCTGTGCGCACTCAGTAAGCAGAGCCCATAGATGGCCCATTGAGTATTTCAAATATTCTGATTATTTCTACTTTTAGTTAAGTATTTTTATTTATTTACTTGATTTGGGGGAGGGGGGTGGCTCCCCCCTTGTCCCCCCTGGCTACGCCTATGTATGCAAAGCCTGCAAGCAACAACATTATCTTGGCTCCCAAGATAGTAGCCGCAATAAAACTCTTCCCCCCTCTGAGTTTAATGAACTAACATTGCAGCAAGGATGTGGGCCGACCTCTCAAGCATATCACCATTAGCCACCAGGGATCCTTCCCACACTTATTCTCACTGTGACAAGGCACATGGCGAGTATTCAAATCTGGATTAATTGCTTTGGAATAACCAACACCATACTGTTCTGGTTTCACAATCGCAAACCACATTGCTGCTTTAGTCAAGAACAGCCACTGAACCCGGGAAACCTGGGGGCGAAGGCGGAAAGAATAATAGAATCCTAGAGTTGGAAGGGACCTCGAGGGTCATCTAGACCAACCCCATGCAACGCAGGAATCTTTTGCCCAACGTGGGGCTCGAACCCATGACCCTGATGTTTAGAGTCACGTGCTCTACCAGCTGAGTTATCCTAGGAAGGAATGTTTATCATGGGTGAAACGAGAGGCCGTAAAACAGGTGGGAAACCTTTTCCAGGGCCGAATTTCCACCTGGGGGGCCCACAGGGCGGTGGGGGGGGGCAGAGGCAAAAGTGGGTGGAGCAATGGAGGTGAATTTGATCTTTGTTCCTTTCCACACAGAAACTCATGTATCTCTTTCTCTCTCTCTGTCCTCCATCCAGGCAAGAAAGAGGCATGGTTAGAGTTCAGGGACACCCAGGCAAACACACACACACACACACACACACACACACACACACACACACACGGAGGACATGGAGTAGAGTTGGTGAGAGATGTGGCCGGAGGAGAAGGATGTGGCCTGAGGGGAGTCTCACAGGCCAGATAGAGAGCCTGGGGCTCTCCATCTTTGGTACAAATGATACTGAGATACTAAGAGGTACTAAGACAGACATAGGCAAACTCGGCCCTCCAGAAGTTTTGAGACTACAATTCCCATCATCCCTGACCACTGGTCCTGCTAGCTAGGGGTGATGGGAGTTGTAGTACTCCTAAAAGATCTGGAGGGCCGAGTTTGCCTATACCTGTACTAAGAGGAGAAGGAGTGAGGAAAAGAGGAATCAGGCAGACCAGGGCCCATTACAGATATTTTCCATTATAATCTGGTCTCCCCTTTTTTAAAATCTACGTAAGGGGAAAATGAAATCAAAGCTCCTCTACGCGCCTCACAAGCCTGTCTGTGGAGAACCTATCTGGGCTTCCAATGTTTTAAGCCCGTGTAAAATGATGCCATAAACCTAATGCCATGTTCTTTTCTTTGCTGTGACTGTACTGTATCATTTATTTTTTCCCATAAGAATAAAAATAATAAAGGAACTGACGCAACAGAGGACTGATTATAGCTCAAGGATACATTTTCCCTTTCTCAGTGACAGAGCCGGCCCAATACTGGCCTGGGCTGGGTGTTCATCAGTATGCGGATGATACCCAGCTCTACCTCTCTTTCAAATCAGAACTAGTGAAGGCGATGAAGGTCCTGTGTGAGTGCCTGGAGGCGGTTGGAGGATGGATGGCGGCTAACAGATTGAGGTTGAATCCTGACAAGACAGAAGAAGTACTGTTTGTGGGGGACAGGAGGCGGGCAGGAGTGGAGGATTCCCTGGTTCTGAATGGGGTAACTGTGCCCCTGAAGGACCAGGTGCACAGCCTGGGAGTCATTTTGGACTCACAGCTGTCCATGGAGGCGCAGGTCAATTCTGTGTCCAGGGCAGCTGTCTATCAGCTCCATCTGGTACGCAGGCTGAGACCCTACCTGCCTGCAGACCGTCTAGCCAGAGTGGTGCATGCCCTAGTTATCTTCCGCTTGGACTACTGCAATGTGCTCTACGTGGAGCTACCTTTGAAGGTGACTCGGAAACTACAACTAATCCAGAATGCGGCAGCTAGACTGGTGACTGGGAGCGGCTGCCGAGACCACATAACACCGGTCTTGAAAGATCTACATTGGCTCCCAGTATGTTTCCGAGCACAATTCAAAGTGTTAGTGCTGACCTTTAAAGCCCTAAACGGCCTCGGTCCAGTATACCTGAAGGAGTGTCTCCACCCCCATCATTCTACCCAGACACTGAGGTCCAGCGCCGAGGGCCTTCTGGCGGTTCCCTCGTTGCAAGAAGCCAAGTTGCAGGGAACTAGGCAGAGGGCCTTCTCGGTGGTGGTGCCTGCCCTGTGGTACGCCCTCCCAACAGATGTCAAAGAGGAAAACAACTACGGTACCAGACTTTTAGAAGACATCTGAAGGCAGCCCTGTTCAGGGAGGCTTTTAACGTTTAATAGATTATTGTGTTATATTTTTCTGTTGGAAGCCGCCCAGAGTGGCTGGGGAAGCCCGGCCAGATGGGCGGGGTATAAATAATAAATTATTATTATTATTATTATTATTATTATTATTATTATTAATATATTTTGCCGCCTGAAGCAAAGATGGTGCCCTTCCACCATTTTCAGCACAGAAACCGACTGGGCACTGGCAGCGACAAATCTTACTTCAAGACTGCCAAGAAGAGGGCAGGGTCCCCAAACACACCTGAGGGCAGCAGGCGGACTTAGGAGATTGCAGGCAGCCCCCATGGCAAACACCGCTCTGTCCTGCAATTGAATGAATGAACTGATTTATTTCGCGTGCCGACTAGAATGCAGTCCTCCAATAGAGGGAAATGGGTGCTGGTTTCGATTTGGTTATTTGATTTCTTTACCGCTTAATATTATTATTTTTAAAAAAATCTCTAAGCGGTGTACAAAAAACCGAAAGCAACCATAGACAGCTTAAACAAAACGCTACAAAAATATACATCTCAAAATGTTGAATTAATACCAAGTCACTAATGTATGCAAATCAGAAGAAAAGTAGCCAGAGTTGTCAGTGGGGTGTGAGCACGGGCGTAGCCAGGATTTTGGTTGGGGGTGGGTCAGAACAGACGTGATTGGACAGTTAGTTAAGTATTTCTTTTTTTATATACTTGATCTAGGGGAGGGCAGCTCCCCCCCCATCCTGCTATGCCCATGGTCCTATCGCATGCAAAATCCTTTTCTTTTTTAAAAGGGTGTGTAAAGGCTGTGTTTCTCCAGGAAGCCCCACTGAATTCAATTAGGCTTACTTCCAAGTAGACATGGTAAGGACAGTACTGGATAAGAGTGTAAGAGCACTTCTTGGAAGTGGTTGTTTGGTTGAAAGTCGCTTTGGGTTGCCTTGGGCAAGATAAAGCGACATTATTATTATTATTATTATTATTATTATTATTATTATTATTATTAACGCTGCAAATTTAGTGGAATGTCACTGCGTGTAACTAAGCTGATGCTTAAATGCAGGGCCGGTGCTAGGGTTTTTTGCGCCCTAGGCAGATCACCTTCTGGCACCCCCCAGGGGGTGAGAGGGAGAGAGAGAGAGAGAGAGAGAGAGAGAGAGAGAGAGAGAGAGAGAGAGAAAGGGGGGAGGGAGGAGGGGTGAGAGGGAAATAGTGAGAGGGAGGGAGGGAGGGGAGAGAGAGAGAGAAGGAAGGAAGGAAGGAAGGAAGGGGTGGGTAAGAGAGAGAGAGAGAGAGAGAGAGAGAGAGAGAGAGAGAGAGAGAGAGAGAAGGGAGAGAGAAAAGGGGGGGGAGGAAGCCTGCTCTTGCGAGAGGTGGCGGCGAGCGGCGAGGGAGGGCTCCGTCTGGTCCGCTTTCCCTTCCCCCGCCCCGCAGTGAGCCGGGGAGAAGGGAGACATGGCCGGCCGCCCCTGCGAGAGGTGGCGACAGGATCAGCGCCCCGAAAGCGCTCCTTTCGGGGCACTCATCCCGCCGCTGCCTCTCGCAAGAGCAGGCTTCCTTCCCACCCCCCTGGCAGGCTGGCCAGCACCCCCTCCATTTTAGCGACCTAGGCAACTGCCTAGTTTGCCCAAATGGACGCGCCGGCCCTGCTTAAATGCAATTTGGGCTCTGACTTCTAATGTGCAATATGGATAGCGGATGGAGTTGCAGAGTTGCTGTGAGAGGCAGATGCTGGAATCAGCAGAACCTATTCCATAATTTGTTAGTCTTTAAGGTGCCACAAGAATATTTCTTTCTGCTGCAACAGACTAAGAGGGCTATGCTTTTGGAAAAAAGGTTAAAATATTCTGGGCGTTGGAATAAAATTTATTCTGCTCATTCTCCCTTCATTTTCCCTCGCTCTTCTAGAATAGGTGGTGCTATCTCTTTCTCAGATCTATATTATTATTATTATTATTATTATTATTATTATTATTATTTGTATACCACCCTATACAGGGCGGTTTGCAAGGTAAAATCACAATATAAAAGCATAAAATGCATAATAAAAACAAGAACAACCCAATAATCTCCCAAGCCCTTGGAAGAACCAGACAAGAGCCACCGAAGCTAATAATAATAATAATAATAATAATAATAATAATAATAATAATTTCATATCAACTTTCCCATTTATTTTGCATCAACACATACATCCTGTATAATAAACAGAGAAGCTGTTAACATTAAACACTTTGTCTGCTGACGTTTCCTGACCTGCACTCTAAAAGAAATTCACCTGACATCATAGATTTCATACTTGCAGCAGCAGCAGCGAGAGGTGCCTAGCAGAACTTGGATTAATGTACTTAAAATGTCCTGTTATCTCCCCTGCAGGGAACAAGTCTTCCAGAAGGTGGCACTGCTCTCCAACTGAGCAACCGGGAAGCCGAGGAGGAGCAGGTGCTGCTAAATCCTGCAGGGGTCCTTTGTGGCACTGCCTGGGACCCTTGGCAGATGGATTTCCCAGCCCCAGATCAGGGAAAGGGGCAAGTTCCAAAATGCCGCACCTGGGCCCCAGTTTGCCTAGCCCTCGCGGGATCCCAGCTGCAGCACTGACGAATCTGCAAGTACCTGTAGAAATCAGCGATTCTCCACTGCAGAAGAACTTCCTGCACATTTTCCATGGTTTGATCCCTGTTTCCATTCCAGGCTCCCCATTTGAGAAGATACACGTTCTCCCCCGCCATGGCAAAACAATCGAAGTGGTACCCAAGAACATAGGAACGGCGGATAATCTCTTCGGCAACGATCTGAAGCGAGAATATTTGGACACGCACATGGCTCCCTCCACCCTGAGGTTCCCAAATCAAATCACCAGCGAGAAATGCAGCCCGGAGGGAGGTTTCTCAAAGCCCTGAGTGGCTGCTGTTTCTCACCGGTGATCCATATTTGGTTGCTGCGTCCCAAGCAGGGCCGGATTTAGGTTTGATGAGGCCCTAAGCTACTGAAGGTAATGGGGCCCTTTATATGTCCAGCTGTCCTTTGTCAACAACAAATTGTCGCTGTTTTTGTGTGTTGAATATATGCTATATGGTAATTTAAGGACCTAATAGGTATCTAAAGCCCTTTGCACATAACAAAATATGTATTGTTGAACTGAAATATGATTATGAAGAAGTTGTTTTTATCTTATATTTTGGAAATGTATATCCAGGTTTTTTTCCTTTAATTTTTTCTGGGGGCCCCAAGAGAGTGGGGCTGTAAGCTATAGCTTGTTTAGCTCAGTGTTTCCCAACCTTGTGCCTCCAGATGTTTTGTGACTACAATTCCCATCATTCCTGACCACTGGCCTTGTTAGCTAGGGATGATGGGAGTTGTAGTCCAAAAACAGCTGGAGGCACAAAGCTGGGAAACACTGGTATAGCTTATACGTAAATCCGGCACTGGTCCCAAGTCCAGGGCAGCTTACGTCTGTGTTGAATCGTGATTACTCATTGAGCTTCCAGGCAGGTGCTGGCAATTTCTGTATAATGGGTTTATCAAACAGGGCTGTATACATCTCCCTTGCAAGGGCTCTTAATACAGGCCTGCAGCAAGGTTCCACCTGCCAGTCACCTGCCCTCGCAGTAACATCATTTCCCACTGACATGGTTTGAAATCAAACTGTGCGGGAAAAGGCACTTGTAAGTCCTGATGATCAACTGATCCCTTTTTGTCTGAAAGTGTCTTTATCTGCCACACACTGGGTGACATATAGAACATCAGAGGTATAGGACAGGGGTGTCTGGTTTGACCTAAATGCTCTCAAAAGCCAAGTAAGGGAGGTCTGGCAGGAGGTCAGTGTGGTTAAGGTGTTGGACTAGGACCTGGGAGACCAGGGTTCAAATCCCCACTCGGCCATGACGCCTGCTGGGTGACCTTGGGCCTGCTAAGCGCACAGTTATTCCATTGGACTGAAACACAGCGCGGAGGCTAATCGTTGCATTTTTTAAGTTATGGGCATAGCAATGCAGGGAGCTGCCTCACCCTGAGTCAGAGCAATGGTTCCCCCTAGTAGTACTGACACTGTCTGGCAGCAGCTCTCTACGGTTTTTATGCAGGGGATATTCCCATCCCTACCTAGAGATTGAACCTGGGATTGAACCTGGGGCGTTTTGCATGCAAAGCAGATGCTCAGACTGCCAATGAGCTATGGCCCTTTCTCGGTTCTTTCACAGACGCCTAGTCACAGCAGCTGCCTCTTGGGGACATCAGTCGCAGGGTGAAAGGCATGATGTATTTGCCTCTCCTGAGTGGCAGGTGTCAATCTTAGTTTGTGCAGAGGAATGAGAAGGCAGGCTTTTTTGTGTGTGAAGCAAGAAGGGAAGCTAGAGAAACCAAGGCAGAAGAAACCAATTGCGATCCTCCCTCCTCCACCCTCCCCGAACCTCCTAGGTCAATTTGTTGCCTTGTTACACTTCAGAGAACAAAGAAAATAGCCTGAACATTTTCTTCATTCATGTGTTGTAAAGTGAAAAGCAGAGGAGGGGGGGAGAGGAGGGAGATTGAAGAGGGTGGGGTTTTTTTTTTGCTGCTGTTGTTGTTACTAAAGAGGAATTTTTGCATTGCCCCATCATAAGAACGCGGGAAGAACTCTCCTGGATCAGGCAAAAGAAGAGTTTGGATTTGATATCCCGCTTTATCACTACCCGAAGGAGTCCCAAAGCGGCTAACATTCTCCTTTCCCTTCCTCTCCCACAACAAACACTCTGTGAGGCGAGTGGGGCTGAGAGACTTCAGAGAAGTGTGACCGGCCCAAGGTCACCCAGCAGCTGCATGTGGAGGAGCGGAGACGCGAACCCGGTTCCCCAGATTACGAGTCTACCGCTCTTAACCACTACACCACCCTGGCTCTCCAGTGATAAATAAAGCTCTTATCTAGATAAAGGTCTTATCTAGCCCAGCATCCTGTTCTCACAGCGGCCAACCAGCTGCCCATGGGAAGACTGGAATAAGGAGGCAAGCACAACAGCACTCTTCCCACCTGTGATTCCCAGGAACCCGCATTCAGAGGTGTAGTGCAGTGCCGGATTTACGTATAAGCTGAACAAGCTATAGCTTAGGGCCCCACTCTCTTGGGGCCCCCAAAAAATCTAAAGGGAAAAAAACCTGGATGTACATTTCCAAAATATAAGATAAAAAAACAAATAAAATAAAACCTACATACAGGCTCCTATGATGTAAGTCATGGCCCCCGCCTGCTAGCCTGCTCCCTAAAATATCACTGGTTTGCTCCTTTCTATATGGCGCTGTGGGTTAAACCACTGAGCCTAGGGCTTGCTGATCAGAAGGTCAGCGGTTCGAATCCCTGTGACGGGGTGAGCTCCTGTTGCTCAGTCCCAGCTCCTGCCAACCTATCAGTTCGAAAGCACGTCAAAGTGCAAGTAGATAAATAGGAACCGCTACAGCGGGAAGGTAAACGGCGTTTCCATGTGCTGCTCTGGTTCGCCAGAAGCGGCTTTGTCATGCTGGCCACATGACCTGGAAGCTGTACGCCAGCTCCCTCGGCCAATAACGCGAGATGAGCGCCGCAACCCCAGAGTCGGTCACGACTGGACCTAATGGTCAGGGGTCCCTTTACCTTTACCTTTATATATAGGGTGCCTACATTCTGCATGGATTGGTTACATGGCAACACGTGCCAATGGCTTTAGATACCTATTAGGTCCATAAATTACCATATAGCGTATATTCAACACAAAAAACAGTGACAGTTTGTGGTTGACAAAGGACAGCTGGACATATAAAGGGGCCCCTTACCTTCAGTAGCTTAGGGCCTCATCAAACCTACATCTGGCCCTAGTGTACGGCCACCAACAGTGAAAGAAGAGCACGGCCATTGTGGCTAGCAGTCACAGATAGTGTTGTCCTCCTTCCATACTTTAACTGTTATGGCCAAAGCGAAGAAGTATTTTTTCCCCTCTAAGAAGGTTCCATGTTCAGTCCCTGGTATCTCCAGGTTGGGCTGGCAGGGAACCCTGTCTGAAATCTTGGAGAGCCATTGATCTGGAATATGGATATAAAATTTACTGCATGCTGTGGTTTAAGAGAAAATTGTATGAAAATGATATATCGATGGTATCTAACACCAAGTAAACTGGCAAAAATGTAGAAATCTAAATCAAATAAGTGTTGGAAATGTACAGAGAAAGAAGGTTCCTTTTATAATATGTGGTGGTCTTGCAGTAAGTTTAAGGCTTACTGGGAAATGATATACAATGAAATGAAAAGGATGTTCAAAATAACATTTGTAAAAAAAACCCAGAACCCTAGAAGCCTTTCTCTTGGGAATTATAGGGACAGAAGCTCCTAAATTGTATAGAAACTTATTCATGTATGTGACTACAGTGGCAAGAATGTTTTGTTGCCCAAAAATGGAAAGAAGAAGTCTCAGCAAAGGAAGAATGGATACAAAATGTTATGGAATATGCAGAAATAGCGAAACTTACTGGAAGAATAAGAAATCCAGATAACAAACTTTTTATAAAAAAGTGGAAATGGTTTATTGAATATTTACAGATAAATTGTAAACAGATAAAAACACTGGCAGGATTATTGTAATAACCTGCAGTTACATAAGAGGATATATTTAAAGAAGATAAATAAATGAGTAAGTTAAGTGAATTAGGATATGCAGAAGATATTAAAAATAAATTTAAGGAACTGCAGAAAGAGGGGGAAGGAAGTCAAGTTTTAAAATGTCAAATGACTGTAAAATCAGTGAAATGTATATATCTGAAAAGTATATACCGGTATATATATTTTTAAAGAGAGCCATTGATCCAGTTTTATTCATTCATAGATAGAGATAATGCCTATATTCTACATTCAGGTCCTATGTTTGATGTTTGAACTGCACCCTTTGTGAGCGGAGTTTGTCTTCGTTCATGCTACTTGCCAGATTTCTGCTATCTTTCTACAGCCCTTTTAGGAACCTGAAAACTAAGAAGAGTCGTGCCGATCTCACAGATCGGGTTCTCACAGACACCCCTGGAAGAAGAAGGATCCGAGCACTGCAATTCCTTCCCCCCCCCTTGCGATTCCTAGCCATTGTCGCATTCAACCAAAAATGAATAACATGCAAATCTCAAAGCAGTAAATACATTCAGGCCTTTACGGCTGACCAAACATACATTTGCATTTCCCACTTGATTCTATCCAAGGGCATAGACGCAGCCAAAGTGAAACACTTCTGAGTCCCCTTGCGAGAGGTGCGAGAGGTCTCCTGCACCTTTCATAGCTGTTGTAGAAGAGTACATTTCAGCATTTGTAAGGACACGGGTGGTGCTGTGGGCTAAACCACCGAGCCTTTGGGGCTTGTTGATCTTAAGGTCGGCAGTTCGAATCCATGAAACGGGGTGAGCTCCCGTTTCTCTGTCCCAGCTCCTACCAACCTACCAGTTCGAAAGCACGGTAGCGCAAGTAGATAAATAGGTACCGCAGCGGCGTGAAAGTAGACAGTGTTTTTGTGCGCTCCGGCTTCTGTCATGGTGTCCCGTTGCACCAGAAGGGGTTTAGTCGTGCTGGCCACATGAGGAAAGACTCTCGGCCTGAAAACGAAGATGAGTGCTGCACCCCATAGTGAAATTGGAGAACAGCCTTTACCAAAGGTGTCACGGGCTTTGAAGACACGCGAACTCAGGACGCAAGGGAGAAACATGCTAAGAGGAAGGCAAATCCACACCGTGATCAACTCCCGCCCGGAAACCAATGTCCCCACTGTGGAAGGACGTGTGGATCCAGATTCGCATAGCTGCCAAGTATCCCGTTTTTCACGGGAAACCTCCGGATTTTAATCCGTTTCCCGCTGTTACACCGAATAGAAAAAAAATCCCGGAAATCCCCCGGATTTCCTACCTGCCAGGGACTGAATTCATGGACGAGTCCTGAGTAGACAGGCCTGGGGTTGCCTGTGCGCAGCAATTTGCTTTCTCCCCTGGGGAAGAAAAGAAAAGGGCAGGGGGCAGTTCCCAAACGAGCGCACGCACCAGTCCCAGGCTGCATTTATGAGGGAAGGAAAGAGGGCGGCTTTGCTTGAGCGCAGGAAGGAGGCCTGGTCACAGAGTCCCCGCCTCTCTGCCTTTCTCCTGGCCGGGAAGGAAGGAAGGGGCGGGAACCTGGAGGTTGCCGCTTGCCGCCTTTCGGTGCAGGCGGGCTGGGCGCTCCATTCGCCAAGCGCGTGTGTGTGTCGGGTTTGCCATGGTGCTGTTGCGCCACGTGGCGCTGCCTCTGCTGCTGGCGCTGGCGGCGGTGGGGTGCCCGCAGGTGGCCTGGTCCCTGGTGTGGTACACGGCCTGGGAGGCTCCATATCAGGTGCCGCTCTGCCCATGTCTGGGCACCGGAAATCGGGCAGAGCGGCACCGGAAGTTGCTTCTACGCATGTCTGGACATGCGTAGAAGCGACTTCCGGTGCCGCGCCACTGCTGGTCGCGCATTTTTCAGCGGGAGACTTGGCAGCTATGGACTCATTGTTAAAACCGTGTTTCTGGAAGACAATATTACTTGGCTACGAGTGATCGCCAAAGGAGGAGGAGGAGGAGGAGAGGGCTACTCTCTTTTTGACTCATAAAATCACCATTTCATAGTTCAAATCGGGGAAAATAAATATGGACAAAAGTACAAAGATTCAGAAAATGTTTAGGGGTCTGCGTCCCCCCAGAAAAAAAGCACTGGCCTTTACTTACGATGCCTTATGAGGAACGGCTTAGGGAGCTGGGTATGTTTAGCCTGGAGAAGAGAAGGTTAAGGGGTGATATGATAGCCATGTTCAAATATATGAAAGGATGTCATATAGAGGAGGGAGAAAGATTGTTTTCTGCTGCTCCAGAGAAGCGGACACGGAGCAATGGATTCAAACTCCAAGAAAGAAGATTCCACCTAAACATTAGGAAGAACTTCCTGACAGTAAGAGCTGTTTGGCAGTGGAATTTGCTACCAAGGAGTGTGGTGGAGTCTCCTTCTTTGGAGGTCTTTAAGCAGAGGCTTGACAGGCATATGTCAAGAATGCTTTGATGGTGTTTCCTGCTTGGCAGGGGGTTGGACTGGATGGCCCTTGTGGTCTCTTCCAACTCTATGATTCTATGATTCTACATTTCAGCAGTTTGCATGAGAGATATATCCCCCCTTCTAGGCACTTATTCGCAGTGTAGAAGGAGCCATGTCCTGTTTAGCACCTTACATTGGGAGAAACGTCAGTGTGTCAGGTCATAGGATCTGAATGTGCTTAAATCTGGCAGGTTAGCGCCCCATTTGTCTTGAGTTGTGTTGGCTGTTTCTGCTGCATTCAGGTTCCATGCAGGTGTTAGTTATTAAATAGGGCTCTATATTCAGCTCCCCTGGAAGCAGGGCTTTTTAAAAGCCAGAACTCACTGGAACTCAGTTCCAGCACTTCTCGGGTGTGTGCCATTGCAATTTTAAGAGAACAAGGCAGGAGTTCGTTGTGAGTTCTGGCACCTCTTTTTTTAATAAATAATTTGTATTCATTTTATAGGAGCAAACAAACAAAAATACAAAGAAAAAAACAAACAACACATAATAATTCTTACTAATTTCTACTTTTTCTTAACATCGTTAGGTGACTTCCCCAAGTCCCCCCATCTGAATTCCACTTCTAATCATCTTTAGCAGTTTCTAAAAATTCAACATATATCTACCGGTATATCAAAAGCTTAACTATAGTAAAAAACGTACTCATCATAAATCCTAAACTTAAAATACAACATATAACACCTATTTCTACTTCCTTAAGAATTTCAAAAATTTTAAATATTACAATATTTTTTTCAGATATACAGTGGTGCCTCGCTAGACGAATTTAATTCGTTCCACAGGTCTTTTCTTATAACGAAAAATTTGTCTAGCGAATCCCATAGGAATGCATTGAATTTTATTTTATTTTTGCATTAATTGAATTTCAATGCATTCCTATGGGAAACCGTGATTTGCTAGACGAATTTTTCATAAAACGAATTCGTCTAGCGAGGCAACCTCCGCTCGAAAAATCCTTTCGTTAAGCGGAAATTTCGTTAAGCAGGGCATTCGTTAAGTGAGGCACCACTGTACTTTAAATTTCTTCCAGTCTTCTTCCACCTTCTCTTCTTTCTGGTCCCGGACTGACACCTCTTTTTCTAGAAAAATAGCACTGCCCAGAAGGGCTCTTAACATAGGCCTGTAGCAGGGATTCTCCTGGGCCAGCCCTTCAGATGTTGCCAAACTACAGCTCCCATCAGCTGCAGCAAGCATGACCAGTGGCCAAGGATGATGGGAGTTGTAGTTCAGCAGCATCTGGAAGCCAAAAGTATCTCTGCCCCCTGCCCTGGGTAGCCAGTCCTTTTAATTATTGTTCCATAGTCCTTTTAAAGGTTTTGCAGAAGGGCTGTATATACAGATAAATAACAAGCAAACTTCTCCAACAACAGATGGTACAATAAACGACATGTGTTTTATGCTTCTGCGGACATATCTGTGCTAAAAACCTGCACCACTTTTATACCAGCTTAACTGTCCCGCCTTCTTCCAAAGAATGGTGGTTTGCTGAGAATGCTGATATTGTTGGTGACCCTCCTCAAGTGACGACAACTTCTGAGAAGATTCAGCGCCTCTGTTCTGTACCCTTCTAGCAAATGAAGGCTGGTTCCTGAGCACACCAAACTTGCATGAACCGGCTATCATCCGCCCTGCCCTTAGGAAACATTTGAAATAATCCAGGGAAGGGGAAATTATAGCTTTTGGACTCCAGCTCCCATTAGCCCCACTCAGCAGGGCCAATCATCAGGGATAATGGGAGTTGTAGTTCGACAACATCTGGAGTGCACCATGTTGACAGCCCCTGCTCTGGTGTCGCAGAAACTCCCCTGATTCATGTGGGAATGTTAGGGATGTGGATTAGGATATATTATTAGATAGATCCTATCCAAGCTTGTGTTAGCAAGCTTCCAATATCAGCAGAGTGACATTCCCCTTTTGTGTGCAGCAAAGCGTGTGCGTTCAGGTTTGCTAAAACCTGTACAATATTATACTTCCTGGCAAAGTCCCCTTTGTCCCTCTTAAAATACACAACACAGTGTTTATAAAATAAGATAGAGTTTACTTACAGTTTCATCCTGAGTTAACAGCATAATCTCAGAAAGGCAGGTTTATGTAGAAAAGTTACAAGTATATACATCTGGAGTCTACTTAGTAAAGTAAGGCTCCATCTGGTCTCTCTCTTGGCTGCAGGCCAAGAGGGAGAACCATCCTAACTGGAGATTCTCTGGAGATGTGTTCCCATCGAAGGAGAGAAGGCTAAGAGAGAGAATGGCTGCTGGCTAAGGGCTTTTGTCCCAGCTAATCCATCTCATCTGCATATCTGGAGGAACAGGAACTTAGTCAGGTGTCCCTCCAGGTGAGTTCCTGTTAGTGGACACTCTAGGAACTGTTGTGACTTGTCTGCCCCAGTGTTCCATCCCACAATTCACACATCCTCCCTCAGAGAGAATATTTGCAGGATCTCGCAGGCACTCCAAGGCTGTCTAGCAGTCTCTACATGATGTCTCTTATTAGGATTGTTCCCAAGGGTGCACAGGATTGCAGCATTATTCTTGCTACTCCTAGACCTGGTACTTTATTAATACGCTACTTAAAAGTACTGTACTATCACGCCATCACAGGGGCGGAACAAGCACTGATCTTGCCTCACAGCAAAAATATAGAGCTTTCTGGCAAGAGCGGATGCAAGAACGAGGCATTTCCCCTTTTTAAAACACTCTGCTGGTGTGTGGGTGTTTTCCAAACTCCCACCTTTTTCCAGCACTACAGGCGAGCATCCATATCTGCAAGGCACTCCTCCTCCTGAGTGTTCCCCATTTTTTATTTATTTTTATTTCTAAAGGTCAAGGACCCCTGGACGGTTAAGTCCTGTCAAAGGCGACTATGGGGTTGCAGCGGTCACCTCGCTTTTCAGGCCGAGGGATCCGGCGTTTGTCCACAGACAGCTTTCCGGGTCATGTGGCCAGCATGACTAAACCACTACTGGCGCAACGGAACACTATGACAGAAACCAGAGCGCGCAGAAGCACCGTTTACCTTCCCGCCACAGCGGTACCTATTTATCTACTTGCACTGGCCTGCTTTCGAACTGCTAGGTTGGCAGGAGCTGGGACAGAGCAACGGGAGCTCACCCCGTCGCAGGGATTCAAACTGCCAACCTTCTGATTGGCAAGCCCAAGAGGCTCAGTGGTTTAGACCACAGCGCCGCCTGCGTCCCCGAATGCTCCCCATTTTACACAAGTCTGTGCAAAATGACCTGCAGGGTCAGCTCTACCATTAAGCAGCAGGAGGAAGCAGGCTCAGGCGGTGGATTCTGGAAGCCAGGTGTGGTTCAAGATCCATTGCGCTGCCTGAGGCAAATACAAGATGGTGCATGCACACCCCGGCCCGAGTCCATGCTCAGAAAACGCCTGGACTGACAGCTGAAACTTGCTTTGACACTGATGACAGGATAGCACCACCCACACTGCCCCTGTAGTGCAAGAAGGTGCATGACAGCCCACACGGCATGCACAAGTTCATTTTCTAACAGAGTAGAAACTGAGGCAGGGCCAGCTGGTGCCCATTGGAACTGCTAGGCTGGAAGGCAGGAAGGTCAACAGTAGGTGGCGCCAGAGCCAATGACAGGCAGAGGCAACTAATTCTAGCTCTGCAGTGCCTTGGACTAAGGAGGAGAAAGCTGACAGCCTGGGCCAACCACTGAACTAGGTACAGTGGTCTAGCATGGGTTGCTAGTGCCCAGGGCCGTATGGAGGGTTGGGTGAGAAAGAGGGAAGCGGCCAGTGTATCCGTTTTCAATGGAGCCCAACAACGGAAGTGGACAGCTTTACTGAGGCAGCACCGGGTGTTGAAATTTTGTGCTCCTAAGATTTTTGTGCCCGGGGCAACCGCCCCTCTGCCCCCCCATGCTACGCCACTGACTGGTTGTAAGTAAGAAGGGTGAAGCTGCCTGGGGGGGGCAAGATGGGGTCATTGGGGCTGTGCATGCTGATTCAGGGGCTTGGGAGGAACAGCTGAAGGGGCTGCTGCTGCTGCTACCAGCACACAGAATTTGCTGCCTGAAGCTAATAGGAGGGCCGGCCCTTTGAGGGCCACAGTAGTGGCAGCCCCAACCCCATGCAAATTCATCCTGTGCCTCTCCTGCTCCCACAATGCCTTCGTCTGTCTGCATCCCAAAATGGCGGAGTCCCTTCTGCTGCCCAATCCCTGTCTCATGCTGCAGCCTAGATAAACATCCCCAGCTTCAGAAAACAGCTAGAATAACAGAGTGCATTCTCCCTTGGCTCGTCTGTCAGCGAGATCACATTTCTGCTGGTTGTCAAAGAGGGCTGCCAGGCGCCTCTCCCTCCTTCCCCGTTCCACCTCTGGAGGGTCAAATCTCTTGTGCTGGTGGTGCTAGAGAACCATGCCAGAGGATAAGTGGCCTCCTGTGGAACTTGGATCCTGCAAGGCGCAGGAGGATTTTCAACATGGCTGGCCCTTCCCCAAACCTGCCAGGTCCCATTGGCCGACCTCACCCTAGCAGCCTCTGTGAAAGGAAGAGACAATTGGCAACAGCCAGCTCAGTTTCCACGGAGCAACGCCAGGCCAGGCCGTGCAGGAAGGGCTTGTTTGCCTGACGGCTGATTCTTGCCAACTCAAACCCCCGTTCCTTCTCGCACCCAGTTCTCTGGGACTAGCGCCCACCAATCTGCCCCGCAACCTGGGCTTCCTGGCGTTGTCCCTGAGAAGGTCCTTCCTTCCTGCTGGCCACGAAGTCCGTGGCACAGTGAACATTGCTGTAGCAGCAGAGGAGCATACAGGTCGCCGAGAAAGCCATCGCCGTCTGCCGGCACATACCCAGCTGCTTGGGGATTTCAAAAGGAGCTCTGTGCGTGTAATAGGGGAGGCCAGTTCCCTACACCGAGACACTCCCAGATAATTTCCTCCGCAGCAGGGGCCTTAATTTGCCTGGCTGTTCTCTCTCCTGGCTTATCTGGAGTTGCCCAGCCAATCCTCAACAAACTGCGTTCACTCGGCCTTCGTCATGGCAGCCCAGCATGCAGAAATAAAGCAAGGCAAGCTTCTCCAACTGCTCCCAGAAATATAGCCTACCCTCTTATATTTTCACATGCTAAGCTGCTGGGAAAGCCACTGTTTGTTTGGCTTTTTAGGACGTTGCATATATATCCTCCTGCCTTTCCAGCAAGCAGCGCAAGGTGGCATTCCAACCCCCTTCATTTCATCCTTACAAACAACCCTGTGCGGTAGGTTAGGCGGAGAGATCACGTGGGCGCTCCCAGACTGTGGCTTTTTTCAGACCCTCCAAGTCTCCCTATTTTCCAGGCGCAGTCCTGGATTTGCAGAAGGTGTCTCGGTTTCTGATTTGATCCCGGAATGTCCCGCTTTTCCTTAGGGCGTCCCTCTTTTCATCAGAGAAATGTTGGAGGGTATGGAGTTATGTGGAACGCCCCCCCCGAGCTAAGGAGATAAGTAACTGTACATCCTTTAAAAGACATCTGAAGGCAGCGCTGTATAGGGAAGTTTTTTTAAGGTTTCATGTCTTATTATGTTTTTATATACGGTATGTTGGAACCCACTCAGAGTGGCAGGGGCAAGCCAGTCAGATGGGTGGGGTATAAATGTTGTTGTTGTTGTTGTTGTTGGAAAGGGCATCCCTTTTTGCATTGGAGAAATGTTGGAAGGTATGTCCTCCCCGTTATATTTTCACATGCTAGGCTGCTGTGAAAGGAACTGGTTTTTGTTTTGGCTTTTCAGGGCATTGCATATATCCTCCCGCCTTTCCTGCAAGGAGCGCAAGGTGGCATTTTAACCCCCTTTGTTTCATCCTTACAACAACCCTGTGAGGTAGGTTAGGCTGAGAGATCACATGGGTGCTCCCAGACTGTGGCGATTTTCAGATGCAATTCAGTCACACACAAGCAAATGCAGGCTGTGCCATTATAGTTGATTGGGCAGTCCTTCACAACAAATCCGTTTCCCTCAAAGGATCGAACTCTTTGCGAGGTGGAACGTGACTGGGAAATGCATTGGGAAGGGCAGGGCAGGGCCGACCCAGCCATTTGGCAGGGTGAGGCTGGCGCCTCAGGCGGTAGAAGCCTCCAAGGCAGCTGCTCTGCCATCTTCCCTGTCAGCACAGAAGTGGTGTTGGTATTGGTGCTGATTTCACGTGAGATCTCGCTGAAATCACACAAGATTCTTATGGAATCTTTTCTTCTTCCTTCTATCCATTTTCGTGCCTTTTCTTTTCTTTTTCCTTGCATCGCTTTATTTCTTTGTAATCGAAACCTTTTCAATAAAATATGGATACCAAAAGAAAGAAAGAAATCTTACCTTATTTTGGGTGAGATCTTGCCCGGAATCAGCACCAAATGAGCTCTTTGAGGGGTGAACTACAGTTCCCATAATTCTTTTTTTGGGGGGCTGGGTGCTTTAAATGTGTGTTGACTGTGCTTTAAATGTATGATGTGGAACTAGAGATGGGTTTCTGTGGTCCTCCAGGTGTTGCTAGAATACAGTTCCCTGACCATTGGACATGCTGGCTGGGGCTGAATGGTGCTGGAGCCCAAAAATACATGAAGAACTACAGTATCTGGTTCTACATGAAGCCAAACTTTGCAGACAAGGCAGGCCCAAATAAACAGCCATATTGCTGCTAAAACATTAAAATTTATATGTTGTGTACACTTGATGTTCCAAAACCTAATCATGGCCATTTTCCCAGAAATTATTCATCACCCACTTTGCTTCATGAACCATGACTCTATATGCTTAACTTTATCATTCCAAGAGTTTTCGGCTATTCATCAACTGATAGCAGTTCAGATCTTTTCCACTCGCGAGCAGCTTCAATTCAAGCTGCTGTCAATGGATTTGAAATTAATTCCATGTCCTGTCTTCTCACTGTTTCTTTTTAACTACCCTAATAGAACGATTCGAGGGTCTGGGGAAATTAAATCTCTTACTGTCTCTTTGATTACCTTTATGACTTCTTCCCAATATTTTAGCGCAGGGCCATCATTTGCGGAGAATATAACTAGGATTCTATGAAGATTTTCATATATTTTTTCCAGCATAATACTGATCAAGATCTTTACGACGACAATGAAATGCTCGATTGTCAGCAGCTCATGAACTTTGCAACTGAAACATCCATGCTCGGTGTGTGTATCTGTTCCTGTAGACCAGGCACGTCCAACAGGTAGATTGTGATCTACCAGTAGATCACTGGATTTCTGTGGTAGATCACTGCTAGATCACTGGCACCCCTAAAAAAAGCTCACCCAAAATTTTCCTCCTCCCTAAAAAAAGCTGAACTATGACCTGAAGCCCTAAACAAAAATGGGCCTCCCTCCCTCCTAAAAGAAGCTCAACAAGTTTGACCTAAACCCCAAAAAACAGGGCTTCCCTTCCTTAAAAAAACTCAACAGCTTTGACCTGAACCCCCCAAAAGGGGGTAGATCACTCCCAGTTTTTAGCTCTGTGAGTAGATCAGAGTCTCTTGGGAGTTGGCCACCCCTGCTGTAGACTTTCATGTACTGTATGTTGGTTTATTTGGCAGACTTATATTCCACTTTACAACAATTGTTCACAAAGGGAGTTACAACTGAAGTGAAAAAAATGTCCCATAAAAAACATCAATAATGATCAGAATATTTGGACAGGTTGAGACGGGGATGTATTAAAACAGGTGACACCAGTCACAAAACAACAACAGACCCACCAAATGTCCCTATTTTCCAAGGACATTTCTAGATTTACAGAAGCCGTCCCAGTTTCTTATTTGATCCTGGAATGTCCCCCTTTCCTTAGGATGTCCCTGTTTTCATTGGAAAAAGGAAATCTTTCGCTTAATGGTGACTGCTTCTGCTGAGGCTGCACAGAAAAAGCATTTTGGTTCCAGAAATCCATTGCAGTTTTGCAGATGAAATATAATTGATAGAATTATACAGGATGGAGGGTATTAATGCATGGAAACAATTCAGATCCAATGATCTCCAGGCATGCACCTCCATGTGGTGGAGATATCAGGCGCCATTCTAGTGCCTAGGCATCTTCACTTGGCCAAAAGTGATTGAAAGTCAGGTGCAAAATTCACCTGGTGCCTGGCAAATGTCGAACACTGCACACAAATGTTTGGGCACCCTCTCTAACATCGATTCCATTGGCCATCTTCCAATCCTCTGGTTCAAAAAACGGGAAGGTTGATTTTTGGTGATGATACATAACTTAGTTAAAAGATGAGCAATTTCACGTGACGTTTCCAGAGTTTGACTTCACACTTCAGTTGCTGTGTTTTCCTGGGTTGCAAAATAGGTGTTGTTGTTGTTGTTGTTTGGTCATTTAGTCGTGTCCGACTCTTCGTGACCCCATGGACCATAGCATGCCAGGCACTCCTGTCTTCCACTGCCTCCCGCAGTTTGGTCAAACTCATGTTCGTAGCTTCGAGAACACTGTCCAACCATCTCGTCCTCTGTCGTCCCCTTCTCCTAGTGCCCTCCATCTTTCCCAACATCAGGGTCTTTTCCAAGGATTCTTCTCTTCTCATGAGGTGGCCAAAGTATTGGAGCCTCAGATTCACGATCTGTCCTTCCAGTGAGCACTGAGGGCTGATTTCCTTAAGAATGGATAGGTTTGATCTTCTTGCAGTCCATGGGACTCACAAGAGTCTCCTCCGGCACCATAATTCAAAATATAATGTAAAAGAGCAAGGAAACAAGGATGGCGGGTTAGGTGGGCCCAGAAGAGATCAGTGGATGATGATGATGATTTTTATTTTTATTACTACATAGGAAGCCTTCAGAAATATGATCACCCTCCCCTGCCAGTCTGAAATAGTTCAGTCCATACTACTGACTAGACATCTACCCTCTCATTTCATTGCATGAGAAGATCAGGCCTCGGGTGACTTTAAAAGAGGATTAGACCAAGAACTGGCCTACATGTGCAGCAGAATAAGGGGGCAATAGCCTAGAGCGCTAGAACGGATTGTACAATTTCGAACTGTAGGTGGGAGAATCACATTCTTTTCAATGCTCCTTGATGTAAAACCACCACCTTCCCACACAGAACTTGGACGTGCATAAACTCCCCTTGGACCAGTGTTTCCCAAACTTGGGTCCCCAGCTGTTTTTGGGAGTACAACTCCCATCATCCCTAGCTAGCAAGACCAGTAGTCAGGAATGATGGGAATTGTAGTCTAAAAACAGTTGGAGTGTTTGGGAAACACTGATTTAGACCCTTGGGAGGATGCATGGACGTCAAGGAGCTGGGAGAGTCCACCTTATTCTGATCCTCTCCTCCACGCGTTTGCTGCACAGAGAATGAAGTTGACTCGCAATTTGGAGGCTGTTCTGTTTTATGGGGTGTTTTGTGCTGTTATCGACCAGTGTTCTAAACTGTGATTTTAGTGTTGTAATCCGGACGTCACCCAAGAACTTTGGCTGTTGCGGGGGGGAATGATAAATTAGCAAGCCAGTAAACAAAATCTATCTCAATTGTGTCTACTATGGTGTTGACCAGGGTTGGGGAACCTCAGGCCCCCGGGGGATCCAATGTGGCCCTCCATATCCTTCTACCCAGCCCCCAAGACTCTTTCCAAGCCACAGGAAAGCTCTGCTCTGTGCAATGGTTTTGCCAGGCTGGAATGTGGGTGATAATGCCTCTGTAGCTATGAGCTTGTATGTGTGAATCTCTGACGTATCTGCGACTGGAATTTAGCCAGCTGCACAGAGGCCAGAGTTAACTGGAGAGGTTCGGAGGGTGGCAACACAAGAACGGGGCCTTCTCTGCAGTGGCTCCCTGTCCGTGGAATGCTCTCCCCAGGGAAGTTTGCCTGGCGCCTTCATCCCACACCTTTAGGCACGAGGCAAGAACGTTCCTTTTTAACCAGGCCGTTGGTTGATCTGATTTTACATCCTATGCCCTTTTAAAACGTTTTTTTTTTTGAGGGGGTATTGGGTTGTTGTTTTTATTTTTATTAGGCATTTTGTGGTTTTATAACTTGATTTTATTCTGTGAACTGCCCTGAGACCCCCGGGTATAGGGCAGTATATAAATTCAAACAACAACAACAACTACTACTACTACTACTACAACAACTCATTGCTCCACCCACTTCTTCCTTTGGCTCGAATCACTACTGATATGTGGCCCCCATAAAGCAAGTTTTTGTTTCTTACCCATACCTCATATAGCGGCTTCCTGATTACATGAGATAAGAAACCCTTATGTGCTTTAATCTTATTATACCACAGGTAGCTATGCCAGCCAAATATATTATTGAACCCTTCTAGGTCCAAGAGGTCTGTGTCTTTCAGTGATGCCCATTCTTTTATCCATGTCAGACAGGATGCCTCGTAATATATCTTGAGGTCTGGCAGCGAGAAGCCCCTCCCCCTTCTTATGTATTAAGAGCTTATGTTTTATTCTAGGGGGTTTCCCCTGCCATATATACTTTGATATTGTCTTTCTCCATTCCTCGAACTGACATGTACCCTTAATCACTGGCAGCATTTGAAATAGGAACAAAAACCTCGGTAATATACTCATTTTCACCGTGGCAATCCTGCCCCATAACGACAAATATAAGTTGTTCCATACCTCTATATCTTTTTTGATTTCTTTCCAGACCTTTACATAATTGTCATTGAATAAGTTGATGTTTCTAGGAGACAGCCAGATGCCTAAATATTTTATTTTATTTGCCACCTCAATCCCATATTATTATTATTTTGTATCTCTTCCATTTCTTTTTTGGTCATATTTTTCATCATCATTTTTGTTTTGTTTTTATTTATTTTAAATCCAGCCACTCTACCAAATTGGTCCATCTCTCTCATCATTTCCTTCATACTGTACTAATATCAGGGTCTTCTAATGTTAGGACAAGATCATCTGCGAAGGCTTTCTGTTTATAAACTTTCCTTCCTATCCTTATCCCTCTTATCTCTTTGTTCTTTCTTATATTTTCCATAAGTACTTCCAGCACTAATATGAACAGAAGAGGTGATAGGGGGCACCCCTGTCTGGTGCCCTTTGTTATCTCTAACTCCTCGATAATTTATCCAGAAAGCTATCCATGACAGAATGTGGGATGAAAAGGTTTACCTCCCCGGTGGTGTACATACTTACTTTGCTTTCGATCGACAGCAGCACTCCAGGGGCTTTCCCAGTCCTGCCAGCAGACGAAAGGGATTGATACTGGACTTTTGTCGTGCAAATCATGAGGCTTCTGAGCTACGGTCCTCCCCTAGGTGATCAATCCAGGCCGTGGAGCCACAAGCTCTTTGAAACGCATTTTGTCATGTCAGAGTGCCATAATGGGATTATATGGCTACTACGTGAAGATAGGGAGGCCACCCAAGCGAGCTCATCGTACCTGTCGTGGCTGCTCCATAATTTGTCGAGGCTCCTGGCTTATTGCGCAACTGCACATATTTGCTTCTTGCTTCCCAAAATCTGTTGCAGCTCCTTTCAGCACCTTTCAGAAGGCAGCTCAGCACCTTTTCCTGACGATAGGACTGCCTTTCCTTTACCCACAAATGCAACACGTTTTCTTCTCAACCTCATAGCATGTCACACTGTTTAGAGATGTATGATTTCTGGTGGGGGCATGGAAAAATGTGTGCATGTAGCTTCTGGTGAGAGAAGGGGGGGATTAAAATTTTGGGTGGCCTGAAACATTTTTAAATATTTTCTCAGCAGCAATGAACACTGGTTTGGATTTCTGACCCATTTTTGCTTGGCCTTAGCTTGGGGTGCTAATTTATGCCATCCGTAAGCAGCAGCAGCAGCAGCCACCACTCACACCTCGCACTGCGTGGGTACCAGTTTTACAGCTGGTGTGTGGAGGTGGTTATATCGAGAACAGCCAGGGGAGGGGTGACCCCGAAAAACCAGTGCTTGGTGTGGTGGTCACTGAACAAGTTTCTGGGATCAAGGCAAAGAGCTGGGCAATATCACAGGAGCCTGGAACCGGGCAATGTACTGTATCTACTAATAAGGACATTCTTAGGACATGGAGATCATTAGACATCCCTTGACAGAGATGCCAGGGCTGAACCAGAAATTTTGTTTCCTGAAGGTGGGATGTCGCTGAGTCAGTTTTTCTGGACTGTGTATGTTCAGTGCTCTCTGGGAACAGAAGGCATGGAACAACAGCCCTGATCGGGCAAAGCAGAATTAAGACTGTGATTGGCAACTCCTGTGATTGGCAGGCAACATAAAGCCTTTGGATTGGTTACTCTCGATGTAAACAGAACTATGGTAGGAGCCTAGCTGTCTCTCCACACCTGGTCAATAGAGCAGAATGTTTCACCGGTGGCAATTCCAGCTTCAGCAGCTGACCTCATGGAACCTGGACCACAAAACGCATATGGTCTGCATTCATCTATGACTGCCCACAGGCCCTGTCTTGCCAAGAATGGCAAACTGATGGTTCCCACACTGATTTCTGAAGCATTTTTCTAAACTGAACAGATAGTTCATAGAATCGTATAGTTGGAAGGTAACCCCCGAGGGTCATCTAGTCCAACCCCCCTGCAATGCGTAAATCTCAGCTAAGGCATCCACGACAGACGGCCATCCAACCTCTGCTTAAAAACCTCCAAGGAAAGAGACTCCACAACCTCCCGAGGGAGACCTTTTAACTGTTGAACAGCTCTTACTGTCAGAAAGTTCCTGATGTTGAGTTGGAGCCATGGGTTCGAGTCTTACCACCAGAGCAGGAAAAAAACAAGCTTGTTCCCTCTTCCATGTGCCAGCCCTTGAGATATTTGAAGATGTTGTTAAGCAAATAACTGCAGAGTGGGAATTAATATCCCCTCTTGGTGCTGAGGTAGGAAGGTTTGAATTTTAATTTCCCCTCTGCCGAAAGGGATGCTGAGTGGGAATTCTGAGTTACAAGCATATGGGGCTGAGGGTGTCCTGGCTTGAGTAACTTGTTAATGGATCACAAGGGAGATCAACATAGGATGAAGTATGAAATTGGAAAAGACAAGCTGAGCCCATGGAGGAATTATGGTTGTAGGTTGCTGTTGTTGCAGTGACACAAAGAAGTCATATCACCCATAGAATGATACTTTTGGAGGGGTGGCTGTCAGTTCCAAACTGGTTAGGCCAGAGATAGGGAATTTATGGCCTTCCAGATGTTGCTGGACTACAACTCCCATCACCCCTCACCTTGAACACACTGGCTGATGGGAATTAGTAAGTCCAATAATATCTGGAGGGCCACACAGTGGCATAGTGTGGGTTGCCAGTGCCCGGGGCTGCATGGAGGCGGGAGGGAGAGAAATGGACGGAGTACATTTGCATTCAACTGCACAATGATGTCCGAGTCACCCAGGAGATTGTAGCCGCAGAGATAAGAAGAGTTGTTGCAGGGTTACTGTACATATTTTTATTGTAAACAATACTTAGTCCTTTTTTCTCAAACTCTCACTCCTTCTCCACCCCACTGCACTGGCACCTTGTTCATTCCAAAAAGCAGACTCTGACATGACTTTCTGGCGGAGGTGGAGACCTTGCATGGCACTCCGGCTATCCTTGGACTCCAACTTCCATGGCCAGTGGTCAGTGATGATGCGAAATGTAGCCCTACAACATCTGAAGGGAAACAGGGTCTCTGCAGCTTCCTTACAGAAACCACAAGAGTTCAAATTTAAGGAAGGAAACACCCTTGGCCAACCCCGATCTCTCTCGCCACCAAAAGAACACAAGCAAACTACTGTACACAAACAAAGCTGACATTAAGTCCTACATATATTAAACAAAACAGAAACATTGTCACCTAATCCCACCCCCATCCACCCTCCTACCTCGTTTCCCTCTTTCTTCTTAGGGTCTTAACAAATGAAACGGATTTGCAAAAATGATACATGTAAAAGTATGAGAGAGACTGCGCACACCTTTGTAATTCAAGAAATCTTTAATAAAAAATACTTTAAAAAAAATAAGGAAGAGCAAGCCTGTCAGCTTTCTGTTTTCCTGACAACCATAGGCTACCTAGTCCCAAAACAGACAAAGGAGCAGTGAGATTAACTAGAAAGCACCAGTGGGGAACCTGTGACTTTCCCAGATCTTATTGGACTCCCAACTCCCAACACCTCCAGACCTTGTGTTCAATGGTCAGGGATCATGGGAGTTGTCTCAAAAAAATAATAATACTATCTGGCAGGCTACAGGTTCCCTGTCTGTGGTGTAAGGACAGTTCCTAATCTAGTTCATTCATCTCTTAACACAAATGACACTTGAGTGCATTTATTATTATTATTAGGCTGGCATGATGATGATGCGACTCCGTCTGCTCAGTGATGAAAGGGGCTACGGATGACCTGCTCTTCTCCTCCTATCTGGTCACCTCGCACCATCTCAGTGCCCCTTTCGCCGCAGGTCCTGGGATCTATCCAGAGCCGCGCTCCCTCGACAGCTTCCTGACCCGCGGATTCCCGACCCAAAACAAATAAACAAACAAACAACCCGACACACACACACTTGCAATCTCCATAATTGGGCAGCGAGGGGAAAGAGAGCGAGAGCCAGAGAGCTGTGAAGAAGGCCTGGAGCAGACAAGCCAAGCCAAACCACAAGCCTCTCCACGGCGGCCCATCCGTCTTCCTCCCCAGAATAATGACCGCTACGTCGATCTGAACGAAGGCGCGGGGTGGCGTCGCGACTAGGAGCTCGCTTTCCAATAAGTGGCCCAACCAAAGCAACGTAGCCATTCCTTCCCCCCTGCATTTTTGGTAAAAACCAATCAGGGGCGCAGGCAGGAAGACCACCTGCTTCTAAGACCAGCTCCGGGGTCTTCCCCACATCAATATTCTGCCCACCACGCCTAATGATCCCACCTGCCCCCCCTCCCGCCCCAGTTCTCTGCCACCGTCTTCTCTCCCTCGCTGCGCCTTGACCACCATCACCCTTTTTACGCACGCTCTCTCTCTGTCTCTCTCTCTTTTGCTCGGTCCATCGCTTTCGCTCCTTCCCTAAGTCGCTCCCCGCGTTACCCTCCTTTTCTCCCCCCACCCCCGTCGCACTCGCTCTCCCCTCCCCCTCCCCGCTTCCTCCCCCCCCTCCTTCCCACTATTAGTATTCCACTCGCGTCCCTGCTCCTCGCAGGAGCGCTTTTGCTGCAGCGCTCCCGACGCCGTTGGTTGGCTGGCTGGCTGGTTGGGTCGGCTTCTTCCTTGGCAGCCGGGTCGGGTCGGAGCCAGGACGAGGGGTTGGGGTGTGTGCTGGCTTGCTTGCTTTGCGTGTGCGTGTGGGTCTTCGCTTGCTGCCGCTTCATCTTCGCCCCCTCCCCAAGGCCTTGGCGGGGCTCCCGTTGGGTCTGATCCGGGATCTGTATGGAGCCCAAACATTAGGGGGACTGGGGGAGAGCCTGCAGCCTCCCCCCGCGCGCCTTTGCCCCCCCAACTGGGCACGCGGAGGAGAGAGAACAACCAACTGCGCCAACGTTGCCGGAGAAAAGCGGGCAGGGGATGCTGCCTCCACGACGACGACCCCCACTTTGGTGAGTGTGTGGATAAAGGGGTGATGAGGATGGCTGGGTGGTGGGGTTTTTTGGGAGTGGGATGGGGTGGGAATATGCAGCCCGAAGGAAGGGGCGCTCACATGATCTATGGAAGGATGGGAAAAGGCTAGATTGGGACAGGGATTCAGTGGGGTGCATAAACGGTATGGAAGGAGGAAGGGGCGCGCAAATGATTCTTAGGAGGAGTAAGAGGTGAGATTGGGACAGTGATTCAGTGGGGGGGGGGTAGGTGGGACTGATAGGACAGGAGCAAAGGTAAGGGGGATGATGGATGGAAGTTGCTATGGAAACGGCACCATCTTAACGCCCCCCCCCCAAAGATGCTGCTTTGCTATCTGCCCCCTCTATTGGCCTGGTAGCCTAACCCTCCTCCCACTGTATCCAGCTCTCCCAGGTCCAGCTAGCTCCCATTTAATCTAACATTGTCGTCCCCGCCAAAAAATATATCTCGCAAGCTTTCACTTACTATGTCCTCTAAGGAGCCCCCCTCTCAGGTTTAGCCCCCTCCCCTTCATTGCCTGCTCCCATAGCAACACACTTTGCTTTCCCCTCAAGCTGTGCTTATTACTCAGGCCCGATGCCACACCTCCACAATTGGCAGGGTGTGTGTGTGTGTGTGTTGTGTGTGTTCCTCTGCTGATGAGCCCCATATATCCCAATCCAGGCCTGGTTCCAATAAATGCGTCTTTCCGCTCTTGCCTCCATTACCTCAGGCTTCCCCACAGTCAGGTTCCTGATCTCACCTTATCCTCTGGCTTTCTCTGGAATTTCCTCCCTACTGTCAATAGACCCAACTCATTTCTTTTCTCTCCTTGAAGCACTCCCCTTCCCCCCCCCCCCCCGCCCGGGTTCAGAGCCAAACCCCTCTTCGCTTATGTGTCACAGTGGACTACTTGAAGTCATTCCTGGTCCTCCGTTCCCCCCCTTAAACTTACCCACGCCTAAGATTCACGAGACCCACAGATTCCCACAAGAATATTCTGTGCCAACATATTACCCCATTCCTAAATGACCTGCCGTCCCACCTTGACAGACTAGGCCTTCCTCAATCCTGCCATGAGGTTTAAGCATCTTGAACCCATGACCTCACCCACATAGTGAGTATATACCCCAAATGAGGCCTACCCGCTTCCCTATTCCAAGGGGGCTGAGCTCCCCTTCTCATAACACTACCTGGTTTCTCTGGACTGTTGGGTTTAACAACCTGCTGAGCTTTCTCCTCTTCTCCATTGAATACTTATTTTGCATAATTCTTATCATGCCAATCTGAGCTATTTGGTCCCCCTCCCACCTCGGTCCCCACTGGCTCCTGTGCCCTCCACTCCTTCCCACCCCTACCTGATTGCACTCATCTGGGTGCAAATTACTTCAAGGATCCCAAATACCTCTCCCTGGGAGTCCCTGTCATCACCCCAATGGAAGGGAGCATATTGGCTTGTAAGCCTAGCTATCCCCATTCCTTCATTTGTGCTTGCTCCTCTTCCCTCTTCCAGGAGTGCAAGTGGGCTTTCTGCTTCTCTTGTCCAGGGGGGTGGGATTCTGACCCAAGAAAAAAAAAAGTAGGCTCCCCCTCGCACTCAACCACGTTCTGTCAAATTGTGGCTCCTCGTGTCCTGCCGTTCGGCATTAAGCACTCAGGCCACGAGGCAAGTCAAACAGACATGTGGCAAATAATAATAATATCTGGGGTGCCGTAGTCTGTTTAATGGCAGCCGTGCGATGCAATCTTTTGATTAAAGCAATGTTTAAAGCAAGTTAATTTCCCAGGCATTTCTGTTGTTTTCTGTTCATCATATGAGTGAAAGATATAAAAATACTGAGACGAAAGGGTAAATACTGAGCCTCTGAGATCGTGATGATGCAGGCCCTTCTCCTTTTAAAATAACCAGGTTCTGTGGGCCTGCCTCAGCTCCCTTGAAATCTACCCCTGCTCCCACCCCATCAGCAAACCCTATGATTCTGTTCCTATACCCCACAATCTACAATCCGGTCCCTGCTAGTTGGGTTGCCTTCCCACATTCTACCAATCCACCTTTCATCTCAAACTATTTAGGCTTGCTGAGACATGGTGGTGTTGTACGGGTGGCCAACCCCCCCCCCCAAGTGAAAACTCAGCAGGTGAGGAAGGTCACCTGTGCTACTTCAAAGTGCAGGTAGGAGCTGAACGCTCCTCCATACTGAAAATAATAATAATAAACCCAAGTTCTTCCGTACGTAAAACTAGATGCAGTGGAGGAAGCTAGGCCTGAACCCACTTCACCCTGACACCATAGTTTTCTGTATGAAGGGACTTAGTAATTTGTATGGAGGAGCATCCAGTTACACGGGCCTGTATCTGCAGTCTGAAGTGGTACAGTCAAGACACAGGTTTACCTCCACGTTTGTGGGAACTAGGCCTAGAAGCCTCAGAACAAGCTGCTTGTTGTCATGGTTACCTTACAGACTGCGGGTGGGATATTGGTGCAAGGGAATCGAGGGGACTGGAGATAGTGGAATTGCAAACCGAAGCCATAAAATTGCGGGTGGGGGAGCCTCTGGAGGGGTTTTAAGGTTGCTGGAGATGCTGGGACTGAGGAGCTGATATGGAGGAGCTGTTCTGGTGTGTGAGGAGCTGTGCAGGTGCTAGGATTTGAGGGGTTCATTTGGGGGAAGGGTCACACCCTCCGAGAGCCTTCCTGGCAGCGCAGTGCTCCTTTGATGCCTCCCTTCCCCCCCCTTCTGTGCTCAGTTAGCATGTTGGTGATGTGGCCCATTCCATGTGCAATTGTCCCCGCAAACAAATAACCCGGAAGCAGTGGAGGGTTAATTGAAGTATGGACTCTGAGATTGGTTTTTGAGTGACGGCAGTACCAATGAGATTATGATAACAGATTAGAGGATCCTACAGGTGTAGGTAAGAATGAAGCCGCGGAAGTGGGATCCCATAATAGAGGGGTATAAATTGCTTGGGGATGGCTATGTTTTGCAAGCATGGGATGCGGCGAAATTTTGTATGTGCTTATGTGAGTTGACTGCGAAAGAGGTTAACACAAGGGACATTTCGGGAAATAAAGGCATGAGAAGCAGGCTAGGACTTAAGCAGGCAGGTGGTATATCTTACGCAGTACAGTCTGATGTGACTGGCAGGAGGGTCTTCCATACTCCTGTTCCCCTGGGATTTTCGGGGGGTCGGGGATGGGGAAAAGAGGGCCGTGATTGCAGACGGCGACTCTCCTTCCTCTCCGGCAGAAGGGTGTCGGCAACAGGGAGCTCCGTGTTTGTGCCTTTGTGCATGTGCAAATACGGCAATGGAAGAAGATCAAGGAAGCCGTTTGGCAAAGGTCACGTTTGAGAGGGATGTCGGCGTGGTGCATTTGTGTGGAGCGCGCATCAGTTGCTGATGAACACAGGTGGGGGAAAGAGGCCTAGGCAGATGTTGCTTTCGCTCCTTAATTTCCGGTAAGTTCATTGTTGACAGGAGAAATGTTGGGGACAGGCAGTTGGGGAGGTATCATGAAGCTTTGGGGATTAATCTGTAGTGCAAACAGCTGACTTGTTAACTGCGAATTTATACCATGAGCTTAGGCCTGTACTTGTAAATTTAATTACACCCCTCAGCTTTGGTGTGTGTGCGCGCGCGAATAATATATATTCAGAGCAAGAATTATATATATATATATATATATATATATATATATATATATATACTCTACATGGCTACAGCTGCCAGAAAAGGTGGCCAAGAAGCTCTGATAGAAACAGTTACCATGGCAATGGGAACGAGAAGAAGGGGGATGGAAGGAAAAAGGAATGAGAACCCCATTTAGTTTCTGCCCCAGAAGTGTGCTGCCTTCGCTGCCCACCCCCCCCCTCCCAAAATTCTGCTCCGATGTACAAAACAGTTCACCTTAGTCTCCGTGGTGGGACTAGGGGAAGAGGGAGGGAGGGAGGGGGCTGTGAATTTCTTCTCATAGGAGGTGCCGCTGCGTGAGTGTGTGCGAAAAGGACCATGTTGTAGTGGAAGGAACCATGTTGTAGTTATTCGGTGCAGAAACAGGGAGAAAGTGTGGTGTGTGTTGGCGAAGGAGTGGCAGCCGTGTAGGGATGTAGGAAGGGGCCTTGCGGTAGCACCCCTTTCTCCAAGGAAAAAAAATAGGGATAGTAATTTTATTATTTCTACCCCAACCATCTGACTGGGTTACCCCAGCCACTCTGGATGGCTTCCAACATATATAGAAACGTAATAAAACATCAAACATTTTTTTTAAAAAAACTTCCCTATACAGGGCTGCCTTCAGATGTCTTCTAAAGGTTGTATAGTTACGTATCTCTTTGGCTCGGCGGGAGGGACGGGGACAATGCAAAACCCTCCAACATTTCTCCTATGTAAATAGGTAAAGGGGCCCCTGACCATCAGGTCCAGTCGTGTCCAACTCTGGGGTTGCGGCGCTCATCTCGCTCTATAGGCCGAGGGAGCCGGCGTTTGTCTGCGGACAGCTTCCGGGTCATGTGGCCAGCATGACAAAGCTGCTTCTGGCGAACCAGAGCAGCGCACGGAAACGCCGTTTACCTTCCCGCCGGAGCGGTCCCTATTTATCTACTTGCACTTTGATGTGCTTTCGAAATGCTAGGTGGGCAGGAGCTGGGACCGAGCAACGGGAGCTCACCCCGTCATGGGGATTCGAACTGCCGACCTTCTGATCAGCAAGCCCTAGACTCTGTGGTTTAACCCACAGCGCCACCTGGGTCCCAGCCTATGTAAATAGGGACGCCCTAAAGAAAAATGGGACATTCTGGGATCAAATCGGAAACTGGGATGGCTTCTGAAAATCTGGGACTGTCCCTGGAAAATAGGGACACTTGGAGGGTCTGCGGTAGGTCAGACCACATGTCCATCTGGGAGGGGGGGGCAGGACTGCCCAGGTTGACTGACAGCCACTCTCCAAGGCAGAGGCTGTTTCCCATCACCTGCTCCCTGATCCTCTTTAACTGGAAATGGCAAGGATCTTCAGAATGCCACGTTTTTGCTCTCTGTCACTAAGCTGGGGCCCCTTCTCCAAGAGGTATGACTTGTAGTAGACCAGGCATAGGCAACCTTGGCTCTCCAGATGTTTTGGAACTACAACTCCCATGATCCCTAGCTAACAGGACCAGTGGTCAGGGATCATGGGAGTTGTAGTTCCAAAACACCTGGAGAGCCAAGGTTGCCTATGCCTGTAGTAGACTGTGAGGATTTGGAATCTAGCCACCACCCCCAGTTACTGAGACCCCCTAGCTAGGCAAATCTCCCCTTAGGGAATGTGGGAGGCTATCCGTGGCTACTAACCCTGGTGGCGGTGTTCTGCCTCCGCTGTAATAATGCTTCTGACATTAGAAGCATGTCCAAACTTCTAAGCACAGCTAAATTTGCAATTGCTGTGTTGGCAAACTCCTGAGAGTACCTCTTGGGTCCTCTAGAGATCCTTTCAGATCTTCGTAAGAGGTGCAAATCCGGTTTACTGAGATTCCCCCTTCAGGCCGCCGAGACCACATAACACCGGTCCTGAAAGACCTACATTGGCTCCCAGTACGTTTCCGAGCACAATTCAAAGTGTTGGTGCTGACCTTTAAAGCCCTAAACGGCCTCGGTCCAGTATACCTGAAGGAGCGTCTCCACTCCCATCGTTCTGCCCAGACACTGAGGTCCAGCGCCGAGGGTCTTCTGGCGGTTCCCTCGCTACGAGAAGCCAAGTTACAGGGAACCAGGCAGAGGGCCTTCTCGGTGGTGGCACCCACCCTGTGGAATGCCCTCCCACCAGAGGTCAAAGAGAACAACAATTACCAGACCTTTAGAAGGCATCTCAAGGCAGCCCTGTTGGAAGCCGGCCAGAGTGCTGGGGGAACCCGGCCAGATGGGCGGGGTATAAATAATAAATAATTATTATTATTATTATTATTATTATTATTATTATTATTATTATTATTCTGACTACCAGTTGCTGGACGCTGCAGGAAGGAAGAGTGCTGTTGTGTGGTCCTGCTTTCGGGCTTCACATAGGCACCTAGCTGCCCACTTTGAGAACAGGGCGATGGACAGTGTCCAATTCTGAGCACCACAATTTTATCCCTGGGAAATAGGGACACTTGGAGGGTCTGGAAAAAAGCAACAGTCTGGGAGCACCCATGTGATCTGTCAGCCTAACCTACCTCTCAGGGTTGTTGTAAGGATGAAACGAAGGGGCTTAGAATGCCATACTTGCGCTCCTTGCAGGAAAGGCAGGAGGATATATGCAATGTCCTAAAAAGCCAAACCAACAGTGACTTTCACAACAGCCTAGCATGTGAAAATATAAGAGGGAGGGGTGAGTTGGGCTATATTTCTGGAAGCTGTTGGAAAAGCTTGGCCTTGCTTTATTTCTGCATGCCAGGCTGCTGTGATGATCAGGGGTCCGGAAATCAAGCCTTATGAGGAGTGCTTGAAGGAGCCAGGAAAAGAGGAGACCAATCTTCAAATAGCTAAAAAAAGCCAATGCAATTCTGGGCTGCATCAATAGGAGTATAGCATCTAGATCAAGGGAAGTAATAGTCCCACTGTATTCTGCTCTGGTCAGACCTCACCTGGAGTACTGTGTCCAGTTCTGGGCACCACAGTTCAAGAAGGATACTGACAAGCTGGAACGTGTCCAGAGGAGGGCAACCAAAATGGTCAAAGGCCTGGAAACGATGCCTTATGAGGAACGGCTTAGGGAGCTGGGTATGTTTAGCCTGGAGAAGAGAAGGTTGAGGGGTGATATGATAGCCATGTTCAAATATATAAAAGGATGTCATATAGAGGAGGGAGAAAGATTGTTTTCTGCTGCTCCAGAGAAGCGGACACGGAGCAATGGATTCAAACTACAAGAAAGAAGATTCCACCTAAACATTAGAAAGAACTTCCTGACAGTAAGAGCTGTTCGGCAGTGGAATTTGCTACCAAGGAGTGTGGTGGAGTCTCCTTCTTTGGAGGTCTTTAAGCAGAGGCTTGACAGGCATATGTCAAGAATGCTTTGATGGCGTTTCCTGCTTGGCAGGGGGTTGGACTGGATGGCCCTTGTGGTCTCTTCCAACTCTATGATCCTATGATTCTAAATATCTCCAGGGCTGCTCTGGAGGGTAGGACTCGAACCCATGGCTTCAAGTTACAAGAAAGGGCATTCCGGCTAAACGTACGGGAAAACTTTCCGACAGTAAGAGCTGTCTGACAGTGGAGCGGTCTCCCTCGGGAAGTTGAGGACTCTCCTTCCCTGGAGGTTTGTAAGCAGAGGTTGGATGGCCATCTGTCATGGATGCTTTAGCTGAGATTCCTAGCTTGCGAGGGGGTTGGACTTGATGGCCCTTAGGGTCCCTTCCAACTCTATGATTCTATGACTAGAGGGATTCCTGGCCTGATCCGGCAGGACTGTTCTTATGTTCTTATATGTTCTTCCTGGATGTGTGCGTAGCATTTGTGCCATCATGGCAAGGAAGTATTATATCATGGAAATCGTTCTGAACAGTTGCTATCAGGACGCCAGTTCCCTACGAAAGTGACATATTTTTTTATTCCTTGGCCTGTGCAGAACTGGCTCCTGGGAATTCGAAACGTTTCCGCAGGTCTGATTGTTATTCACAGCAAGACTGCCACTTAAGCAATTTGTAACTGGTTGTATTCAATGTTAGTCATACTCAGAAGTAGGCCCATTGAAATTAATGGGCGTAGCTAACTGGGGTCATTCAGTTCAGTGGGTCTACCTTGATCAGAACGTTGTTGGATACTACCCCATAGGAATTTACAATACCTTATAAATTATTGTCCCCTCCTGCGATTGGGGTGCTGTGGACCAACTTTATGGCAAGATTACCACGTGGAATTTGGGTCTGACTTGGGTCCCTTGATTTTCCTAACGGGTTAGTCATTTTGTAGCACTGTTTTTTTTGGTGTGTGTGTGTGTGTGTGTACATGTGAATACATGCATTATCATCATCATCATCATTACTATTATTTTTATTATTTGAGTTTATATACTGCCCTACTATAACTAGAGGTCTCAGGGCGGTTCACAGAAATGATCACAACATATATCAGAATAATAACAACAACCCAATAACACCCCCCCCGAAAAGAGCCACATTATAAAAGGGTATAGGATGTCTATCAGGTCTATCAAAGGCCTGATTAAAAAGGAAAGTTTTTGCCTGGCACCTAAAGGTGTATAATGAAGGTGTCAGGTGAACTTCCCTGGGGGAGAGCATTCCACAGATGGGGAGCTACTGCAGAGAAGGCCCCGTTGTCGTGTTGCCACCCTGCGGACCTCTGGAGGAGGAGGCACACGAAGAAGGGCCTCAGAAGATGATCTCAGGGTCCGGGTAGGTTCATACGGAAAGAAGCGGTCCTTGCCTTGAGGTATTGCAGTTTAAGGCTTTATAGGTCAAAACCAGCACTTTGAATTGGGCCCGGAAACTAATTGGTAGCCAGTGCAGTCGCACCAGGATCAGTCTAATATGCTCAAACAATCTTGCTCCGGTGAGCAACCTGGCCACTGAATTCTGCACTAGCTGATGTTTCCGAACCGTCTTCAGAGGCAGCCCCACGTATAACGCATCACAGTAATCTAACCTTAAAGTTTTGTTGTTGTTTAGTCATTTAGTCGTGTCCGACTCTTCGTGACCCCATGGACCATAGCACGCCAGGCACTCCTGTCTTCCACTGTCTCCCGCAGTTTGGTCAAACTCATGTTCGTAGCTTTGAGAACACTGTCCAACCATCTCGTCCTCTGTCGTCCCCTTCTCCTTGTGCCCTCCATCTTTCCCAACATCAGGGTCTTTTCCAATGATTCTTCTCTTCTTATGAGGTGGCCAAAGTATTGGAGCCTCAGCTTCACGATCTGTCCTTCCAGTGAGCACTCAGGGCTGATTTCCTTAAGAATGGATAGGTTTGAGCTTCTTGCAGTCCATGGGACTCTCAAGAGTCTCCTCCAGCACCATAATTCAAAAGCATCAATTCTTCGGCGATCAGCCTTCTTTATGGTCCAGCTCTCACTTCCATATATCACTACTGGGAAAACCATAGCTTTAACTATACGGACCTTTATAGGCAAGGTGATGTCTCTGGTTTTTAGGATGCTGTCTAGGTTTGTCATTGCTTTTCTCCCAAGAAGCAGGCGTCTTTTAATTTCGTGACTGCTGTCACCATCTGCAGTGATCAAGGAGCCCAAGAAAGTAAAATCTCTCACCTTGAAGTTACCAGAGCATAAACAACAGTAGTTAGGCTGTCCTTGTCCAGATAGGGGCGTAGCTGGGCCACCAGCTAAAGCTGATGGAAGGCACTCCGGGCCACAGAGGCCACCTGAGCCTCGAGCATGTGCCCTGAAAGAAGCATAGTAAACAGAATGATACCACATGGCCAGTGGAATACGCTCCGCTCCTTCTCAGTGGCCACAAGAGGTCACAGGATTTGCAAGTGGTCATTGCAAATCTCTTAAACCAAAAAAATAATCAGATCATTAGGATCTGTTCGGATCCTGCACAGTTGCCTTTAGAGAACATCAGGGGGCCCTTCCCTCTCACCAGAAAACAAATCTAGGAGTCTCCACTTTGTCCCAAGAAATAGAAACACCCTTTCAACTGCTTCGGCCACCACATTCTACTCTAACTAAGAATATAAAGAATACAAAACGTTGAATTTGCAAAATCAACAAGAAAACACTGTGGCCTAAGCCTAAATAAGAAACTGTACTTTCACTAAAGAAGAAGATACCACTGAAGAAGCCCAATATTGGGCGGAACAGGTCTTAAACGCTAGCAACCTGTCTGTCGCGTCGTTGCTGATCCACCTTGTATCGCCTGTACTTTGCGTTTACCTTATTTCCTGTTAATACATTAAGACTTTGGCTATTTCTGCGCCTTCGTGTTCTGCCTGTGTTGTAGCACATTTGAACTCTGGCATTTAGAAAGAGCTGCAGCGGTGAAAGGGGTTAGAGCAGGGTTTCCCAAACTTTTGCCTCCAACCGTGTTTGGACTACAGTTCCCATCATCCCTGACCACTGGTTCTGCTAGCAAGGGACGATGGGCGTTGTAGTCCAAAAAGAGCTGGAGACCCAAATTTGGAAAACCCTGGGTTAGAGTGAGGTGGGTGGCAGGAGGAACGGGTTGGACACAGCTGTTGAGAAGGGACAGGGCAGAAGATGGATGGGGAAGTTTGTGGACTTCCAGATGTTGATGATGGACTACAGCTCCCATCGTCCCTGACCATTGGCCATGCTGGCTGGGACTGAATGGAGCTGGAGTCTGTCCAATAACATTCTGGAGGGCCACAGATTACCTGCCCCAGTCATAGATTAAAGGGCAGGAAATTGAATGGCAGTAGGGAAACCAGAGGATATGTATTGGAGATGGGAACTGAGCTGTGGAGTGGCTGTTTTTAGCCGAGACTTGAATTCAGATCCTAGCTCATGCCATGTCGTAGCCTGCCCTCTCTGTCTTGGCCTCTGCTGCTTTTTTTTTGTAAAACAAGTGCAACAACTATCTGGGACAGGGGAGAAAGGAACTGGGGGACAATGCGCGCAAAACCTCTTTTGCTTTCTAAATGAATATGATATTGTTATGCAAACGTATGAGCGGGAATTGATAAATTGGTAACTAGTGGGTAAGGGGCAAGGGGGGGGAATTAAAAAATTGTAAATTGAATAAAAGGAATGACCCGTGAATTAGAGAGAAATGTGTAATATCAAGCAGCAATGGGGGGGGAGTAGGGACACATCTAGGATGAAGAGTAGGAAGTCAACTTTTTGGAAAAATTGTGTTAAATTTGATGTAATTGAGTATTGATTCGTTAAAAATTTGGAAAACTAATAAATATTATTTGACCCCCCCCCCAAAAAAAGGAACTGGGGGACAATGCCATTTGCAGGTAGTCCTGAATGAAGCAGAAAATGGAGTAGAGATTTTTTGGGGGGGGGCAGAAACAGGGGGGGGCTGCCTTCTACAGGTTGTTGAAAGTCAGCTGCATATGATAAAAGACAGGTAGAGGCAGAAGTAAATTTTGCAGCAGTAGAATCTTTGGGGAAATGCTGGAGTTTGTGTGTGGAAACATTGATTTTCAGAAACTCAGGTTTGAGGGTCAGGGTCAGTGTTTTGCAGGCTTAAAAATAACAAAGCAATCTAATCCCAGCAGCTTCTGTAGTTCGGATGGTTGCCGTGTTCAGAAAGTGGTGGTGGGGGATGAGTGTTCAGACCCCTGGGCTCTCACTTGTGGGGTGCCTCAGGCTTCTGTCCTCTCCCCCGTGCTTTTTAACATCTACATGCAGCCGCTGGGAGAGATCATCAGGGGGTTTGGGCTGGGTGTTCATCAGTATGCGGATGATACCCAGCTCTACCTCTCTTTTAAATCAGAACGAGTGAAGGCGGTGAAGGTCCTGTGTGAGTGCCTGGAGGCGGTTGGAGGATGGATGGTGGCTAACAAATTGAGATTGAATCCTGACAAGACAGAAGTACTGTTTGTGGGGGACAGGAGGCGAGCAGGTGTGGAGGACTCCCTGGTCCTGAATAGGGTAACTGTGCCCCTGAAGGACCAGGTGCGCAGCCTGGGAGTCATTTTGGACTCACAGCTGTCCATGGAGGTGCAGGTCAATTCTGTTCCAGGGCAGCTGTCTATCAGCTCCATCTGGTACGCAGGCTGAGACCCTACCTGCCTGCGGACTGTCTCGCCAGAGTGGTGCATGCTCTAGTTATCTCTCGCTTGGACTTCTGCAATGCACTCTACGTGGGGCTACCTTTGAAGGTGACCCGGAAACTACAACTAATCCAGAATGTGGCAGCTAGACTGGTGACTGGGAGCGGCCGCCGAGACCACATAACACCAGTTCTGAAAGACCTACATTGGCTCCCAGTACATTTCCGAGCACAAGTGTTGGTGCTGACCTTTAAAGCCCTAAACGGCCTCGGTCCAGTATACCTGAAGGAGCATCTCCACCCCCATCATTCTGCCCGGACACTGAGATCCAACGCCGAGGGCCTTCTGGCGGTTCCCTCGCTACGAGAAGCCAAGTTACAGGGAACCAGACAGAGGGCCTTCTCGGTAGTGGCACCCACCCTGTGGAATGCCCTCCCACCAGAGGTCAAAGAGAACAACAATTACCAGACCTTTAGAAGGCATCTTAAGGCAGCCCTGTTTAGGGAAGCTTTTAATGTTTGATGGATTTCTGTATTTTAATATTTTGTTGGAAGCCGCCCAGAGTGGCTGGGGAAACCTGGCCAGATGGGTGGGGTATAAATAATAAATTATTATTATTATTATTATTATTATTATTATTATTATTATTGTTATTGTTATTATTATTAATGTTTGAATTTGAAGGAGTCAGTTCATATTTGTGCAAGTAGGATGGGGATATTTCTCCTCAAATGTGTTTTGGCTCCAGAGGATTTGGGTGAGGTAGGTGTGTGAGGGTTAAATATTGGGGGGGGGGCACAGGAAGGGAGAGGAAAGAACTACAAAAGAGGAAATGCAGCAGGAAACTAGGTGTGGCAAGAGAACAGGAGGAAGCTGCCTTAAATACCTTTGGTCCATTTAGCTGAGCATCTTCTGCCCTGACCAGCAGTGGCTTTCCAGGGTTAGACAGGGGACATTCTCATCCATACCTAGAGATGTTGGGGGAATGAACTTAAGTTGTTCTGCGTGCAGAGCAGATGATCTACCCCAGGCATCCCCAAACTGCGGCCCTCCAACTGTTTTGGCCTACAACTCCCATGATCCCTAGCTAACAGGACCAGTGGTCGGGGAAGATGGGAATTGTAGTCCAAAACATCTGGAGGGCCGAAGTTTGGGGATGCCTGATCTACCCCTTAGCTACAGCCTTTCTGGAGAAAAGGATGAGTAAGAAAATGTGTGCGTATGTGTGATGAGAAATGTGAATGTTAGATCGCGAAAAACTAAAGTCGATATATTAGGGGGCAAAGTCGTCCCCCCAGCCAATATTTTCTTAATGAGCCCATCTGCCTGCACGTATCTATGATGAAACCTGACCCCGTGCATATTTACTCAGAAAAATGAGTCCAAATGAGTTTGATGGCCTTTACTCCAAAGGAATTGACAATGCGACCAGGTGTCAAAAAAAGGAAGAAGTTTATTTATGTATACTGTGGCCCATGTTTTGTTAGCCCCAAAATGGAAAACGAGCAAGGTCCCAATCAAAGAAGAATGGCAGCTTAAACTGCGCAGCTTGCAGACTTAACATATAGAATAAGAGAACAAGAAGAACATTCATTTAGAGAAGATTGGAAAAGGTTTATTGAATATTTGGGAAATAACTGTGTACAGCTGCAAATGCTGGCAGCATTAAGGTAAATTCAACAGTTATGTTGGATGTAATAATGGAATGCTGAATGGTTTAGTTTCTGTAAAATATGCGGGGATTTATGATAAGTAAAATGAACCATGGAAAGAGAAGAAGGGAAGTCATTGATATCTTAAGGTTGTAAAAACGAGTATTTTAAGTTGTAAAACAGAAAATTTAATAAAAGATATATATATATCTATACAGTATAAATAAAAATGTAAATGTCCGTTTGTTCCCAACCAAAAATCTCCGAAAGTGCTTGACTGATTGGTTTGAGATTTTGACACAACGTTCCAGTCCAATACGGGAGTGTTTGTATATACGTAGATTATATAGATGTTGCACCTGTGATAGGTAAAAACATGATTTTATGTAAAAATAGCACCAACTGTTGGACGTAAAAGTAACAGACACTAGATGCTTTTGTATAAAAACAGTGCCATCTGTTGGATGTGAAAGGAACAGATGCTATAGTGCATTCCTTACTCCCAGGACGTTGCGGGGAACGTGGTGACGTCCTTCCGACGCGACCGAGCAGAGGGAACTGGAAACGGGTGGCCGACGGCTCCTTCTGGGAGACCGGGGGCGGAATCCTCTCCCTCTGCCACCAGCGCCTCATCCCTCCCTGCCGGCCTCAAAATGTCTGCCTCCCCTATGGACCTACAGCTGGGCCGCCTACCACCTTGTTCGCCGGAATAGGGTGACGGAACCGACCACACCCTCCCCAACATGTCCATACGGTAGGCGGCTCCTTCTGGGAGACCAGGGGTTGGATCCTGTCCCTTCTCTGCCACCACCTCTCCTCTCCCCCCCACCCCCGGCAACAGACAGAGGGGTGTCGTTACGTCATCCGCCTCTCCTGGGAAACGGGGACCCTGACTGAGCCACAGCAACGCGTGGCCGGGTACAGCTAGTATGTGTGTGTGTGTACACACACACACACACACACACAGATATAGACAATGCGTCCATGGCCTTTGACTGTAAAGCACACTTTTGACCCAAAGAATCCTGGGAGACCTTAGTTTGCCCCCCCCACAGAACTACAACTCCCAGCACCTTTAACAAACTACAGCTCCCAAGGTTCTTTGGTGAGCGGGGTGTGCTTTAAATGATCAGGGTGGGTGTGCAGTCATAGTCATTCTAGGCTGAAATGGAGAAAAAGAGTAAGCTCGTTTCCATTTACCAAAGTTTCTGTACCTGGAAGTAGTCACTCTCAAGGTGATTCTTAGTCTCTCTCTCTCCTCCCCTCAGTTTACTGTTTACAAGTCTGGTTTATGGCATCCAAATGGCAGAGAGGAGAGTCATAGGCCTAGATTAGCGGGGCAGAGAAGGGTAGAACAGAGAGCAGGGATTGGCAGCACAGGACTTGTGTAAATTCTATGGACCTTCATCAGTGTGCAGTAACTTGTCTCTTAAAAAGAAAGTTTGGATCTTAAGTTTCAGAGTTAACATCTCTGCAGTGTATTTGTACAGCTCAATCCTAGCCATGCCTACTCAGGTGGAAATCCTATTGAATTCAGCGTGGCTCCCCCCCCCTCCCCAAACTGGGTTAGGATTGCAGCTTTAGGCTGTTTGACTCTAATTGCCCTTGCAGATTTATTCATGATATAATAAGGAGTGTTATTCCCCCCCTCCTTAATTAGCGAGGTTGTGTTGGCATGTGAGTTCTTCCTTCTCATTGTATTTTGAAACGCTATTTCAAAATAAAAGCCCAGGCTAGGAAGGAAACCAAACACCACCATCATTTGAGGACCAAACTAGATAATAGAGATAACCGTGAATGCACCTGCTCTTTCTTTAAAGTTTTTGCAAAATAGGAGGGTGATGGCAGGCGCAAGCTTTGGCGTGTGTGTGTAACAAAAACATAAAAAATAGGTTTTTATACCCAGTATAAAAATTTTAAGTGCACAAGGTTAAAATAAGGCATGAAAAGAATAACACTCGTTAAGACAGTTGTTGGTAATATGGTGTCTTGAGCATGGACAAAATTTGGCGCCTCCCAATATTTATTATTGTCACTATAATTCCTCATTTTTTTTTATTATTTTGCACCTTCTCCACTCTGTGCCCCGGGCACCTACCTGAATCTAGCATTGCTGGTGGTTGGTGGGTAGAGCATGAGATTCTTAACCGCAGGGTCGTGGGTTCGAGTCCCACTTTGGGCAAAAGTTTCCTGCATTGCAGAGGGTTGGATTAGATGACCTTCCCAGTCCCTTCAAACCCTACAATTATATGATCTGGCCTGGGATCATGGGGAGTAGGGGCAGGACTTCACCTTTTCCTCCTCTGTGCCCTCTTTCTGCTGAAAAGCACCCTCCAGCAAGTATTTGCTGCATTAGGGAAATCCTATGTTGTCCTTCATTTATATATCCTTGAACTCCAACACCCATCAACCCCAGCCAGTGTGGGCAATGGTCAAGGATGATGGGAGTTGTAGCCCACCAACACCTTACGCCGTGTCAAACTGTTTGTCTTTCAAGTCCAGCAGGCAGCGGCTCTCTAGGTTGAGACCTCCTCCCTCAGTTGCTACTGGATCCTAGGGAAAAATGCCAGGGATTGATCCAGACATCTTTTGCATGAGAAACATTGGCCCAGATGACTGAGTTCTGTCCCTTTCCCTCGCTCCATGGTGAAGAGCTGATCTGAATTTCTGTTCAGAAATGGCCCATTGCAATTTTGCGTGCCTCCACTTTTCTAAAGTTTGCCGGGCACGTTTTTAATTGTTGCTTTGTGGGGGTCGCTGCTTGTGCTGGATCTGTCCTGCTTCCTGCAGTGGCCAATAATATACCCCTGGGAAGCAAAGCAGGCGGGGCATGACAGCCATGCGGCTGCCCCCAACCCACTCACCCCTGAATTCAAAGGTAGAGTGCAGCTGGACATGAAGGCTCCTCTTAGCTCTGCCCATGCAAAAGATGGAACAAATCTCCCCCCCCCAAATGATTTTTATTGATTTCCCCCAACATTACATGATCACACAAAAAAACGCAAACAAAAACAAAATTACAGAAAAGCAAAAATACAAAACATACAAAACATAAAAAGCAAAACATATTCTTACTATCATTTTTTAATTAACATCGTTGACTTCCTAGATTCCCCCCTCACTGGGTCCATTTTAGACAGTTTTCATATTATTTCTTATATCATTCTAACACATTTTAGCATTGACAATTTACTCTAATCTTGTTTCTAATCTTAAAAAACATCAACTATCCACATTCTACCAATCATTGAATATTTCCAAATCCAAAATTACTTTCACCATCCAACTTCGTATCTACATTTCAGCCTTTTCACAGTTTTTATTCCCCATATATTCTGACCCCTGCTTGGAACTTGCTCTCCCTCTCTCACTGAGAGTGCAATGAAGATGGAACAGATCTCGATCTGCTGCTTGAGAGGGCAGGAACCAAGTGGATGGGCTCAGGTTGCAAGAAAAGGGGATTGCGGCCGTTAGAAAGGTTGGGACCTTTAAGGTACCTTCCAAACCTGTGATTCCAATAACCATCGATAAACCTGCTTGTATGCAGGATCCGTCTAATCCTTTCTTTCTTTTTAAAGCCATCTAAGCTAGCCATCATCTCGAGGCACGATTCCATAAATCAGTTATTCAGCATGTGTGACAAAAGAGCTTCTTTTTGCCTGTCCCGAATCTTTCAGCAGTCAAACTTCAGTGCGTGACCCCGGAGTTCAAGTGTTACAAGAGAAGGGAACCAATTTACTCCGATCCACGCTCCTACAATTTGTGCTGCCAGTGAAGAAATCCAGAGTGGCGCATACCACCGTGAGGCTGACGCGTTTAGGGCCCCGGCAAGAAAGCTCTCCTTCCAGGGTGCACCTGGATGGGTTGTGTGATGTGGATTAGCGAGCCTCTGTCTCCCAGTGTGGGATGAGAACAGAGGTCTCTCACACCCTCCCGGGGCAGGAGAAACCTCTCTGAGACCCAGAGTGCGTGTGATGGTGCTGATACCTGGCAGTGGGGCTGTCAGGACAGGATATTGGGGCATGAGCCCAGGGCTGTAATCTGTTAGGGTACTGAACTGAGGGTGGTTAGGAGACCCCTGGGCCCTTGCCGAACTACAGTTCCTGGCACCCTTAAGAAGTGAAAGTTCCCAGGACTGGGCGGGGTGTGTGTAGAATCATAGATTCATAGAATCGTAGAGTTGGAAGAGACCACAAGGGCCATCCAGTCCAACTCCCTGCCGAGCAGGAAACACCATCAAAGCATTCTTGACATGTGCCTGTCAAGCCTCTGCTTAAAGACCTCCAAAGAAGGAGACTCCACCACACTCCTTGGTAGCAAGTTCCACTGCCGAACAGCTCTTAATGTCAGAAAGTTCTTCCTAATGTTTAGGTGGAATCTTCTTTCTTGTAGTTTGAATCCATTGCTCCGTGTCTGCTTCTCTGGAGCAGCAGAAAACAACCTTTCTCCATCCTCCCTACTGTGTGTGTTGCAGTAGCCATGACTGTTAGTGGCGTAAGAGTGCCTTGCATTTTTAACGTTTTCAATGTTTGATGTTTTCTTGTGTTCTTAACACAACAGATTTAATTATACATAATGAAATTATTACTATCAGTGCTGTCTTTCTGGGAAAAAAGAGGAGCCAGAACTCACTATGAACGACTCCCTTGTTTTCTTATAATGGCAACGGCGCCCACCTGAGAGGTGCAGGAACTGAGTTCTGGCTGGAAAAAAAAAGCCCTGATTAATAGAATCGTAGCGTTGGAAGGGACTCTGAGGGTCATCTAGTCCAACCCCCTGCAATGCAGGAATCTCAGCTCAAGCATTGATGAGAGATGACAGATTATTACTATTTGTTGTTGCTTAGTCGTTTAGTCGTGTCTGACTCTGCGTAACCCCATGGACCAGAGCACGCCAGGCACTCCTGTCTTGCACTGCCTCCCGCAGTTTGGTCAAACTCATGTTCGTAGCTTCGAGAACACTGTCCAACCATCTCGTCCTCTGTCGTCCCCTTCTCCTTGTGCCCTCAATCTTTCCCAACATCAGGGTCTTTTCCAGGGAGTCTTCTCTTCTCATGAGGTGGCCACAGTATTGGAGCCTCAGCTTCGGGACCTGTCCTTCCAGTGAGCACTCAGGGCTGATTTCCTTCAGAGTGGATAGGTTTGATCTTCTTGCAGTCCATGGGACTCTCAAGAGTCTCCTCCAGCACCATATACGTGGCAGCACACTCTTTTTATCTCATTGTGATGTCATTTGTTAGAAAAGGCTGCTTCTGTATTATTATTATTATTATTATTATTATTATTATTATTATTATTTTGTGTATGGTGTGGATGTTACCCTATTCAGCAGAATAAGCAAGAGTGGCCCAAACGCAACAGGGATGGCCTATCAGTTTTTGAAGACAGCGAAGTAATGCACATTGCTGTCTAAAGAATGGGTGTGGAAACTTTTTCAGGCTGATATATCTGATATGTTAGGACATGATATACCCTTGGAACCGAAAATTTTTCTTTCTAAAAGATGTTACTCCGGAAAATGATCAAGAAATAGTGTTGAACCTCATAACCGCGGCTAAGATTATACCAGCTACATTTTTTTTGAGGGGTGGGGGAGAGAGAGCATATATTGTATATATTGCTGAATGGGTTGAGAAAATTTGGTCCATGGTAACTATGATTAAGTGGCCGGAGAAGGCTACTTCAGAGTAACGACTCTACACAGCTCTGCATTTTGTCTTTTATTGGTGCTGAGTATTTACAGTGCTAATGGCAGTGCTATTTACAAAGACACATCTGTTCAGCTTGAATCAGAACCTCCAAGTGGCTTTTGGCGCGTCTTGCGCCAGCATAACAACTTGGGGAGACCCATCCTCTTCCCCCGACGCTTTCTGCGAAGTTCCGGAGTTGGGGGGACTGGCCTGCCCCCCTTCCTTCCCCCTTCCTGTCCCACCTGGGACGATGGCTCTTCTACCCTGCCAGAGCCTTGGACAGCACTTCCTGTTTCCCCACTTGAGCTGGAGCTTTCCCTCTTTTCAGCCTCGCTCGGGGCTGGGCTGGAACTCAGGAGGGGAGGGGCTTCGCGATATCCCTTGCCCCTCACAGTAACTTATTGCAAAAATAATACATATAAATTATCATATCCCTCCCCACTCCACCAACAAATCGGAATGAATGCCCAGCTAGCAGTTACTGTTATCTCATCTCCCCAGAAACTTTGTGCAGAACATATCAAGATGAATGCACAACCACACACACACAGAACCACACACACAGAACCACACACACACAAAATCCCACCAGGCCATATGGAAGCAGCTTCTGTAGACAAAAAATGAAAAAATAAGGAGGAAATGAATAGGGAGGAAGGAACTCTGATGAGATGGAAGAAGGGGACAACTTAGTGCCAGGAGCTGCAAAAAATGAGGTTGGGGCCACCTATGGCCTATGTGTTGGGGACCCAGGTGGCGCTGTGGGTTAAACCACTGAGCCTAGGGCTTGCTGATCAGAAGGTCGGCGGTTCGAATCCCTGCGACGGGGTGAGCTCCCGTTGCTTGGTCCCAGCTCCTGCCAACCTAGCAGTTCGAAAGCACGTCAAAGTGCAAGTAGATAAATAGGAACCGCTACAGCGGGAAGGTAAACGGCGTTTCCATGTGCTGCTCTGGTTTGCCAGAAGCGGCTTTGTCATGCTGGCCACATGACTTGGAAGCTGTACGCCGGCTCCCTCGGCCAATAATGCGAGATGAGCGCGCAACCCCAGAGTCGGTCACGACTGGACCTAATGGTCAGGGGTCCAAAAAAAAAAAAAAGGCCTATGCGAACTGCCTTTCTAAAAACCCACAGCTTCCATGAATTTAAAACAAGAACAAGAGGTGGGGAATCCCTTGGGTGTGTACTGTATGTTTGATTGTTAGCTGAACACCAGATTCTATCAGGGAGTAATTTCCATAGCTGCTGATACTGCTGCACTGCCAGGTTAAGGTTTTCAGAGTGTTAATTACAAGCGGCAATTTGGCGAGAAAGAGAGGCAGTTGTGATGCCGCTCTGCCCACCGCTCCAAGTAGCTCTGCAGAAGGGGTGGGAGGGATAATCTGATTCGTACCCCTGATGATCAAAAGGCTGTGCCATCCCTCCCCTTGCCACCCCTTCTGGCTAATGCGGAAGAGACAAAACTGGGGTGGGGGGCAGGAAATGTCTAAAAAAGAAAGAAGAGAGAGACAGCAGGCGGTTGTGGGAAGAGGTTCAGGGTGTGTAGCGCCTGTGAAGAAGGCCGGGGAACGATGGGGAATGGATTTGAGTGAGTCGAGCCGTCGTTGAAAACGTACGCTCTCCTGGTGATAGCGAGGGAGAGCTCTGCAAAAATGACACAGGCAAGGGCAAATAGAACAAGAAGAAAATCTGAGCCTCTCTCTCTCTCTCCCTCTCTCTCTCCCTCTCCCTCTCTCTCTCTCTCTCTCTCTCTCCCCCCCTCTCTCTCTGATGGTTTCCGTGGCAAAGGAAGTTATAAAGATCGGGTAAAGGTACTGAGAGGAGAGGAAATGTTGGGGAAGTCTCGGCTGGGATTTGGTGCCAAGGAACATCAGATTCTTTATCCTAAACGCCACGCACAGCGAAGTGTGTTTATATGATGGAAGCCTCATGATGTATTTTGATTGATTGTTTTTGGCAGGAGCTGAAATACAGTATTTGGCAGGGAAGGTGAGGAATGACGAGGAAGTGGGTGGAGGCTCCAACAAGACTGCAACCATATCTTGCACTTGTCCCAGCCTTTTCGCTTTGCGACCATGAGGTCTAGAAACTTTCCTGTTTGAAAGGGAAATTGTCACTTGCAGCAAGCCAGAGTCCATGCAGGTTCTAGAATGTGCACAGTTCTGAAGATAACAGGACAGCAGCCGGTTTAGAAAAAAACCTGTGGGTTTTATTTCTTGTTTGCAAAGTTTGATCGTCCTGTGGAACTTACTGCCCTAGGATTCTATGCATATAACACATGAAAGCCCCTGTCTTGAAGTGGGCGGCTTGACGAGTATCTTATAACTCCTATTGTATTTCTTTGAAAAAGTTGCATTAGTCACGGTAATATAAGTTAGCTCGATTAGTAGCTATTATCCAAAAAGCTCCCAAATGCAATCTACATCTCTGCAGGGGTGTAGGAACCCCTAACCAAGCAGAGCAATCATCAGATCCATAACTGAAGTTCAAATTGCTCGGCGAACAATTAAAAAGACTAGCTGCAGACAAAGACTTGGGAAATACAAATCAAAGCTTGCAACAGCCTGGATGGCAAGAGATTGCTACCCAGAGTCTATTTCTCTGGCAGACTACCTCACTTTAGCAAACTGTGCAAAGCTAGGGCAGGCTTTCCCCAACTACTCAACGAACATACGCAGCAAAGAGATTGTGTAATCATGGTGGAAGGTATCCACAAAGGTACTCATGATTTGCAAACTGTGATAACTTCACGTCTTGGGTTTTTCCAATATTCATTTCTCTAGCTCCATCAATGAGGCTTTCAGGAGCCTGCAGTCTGAAATTCAACACACCAGGGAGACAACAGAGGAAGGAGAGAGAGCGGGGGTGTGCGTTTATTTCAGTTGCACATACTTAGGCTTAATTATAGTGGGATATGGGGACTAAGGAGCTGTGCTGTGCTGAAGCAGCCTCCCCCCGTGCTGGTGTTTTGGGCTACAGCGCCCATCAGTTGTAGCCCTGGAGGGCACCATGTTGGGGCTGTGCTAAAAGTTTCCTAGAAAAGGTGTGTTTTGAGAAACGAGAAAAGCAGCACCGTGCAGGTGTTCTCGCTGGCAGTTCCAGGCCTTGAAGGTAGAGCTGGGTGGTGTATTGATATATTGTCCATAACTGGTTTGAAGTCCGTATAATGATATCAGTTTCATAATTTTTGACCTGGCAATATATTGCGAATCATGGGGTATGTGCGTAAATGTGCTTTGCAAAAATCACGATGTGGGGAAAACCATGAAGCCAGCCAATGCCTCTGCATAGCACCAGCCATAATAATAATAATAATAATAATAATAATAATGATATACCCATCTTGATAAATACACCCAGCTTGATAAAACGCCCAGCTTGATAAAACATCAAGCATTACAAACTTCCCTAAACAGGGCTGCCTTCAAATGTCTTCTAAAAGTTGTTTATTTCCTTGACATCTGATGGGAGGGTGTTTCACAGGGCGGGTGCCTCAGTATCCAGTATCCAGGCTGAACAACGGGGGTGGAGACGCTCCTTCAGGTATATTATATAATCGTGATATATGGTATTAGTATATTGTGATGTTTAGCTGGTGATATATCGCAATGTTCAAAACCAGATATCATTGCCCAGCCCTACTAATAGAGTGACCCGACCGCTTCAGGGAGGACAGCCCTCTCTTCGAGGGGATGTTAGAGGACAAGCTTTTGCTTGAAGCTGTTCTATGTTTGAATGTCTGCCCAGTTTGGTTTAAACAAGAAGAGCCACACAAAGGAAGTTCTGGGACCTTGGAGCTGCCCGTCAGTGGTTAGACCTGGACAGCAGGCTGAATGGGCCCACACAACTCATCTTCTCAGCCTTCATCCCCACTAGGGTGAGGCGCACTGAGTTTCTGCCTAAATTATAGTCATTATTTCTAAATCTGTTATCTCTACATATAAATTAGCACTTGCAAATTTTATGCAAATCTGTGTCTTCTTTTAACACTCCCCAACCCAGCCCCCGTTTCTTTTTCTGATGATTCGTTACCACTCTTTGGGAGATGCATAAATGACCACTCTACATAAAGGACAGAAAAAGGAGGAAGTATAGGCTTCTTGTGTAGAGATCAAAAGACCTTTAAGTTGCCAAGGGTGCAGAATGTCACAGAGGTAGCAGGGAAGTATACAGGTGTGGAGAGTTGCTAAGAAGAGGTGAGGATTGCAGGGGTTGGCAAGGGCCATGCAGCTGCGTGTCACCGAAAATGGCTATGCGTGTCCGTGCTGACACGAGTGTCATAGGTTCGCCATCACTGACGTAGTGAGTAGGATGAAGTAATGGCACTTGGTCTGATGCCGCCCGATATTCCTAAACAAAATGGCAACCAAACAGAATCTGGCCGTGGGAAGACATCACTGAGAGCAGGGCAAGTGATGGCAATTTAAGTGAATAAGTGAGTAATATGTATTTTTTTTTCCTGAGGCATGCTGAAAAATCGCTGAGACGGTGAGGTGTCTTCCGCACTGTCAAAAATGTTCATGAAAACAGGTGAATCATGTTGGCTTAGTGTCCCTAGTTGCAGCCAAAGATGTATTGTAGGCTCTCCCACTCTCCATATTCAGTAAACTGAAAAGCAAAGATGAATTATTCTTCTTTTTAATGCACAGTGGAATGGAAATGACTTATATACCCGCCCCTGTCAAGAATGTAAGAAATGGGGTTGCATTTTCATATGTGTAGTTTTATGTTTTTAACATGCCTTCTGTAAAATTATTATTATTATTATTATTATTATTATTATTATTACTACTACTACTACTACTACTGTATTCTGCACTTGGTCTTATTTTATCCATAATGTCTTTTAAGGAAATATGTATATTTGTCCCCTTTTGGACAATAAAGGTAAAGGTAAAGGGACCCCTGACCATTACGTCCAGTTGTGACCGACTCTGGGGTTGCGCGCTCATCTCGCGTTATTGGCCGAGGGAGCGGCGTACAGCTTCCAGGTCATGTGGCCAGCATGACTAAGCCGCTTCTGGTAAACCAGAGCAGCACATGGAAACACCGTTTACCTTCCCGCTGTAGCGGTTCCTATTTATCTACTTGCATTTTGACGGGCTTTCGAACTGCTAGGTTGGCAGGAACTGGGGCCGAGCAACGGGAGCTCACCCCGTCAAAGGGATTCGAACCGCCGACCTACTGATCAGCAAGCCCTAGGCTCAGTGGTTTAACCCACAGCACCACCTGGGTCCCTATTTTGGACAATATTTTGGACAATATTTGCTATCATTTTACCGCTTGCTCATTGCATTTGGTTGCAAGCTGGACACTCAGCGGAAAATATTCACCGTTTTTTTCATGAATGTTTTTGATCGCGCCGAAAAATGTCCCCCTCTTCCAGCAAATGTTTGGCACTCCTTGCAGCAACTAAATGCTTTTTGTTTTGTTTTGTTTGTTTTTTGTTTTGGTTTAATTGCCCTCTCTTGTCCTTGCTCTCAGTGGCCTTTAGTGACAAAGCCGTTTAGCCAAATAGTGATTGGTTGTGATTTTATTTGCTAGTGCCTAGCGAAATCATCACATCAGATGTAGCATCGTGACGTCTCCCGAATTCGCTATGCCCTCATCACGTTCGTCCTCCCAGCAATTCTGGGAGGTAAGATTTCATTTTACAGATTGGGAACTAATGAACTAAGACAGCGGACTGCCCCATGAGTCAAGCAGCATGAAACTCTTCATTCGCTGGTTTTTGCAAACAACAGGGAGGAGGACATATCTGAAGACCGCAATTTCCAAATGGGTTGCCATGTTAGTCTGTTGCAGCAAAATCAACAAAGAGTCTTGTGTCACCTTAGCGAGTGAAGTCAGTAATTATGGCATAAGCTTTTGTGGGCTAGAGTCCACTTCAACAGATGTATCTAATGAAGTGGACTGCAGTCTATGAACATTCATTCCAGAACAAATTTGTCTTCAAGGCGCCTCAAGAGCCTTCATTGACTATGCCAATGAAATGTTGAGGACAACATCTTTAGGGTTTCACAGCGTCCTAATCCGAAAAAGAAACATTTTGTTGCAAGCCCCCACTTGTTCTGTCTCTAACACAGTCGTATCTTTGGAAGCCGAAACGCCTTGGCACTCGAACGTTTTGGCTCATGAATGCCGTAAACCCGGAAGTGAGTGTTCTGGTTTGCGAACGTTCTTTTGGAACCCGAATGTCTGGTGCAGCTTCCGTGGCTTCTGATTGGCTGCAGGAGCTTCCTGCAGCCAATCGGAAGTCGTGCCTTGGTTTCCAAACGTTTTGGAAGTTGAATGGACTTCCAAAACAGATTCCGTTTGGCTTCCAAGGTACGACTGTACCAAACTTTTGTGATGCTGTTTGGAAATGAAATGAATAGTAGTTTCTGCATACTTAAGGGACTCCCTAGGTGGGCAGAAGTATATTCATTTGTGCATTAAAATAATAACAATTAAAAAAGAAGGCATGAGTTCAAATGGCCTGGAAGAACCCATGAACAATAAGATTCCAACCAAATATCAGGAAGAACTTTCCTGTAAGAGCTCTTTGACAACAGGCACCCTGCAGGCACCCACGAGAGGTGGTGGACTCTCCTTCCTTGGAGGTTTTTAAGCAGAGGTTGGATGGCTACCTGTTGTGTATGATTGATCTAGTTGAGATTTCTGCATTGCAGGGGGTTGGACTAGATGACCCTTGGGGGTAACTTCCTAGAGCATAAATAAAGATTAGGGTAGCTGAGCAGTGAGCACAGTTCATAGAGGGTATCCCTTCTCCTGCAACATCCTTCCTCCCCTGCAAGCCCCAGACAGGCTCTGGTGCTGGCATGCTGGAGACATCCTGTTATGATCTGGGGATACGCTGCAACAATTTGTTGTATCCCCTTCACTTTTACAGAGACTAATCAGAGGAAGACTCATCATAATCCATTCTTCTCCTTTTTTGAGTCCCCCCCCCCCCTGAGAGAATCAGGATAGGTCCTGCTCTTGGTGCCAACACCACTCAAAGTATCATCTGCCAGAGCAAGTTACAGGGCCTTTATAATGGTGGCCCCAGTTTCATGAAATTTCCTCTAGAATCTTGTCATTGCTCACCCTTGCTTCCTTTCAGGAGACTCCTTAGTTCCTTTTTTTAAAAGCAAGCTTTTAATTTCCCTGAAGAGTTAGATGTGATCGTCTCTGCCTTGACTTGTTGAAATCGTAATGCTTTAACTCTCGTTTTATTTATTATTACTCATTATTTTTTGTTTAATTATTTCTCCTTTTAAATCTTTCATATTGTTTTAATTTGGGAGCTGTTGTTGGGAGCTGACCTGCTTTTGCAAAGAAGGGCAGGCGATAAATATTTAAAAGAAAAGAAAATAACTTAAGAGATAGGAGAGGTGGAAAGAACAATGCTGGAACAATGGTGGGGAGAGGTGGGGATAAAATAAAGGTTAACTGTGTGCCTCCCAACTGACGGGATGCACATTGTCTGCCTAAATATTCCACCCCCTGCTCAAAGAGCATTAAATCCAGGCTGTAAAATTATCCAGGTAAATTGCGGTGAAGGGTGTCGAAGGGACATAAGAAGCCGCCTTACACAGAGTTGTGAATGGCAGTATTGTCTACACCCGTGTTCCGCAAACTGGCTGTTTTTGAACTACAACTCCCATCATCCCTGACCACTGGTCCTGCGAGCTAGGGATGATGGGAGTTGTAGTCCAACAACAGCCAGAGACCCAAGTTTGGGAAACACTGGGTCTACTCTACACTGTCGAGAAATTGCTCTCCTGGATTTTAGGCAGGAGTCTATTCCAGCCCGACTTGGAAGTGCAGGAGTTTCAACCTGGGAGGTTCTGCGTGGAATTCAGATGCCCTACCACTGAGTTGTGACCCTTCCCCTATGGACAAGAAGGTTCTGGGAGTGGACAGGAAGCCAGTGTAGGGATTTGAGGAGGGGCGTCTTGTGGTGAGGGCAACAGGAAAGGACTGAGGTGAGGGGACCAAAGTGAGACAACAGAAGGCTCATGGTGTAGGGATGTGTGTAACCTAGGACGCTTTAAGGCAGACCGGGTTCTCCTGGTCTTTTCTACCCTTTAAAACAATAATCATAAAAACAGTCTTGTAAAAGGTGACAACAGCATTTGCTCGCTCAGAATACTTGTCGAGGAGCAAGAGGCATACCTGCCAAGTTGCTGTCGGAGAAATAAGGGACCGGGCCGGAAGTAGCAGACCGGAAGTAGCGCTGTCGCCATTTTGGAACTGGGCGGAGCATGCTCAGAAGTGACTTTTGATGCTGCTTTGCCCAGTTCCAAAATGGCCACCGCGCCAGAAGTCTCACTGCAGCCATTTTGGAACTGGGCAGAGCAGCATCAAAAGTCGCTTCTGAGCATGCTCCGCCCAGTTCCAAAATGGCCGCCGCGCCAGAATAAACCGGGAAAAAACAAATAAATCCGTTTTTTCAGCTAGGAACAGCTGGAAAAACGGGGATTTCCCGGGGAATACGGGAGACTTGGCAGCTATGGCAAGAGGTACAGCAGCTTTGTTCAGGTGGGCCTAAAATGACAATCTACTAGTTTACGAAGACATACTTGAGTCTGGTTCAAAATGGCGTCCGAGCAATGGAGCTCAGACATGCAGACGATTCCCCACATTGCTAGAATGAGCTGAAAGAGCAAAGAGGAAGCGCCCTGGCCGGGCGATGAGATTAGATGTATGGATATGCCCTCCCTCTAACAGGGCACGGTGGGAGTGTCTCTCAGAGTTCTCTCTAGGGGACATAGAGGTCTCTGAGCTTCAGCTCCTAGCGTGTATCTATCTAGCAAACGTGTGTCGTTGTCTTGATGGCATTGTAAATATTCCACACGTGGAATTGCAGAAATCTAGGCCATCCCTTTCCTCTGCCCGGCTTAACCGAGTTCAGAAGAGAACGGGACAAATCAAGCGTGGACACTGGAAGCGAGTGACTGATCGAGGTTGCACCTCACCATAAGTGGACAATGATAAATGGGCCCTATGAATTTGCAGGAGAGCTGAAACGATGACAAGCAGCTGGGAAGCCCAGCCTTGAGAGGACAGATGGGGGAACCTGGTTATTGTCCTGCCTAGCAGCCACCAACCTTTACAGTTCCAGGAGGACCCACCTTTAATCTCTAGCTGCAGCAGGAAACCGCTTTTCAATTAGGTTTAAAATAAAAACAAAAACTGGTTAAATAAAATCAGATTTTTAAAAATCAGGTATGCTCCCCCTTCTCTCTTTAGGATGCCCAGATGCAAATGAGTGCAGGGCTCTTAATATTTTTAATAGTTGCTTAGAAGAGGGGCGAAAATGTGTCAGGTGCATCTTATCCTGCAAGGGTGAAAAAAACCACACTCCTACCAAAATATCTTCTCCTACACAAATGTTGAAAAGAAACAGGAACTCTGTGCTCTTTCCCATCTGTCACCCTTTTCTCTCCATGCTAGTATCCTTCTCTTTAAAAAGAAAGCCAAATGGACAGAAAATGGCTGCGATATTGCTGGTAGGACCCGCTTTAATTCGGGGCAGGACCTGATTACGGGTCCCAACTGGACTTGAGCTGGAAGTTCTGAGCAGTGTGTGTGGGGGGGGGGTCAGAAGTTGGGGTTCGTTCCAGGGAGGGTACAGAGGTTTGCACCCACATCGCCTCTTTTGAGACGTGCTGTCAGGTTTCATGGAGTGGCCAGTCGCGGTGGTCTTGCGGCCCAACACGAGGGCGGTACCTTGTGCTCTGGCTTGGGAGCCTTGTTGGGAGAGGGTGAGGAATGGCACCCACCCATACCTGCCAAGTTCCTCTCTGGAAAATAAGGGACCGGACCGGAAGTAGCATACTGGAAGTAGCGTGACGGCCATTTTGGAACTGGGCGGAGCATGCTCAGAAGTGACTTTTCATGCTGCTGTGCCCAGTTCCAAAATGGCCGCCGCACCAGAAGTCACGCTGCAGCCATTTTGGAACCGGGCAGAGCAGCATCAAAAGTCGCTTCTGAGCATGCTCCGCCCAGTTCCAAAATGGCCGTCGCGCCAGAATAAACCGGGGAAAAACAAAAAAATCCGTTTTTTTGGCTGGGAACAGCTGGAAAAACGGGGGTTTCCCGGGGAATAAGGAAGACTTGGCAGCTATGTGGTACCTTGGTTTACAAACTTAATCCTTTCCGGAAGTCCGTTCTTAAACCAAAGCCGTTCTTAAACCAAGGTGCGCTTTCCCTAATGAGGTCTCCCGCCGCCAGTGCCCTTCCACTGTTCGGCTTCTGTTCGTAGACTGAGTTTGCTAACTGGAACACTACTTCCAGTTTCGCTGAGTTCATATACCGAATAGTTCATAAACAGGGCTGTTCTTAAACCGAGGTACCACTGTACTTTCTTCCCTGGGCACTTCCAGGTCGTGAAGCCCTCCATCGTAGGTTCAAAACCCAAACTGAAACTCGAGCGTTTTTGCCAGCAAATTTGGCCACGATGTGAGATGGGTGGACAGGATGGGGACAACTGAGCACAGGGTTATTTTTATGTTCTTGCAAGTCCTGAGAAACACTGGGGGGGGGGGGACATGATCGTGGCATGCTGTTTGATTTGAATTGTTGAAATCTGAAATGTTGTGAGATTACAAGTTTATGTAAATCCAAGGGGCTTCTCTTTTTCTTTTTATTATTATTGTTTTATTTTGACAAAGAAATACCCTCAGGTTACAGGCACTTCAGGTTACAGACTCTGCTAACCCAGAAATAGCACCTCAGGTTAAGAACTTTACCTCAGGATGAGAACAGAAATCACGCACCGGAAGCAGCAGGAGGCCCCATTAGCTAAAGTGGTACCTCAGGTTAAGAACAGTTTCAGGTTAAGAACGAACCTCCAGAACAAATTAAGTTCTTAACCCGAGGTACGGTAACACTGTAATCATAAAAAAATAAGAATACAAATGTGCACCCAACCACCGAGACCATTCCATTGTAACTATCCAACCTCCCAAAATTTCAACACCTCTTGCGATGGTTTGACCCCTTTCTGTTTTAACAGTACAAATTCTACAAATACCTTCCATATCTCCTCAAAATTGTTTCTCCTGCATATTCCTTGTCTTACCTTAATGGCACATGTTGATTTATCATTAATAGCTATATCCCCTACCTTTTTATAACGTTTTTCCATTTTATATTCTGCTTGCCCCTTCTACTTCGCAGCTATCACAATTCATGCAACTGTCAATAAATTTGTGAGCAATTCCTTCATAGCCTGTGAACCTTCCACCTCCCCACTGGTTCTGCTGGGATCCTGTTTGTCTGATTTCTTCAGTTCCCTACAAACAAGGAAGCAAGCAGCCTACTGCCCTGTTTCTCTTCTGGTGCTTGAGAAATACAGTGGTGCCTTGCTAGACGAATTTAATTTGTTCCACGGGTCTTTTCTTATAACGAAAAAATTCGTCTAGCGAGTCCCATAGGAATGCATTGAATTTTTTTCGCATTGTTTTTTGCCCATAGGAACGCATTAATTGAATTTCAATGCATTCCTATGGGAAACCGCGATTCGCCAGACGAATTTTCATTCGTCTAGCGAGGCAACCTCCGCTCGAAAAATCCTTTCGTTAAGCGGAAATTTCGTTAAGCAGGGCATTCGTTAAGCGAGGCACCACTGTAGTTTGTTTTGTGGGAAAGGGGGGACGACTCCCACACACCCAGATTTAGGGAAGACTTGGGAAGAAGGGTGGAATAGTTAAAGGAAGGTTAGAAATGGGGGAAGGTACATTGAAAGCACAGGGACCCAGGTGGCGCTGTGGGTTAAACCACAGAGTCTAGGGCTTGCTGATCAGAAGGTCGGCGGTTTGAATCCCTGCTCCCGTTGCTTGGTCCCAGCTCCTGCCCACCTAGCAGTTCGAAAGCACATCAAAGTGTAAGTAGATAAATAAGGACCGCTCCGGCAGGAAGGTAAACGGCGTTTCCGTGCGCTGCTCTGGTTCACCAGAAGCGGCTTTGTCATGCTGGCCACATGACCCGGAAGCTGTCTGCGGACAAACGCCGGCTCCCTCGGCCTATAGAGCGAGATGAGCGCCGCAACCCCAGAGTTGGACACGAGTGGACCTGATGGTCAGGGGCCCCTTTACCTTTACATTGAAAGCACATCCAACATGCATTTAAAGCAGGGGTCCCCAAACTAATGCCCGGGGGCTGGATGCGGCCCAATTGCCTTCTAAATCCAGCCCGCGGACACTCCAGGAATCAGCATGTTTTTACATGAGTAGAATGTATCCTTTTATTTAAAATGCATCTCTGGGTTATTTGTGGGGCCTGCCTGGTGTTTTTACATGAGTAGAATGTGTCCTTTTATTTAAAATCCATCTCTGGGTTATTTGTGGGGCATAGGAATTTGTTCATATTTTTTTTCAAAATATAGTCTGGCCCCCCACAAGGTCTGAGGGACAGTGGACCGGCCCCCTGCTGAAAAAGTTTGCTGACCCCTGATTTAAAGCATATTGTTGCATGCCACCCCAATCTCTGAGCTGTGCAAGATTTCAGAGGTCCCAGGCACTCACTTGCCCAGAGTTTGTGTTTCCTTTTGGGAACGAGGCAGAGCAGCCTTGGATTCAAACAGAAATTGAATTCAGGCAGTGCCTTTAGTTGGGGTGATAGAAAAATGCACTGGAAAAGGCAGAATAATGGTTGCTTGATGCAATTCTGCCTAACCTCCCTGCAAACAACAGCAAAAAAAGAAGAAAAAGAAATGCTCAGTAAATAGCCAATGTAGCCTCCCCTCCCTGGGAGCAAATTAGAACGAATGTTCAATAAACAGGTCATCTGGAAGTGATCCCTGTTTCATACTCCTGTGCCTCAAATTACCAAAACCCTCCCTGAGTTTTAATCCTACGAATCGGGCGGCTGAGTCGGAGAGGGCATTTTGTTTCAGCCCAAACCACGGGTTAGGAACATGGGAAGCGGCCTGAACACTGAGTCAGACCAGGTGGTCTGCTGCCTTGACTGGCAGCCAAGCTCTCCTCTTCCACCCGCCGCTGTTTGATTGTATATAACCGGAGATGGTGGGGGACCGAACCTGTGACCTTTTGTGTGCTAACCGTGTGCTTCAACCAGTGAGCTATGGTCGAAGACCCCTGATTTAGCCTGCAGAAAAGAAGACTGAGGGACTTGTGATATTTAAAAGCTAGGCAGCTAGAGGAGGGTTCATCTCCACCGAGGAAAGCACGACGAGAATTGTGTTCTAAATGCCACGGAGATAGAATTAGATCGGGAAAGATGGCTAAGGAAGACAGAAGCTGCGAGGTCAGGAAAGCAGCTGTTCTGGGCCAAAGAGGCGCATGGTTTTAAAGATGTCTGCAGAGCAGCATGCGAGCTTGAGAAGCATGCTTCTGCATCTGTTGCAGCGGTGCAGAAGGTGCTTGGATGCAACCACATGCAGTCGTGGCCCTGCATTCCCTGTGATCTTCCAAGCAGGGGGTGGGTTGCAAAATTCCTTGGGCCAGACCTCTCTATGGGGGTTTGGAACCAGAGCCGAGTGGTAGAGCTCGCAGAAGGTCCCTGATTCAGTCCCTGGCATCTCCAAACAGAACTTGGCTGTTGCCACTCTTTGTAAGAGAATGCTGAGACTGGTTCACCAATAACTATGTTATGAACCAGATTATTATATTCCCAGAGTCATATCATTGGGCTGATTAATTGTATAAATGTTCCTCCCACCCCCCAAAAAATAAATTTATGAAGGCCAGGGCTACCCACCCTCCAGCGTTTTGGGTCCTGTCTTGTTCCTGGAGATCCTTTTCAAAAAGAGGCAAGAGCAGGGACTGAACCCGGGACCTTTTGAGCTGTCCTTGTAGTCCTTGTGGTTTTTATTATGTGTATAGCTCCATCTTCCTGCTCTGGAGCTTGTGGAGATGGATTTAGGATTCCCGCAGTGACCAGATCTAGACTTGCTTAGCTTCAGCACAGCTTCTGTTTCATGTAATTTTGGATCCACACCTCTTAGAAATCTTCTTTGCTGGTTTGGAAGCATTACGCCACCATGCAAGTCTTTTTGGAAGCCATGCAGCCCCCAAAACGCTGACCCCCTCAGTGCAGGAGGTGCGCAAAGTGATGACGATCGGCATTACAGACCCTCCAAGTGCCCCTATTTTCCCGGGACTGTTCCGGATTAACAGAAGCCGCCCCAGTCTCTGATTTGATGCCGGAATGTCCCACTTTTCCTTAGGATATCCCTGTTTTCATTGGAGAAATATTGGAGGGTATGGAGTTATGTGACCCCTGAGCCAAGGAGATAAGTAGCTAGACAACCTTTCGGAGACATCTGAAGGCAGCCCTGTATAGGGAAGCTCTTTTTTAAAAAAAGTTTAATGTTTTATATATGTTGGAAGCCGCCAATGCAGTCAGATGACTGGGGTAGAAATAATAAAAGCGTCACCATCATCTTCACCATGGAATTGGGTGTCCCTGTTTTCATCAGAGAAATATTGGAGGGTGTGACATTATACCTGAGCAGTTTTTAATTTCAGGGACTGGAGGGACCCTCTGGCAGTGCCTCGCACCCCTGAGGTCCACGGATGTCTCGCTGTACATTGCAATCTCCTTCATCTACCTTTCCCGGGGATGATTGCATCTCACGCCTCTGGTTGCCAAGACCAGGCTGCCGCGGGAATGCGCTCCCAGCGCCAAGGGGGTTGGTCACCACGTCTTGAGAGAATGCCACCCTTTCCAGCAGGCCACCAGTCGCCGAGAAAAGTCACTTTAGATAATGATGACAATCCGTGAGCCAGGGTTTCCGAAATATTCTGAAGCCACCTCGTTTTAAACTGGAGCAGAAATGACTGTTAGGGGTAGGGAGGCTGAGGGAGGAATTCCCGGTTCCTAACTGGAGAGAGATTGCAGGCAATGCAACCCGAGGATTTATTTTTGTCCTGGGTTGCAGGACGACCCATGCATTGGTTGGGCGAACCGACCTTCGGGAGGGACCGAGGAGGAATTAATGGGCGAAACAGGGCTTGATGAATAAGTGAGGATAACGGAGCACTGGGGGTTGTGTGTGTGTGTGTGTGTGTGTGCGCGCGTGTGTCTATGAGATGGAGAGAGAGAGAGCGCAGAAAGAAATGATTTTGAGTGGTCTAGGCAAGGACTTGTGGAGGAAGCTGATTTTGAAGGCAAAGGGAGCCAGCGTGCCAAAGAGGGGAGGCAGCTGCTGCTGCAGGCGTCTAATTTAATGCTCCATTCAGAACCTTTAAAGATGTCTACTCGTTTCAGGAAAGGACCCAGAAAAGAAAAGAAAGAAGTTCAGCTTGAAGCAGGGAGGGATCTGGCCACATATTACAATGGAGGCCGTGGCGGTGGTGGGACCCAAAAGGGAGGAATGTATCAACCCTCAAACCCCCCTTTCTTCCTTTTACATGCGTGCGTGCATGCACACACTGTGCAGCCTGAAAATATTGTTCTCGGGGGTTTATTTACCCCCCCACACACAAATCCCTGAGCCCCAGGGTCAGATGGTTCTGGTGTCCTTGTCCCAATGCTCCCATATGTTAGGGGAGAGGCGCAGTCCCTCGCCACCATCCTGAAATATCTCTCTCTCTCTCTCGTTGTGGGGGCATAGGAACGTGGGGAGAATATCAGCAGTGGAAAATGTTTTCTGGCTGGCAGCGATGGCCCCCTCCCGTTGCTTCCAGGCTTTCTCTCTCTCCCCACCCCCCCTCTGCACCGTTGGAGGGGACTGGGCAGACCTCTGCGGTGGGCTCCTCCTTTTGCATCAGTTCATTGCCATGCGCCTCACATACCTCTGCTTGCCCAGCCCAGCCAGCAGCCTTCAGATGCCTCCATTGAGGCAGGCAGTAAGGATTGAAGCTGGGGTAGGAGGCGTGTGTGTCAGGGGGACACTCCGAAAGAACAACAGCAGGGGCTAAATAAGGGGGTGGGGTGTAGGGCCGCCAGCCCCCCCACCCCGCCTCAGCCAGGTTACCTGGAGGAGAATTCAGCAAGACTCTTGCTGAGCTTTCTAGGAAAGCGTTTTTGAGGAATCGGCCCTGGGATGCCTGGTGTGGAGTATTGAAGAAAAAGATGGGCCTGTCTCCGAGCAGGTGCAGAGTTCTTCCCCAAGCGTCTGGGATTAGAGACAGTGGCAATGCCGGGGAAGGATTTTGGGGGCAGAAATCCCAGGGCTCTGCATATAGCAAGATGTGAGGGGATGGGCTCCACAAAGCAGCAGGGCTGGCTTGGTACATTTTGAAGGAAGGGAGGCGGCACACTTTCTCTCCCCCCCCCCCCCAGCCACTACCGCCAAGGAAGAGTCCAGCATCTAAAATAGTCTAACTGCACCACTTGATGGGAAAGGAGGGCTTCAAGGTCAAAGAGTGTGACTTACAGGCAAACGTCAGCCTTAGCATCTGGCTTTGTAAAAAAAATCGGCTCCAAGGCATTAGAGATCTGGTAGAACAGAGCTTGGAGGACAGGATGCCTGGAATCTCTAGGGGGAGATTGTGGAGGGAAGGAGGAGAACTGGATCCTAGGCTTCTTCACAGGGTGAGGTCATATTGGTGCATGAGACAAGATGGAGTTCAAAGCAAGACTTGCCCTTTCTCGGACAGAGGGCCCCTCCAGACTTCCTCCCCTCTTCCTGCAGGTATAGAATAATAGAATTATAGTGTTGGAACGGACCCCAAGGGCCATCTTGTCCAACCGCCTGCAATTCAGAAATCATCCATGACAGATCGCCATTCAAACTCCGCTTAAAAACCTCCAAGGAAGGAGAGTCCACCACCATTCCACTGTCGAACAGCTCTTACCGTCAGAAAGTTCTTCTTGATGTTTAGTCAGAATCTCCTTTCTTGTAAACTTGAAGCCATGAGTTCGAGTCCCACCCTCCAGAGCAGGAGAAAACAAGCTCGCTCCATCCTCCATTTGTCAGCCTTTGAAGATGGCTATCATATCTCCTCTTAGACTCCTCTTTTCCAGGCTAAGCACACACAGCTCCTCATAAGGCTTGGTTTCCAGAGCCCCTGATCTTTTTGGTTGTCCTCCCTTGCGCACTTTCCAGCTTGTCAACACCCTTCTGTCAACATAGCCTGCAACATGTCACTGACACAATAAGAGTGAAGAAGTGGTGGATTTACACTGGACTGCCCAGCTGCCCAGATATCATTCCACTTTTTCAGCTGTTCTATGGTTCTTCTCCATCGTTATTGAGTTATTGCCATCTGCAGTGGCACTCATGTGATATAAATGCAAGAAAAGCAGGACAACACCCTTGTCTCATCCCTACCCCACCCTCAAGCTTTTGTGGTACAAGAAAACTACAGGGTTTCAGAAGGAAGCTGCAGGACAGGCAACCGATTTGAAACAGAGCTGTATGTCCAGCCTCAAACTTTTGCAGGTGCAAAAGGTGTTGAAACAGATCGTGTACAATTGCTCCAATACAGTCATGTGCACAAATCATTGTGAGTGCAAAATGATGTCAATTTAGCCAGTAGAGCATGAGACTCTTAATCCCAAGGTTGTGGGTTTGAGCCCAACGTTGGGGAAAATATTCCTGCGTTGCAGGGGGGGGGGAAACGACTATTAGATGACTCTTCTGGTCCCTTCCAACTCTACAATTCTATGATTCCGTGATGGCAAGTGTAGCGGGAAGATTCAAGGATGATGAAAGAAACATTTAAATATTTCAGATACATGTATGCACACACACACAGAGAGAGAGACAGAGAAACGGTACCCATGCCTCTCTTCAAGAGCATTAGCTATTATTCTACAGTTCTCCACGGTGTATTGGCAAACTGGGATTTTCGACTCTGATGAATATGAAAGATCAGGAAAGAGAAAGGCTTCTCTGTGTGGATGAGGAGTTGAGAGTTGTTGTTGTTTTTTGTCTCAAATTAGGCCTAATAGAAATGAGATTGCCTGGCAAAAGCTCTCATGGAGTTTGTATGCATACTTAAGGTATTCATGTAAGGGGGTTGTTTATAATTATATTTTGGGAATGATTCCTGTTCCTGTGTGGCTGCCTTGTTTTATATTTTCTGGATGTCCCATGATCATATTATAAAGTAGTTGTGTTCTGTGTTATAAACCAAGCACTGATAGGAGTTGCTTCTGTTTCCTGAAACAGAATTATCAATAAATAAATAAAATTCAGTGCAGCGCGAGCAAATTCCTATTCCGAGAGTGTGGCCCAGAGGAAAAAAGTTTGAGAACCACTGCTTTATTGAGAATGAGGTGGCAGAGTTACAGATCGAACCACTTCTAAGGGCAAGTGGTGGCTCATACTTTTCAATGTGGCCCCACATGAATTAGCCGATCAGGGAGAGGACTGCCATGCCAAACCATTCTGTCTAATGTGCTGATTCGCTACAGGGTGTTGTTGTTTTTTAATGGGACATCGCTGCTACTTCTTTCTGCAATATGTTCATATTTGGAAAGCAAGGACCCCTCTAGGTCCCTCTGGTTTCTGGTCAATGGACTGGGGTCTGTTGAGTTGGAGGTGTTGCTAGCCCATCAACTTGGACCTTCAAAGGAATGGGTTCCAATGGGTGGTTTTGCAGTGGGGTGGATGAGATCGATGAGACAATAAGAATCAGGAGTGGAGGAGGAGGGAAAAGTTGCCTCTTCAGTTTGTGTGCGTGTGAATCTGGAAACCAAGAAGGTGTAAAGTGGGGAAAGCCAGGATTCAAGGGGCCATTCCATCATCATTTAAATACAACACATCATCTGATAATCATAGGGTGGTTTTTGTATAAAAGCACAAAAGTATAATAACAACAAACAAAACATTCACCCCTCACACAGTTGCTGAATTGCAACTCAATTAAAACCATGGAGCCACCTGGAATGAACAAAGACATAGGATTCTTATCTCATTATACATGATCAAGCTTTCCTTAGCACCTCAGCCCTTGCTTCCCCCCCTCAAGACCAATTGCAGTCATTAACAGTCGTTAACAGTCATCAACAGGTTTACCACTCCTATCAGCCCATCACCCATTCCCATCACCCCCCACCCTCTGAATATACATAAGGGTCTGGTGGCTTCTGTTTCAGTGTATCTGAAGAAGTGTGCATGCACACGAAAGCTCATACCAAAATAAAAACTTAGTTGGTCTTTAAGGTGCTACTGAAGGAATTTTTTATTTATTTTGTACCCCTCACACTGTTTAAAAGGCCATAGATTGTTTAATCAGCCCAATGCCTGGGTGAAGCGGAATCTTTTTGCCCAGTGCCTAAAGATATGTAATGAAGACAGCGGAGATTTTTTCAGAAACGGAGCCACCACAGAAAAGCCCCCGTTCTTCTGTTGCCGCCCTCTGGACCTCTTGTGGAGGAGGCACAGAAAGAAGGGCTGAGGATGATGATTGCAAGGTCCAGAATGGTTCATATGGGGAGAGGCGGTCCTTGCGGTCTAGTGGTCCTGAGCCGTTTTAGGCTTTATAGGTCAAAGGCAGCACTTTGAGTTGGGCCTGGAAACTAATTGGCAGCCAGTGTAGTTGGGCCAGGATTGGCGTTATGTCCTCTAACCGCCTTGCCCCAGTGAGTAAACTGGCTGCCGAATTCTGCACCAGCTGAAGTTTCCCAGCCATCTTCAGAGGCAGCCCCATGTATGATTAGTTTGGTGTGTCTATATGTTAGCTGCAGCTTGAAATCTTGATGGTAAGAACTGCTGCCAGATGCCAAGGTTCCTGGATTCTTTGAAAGCGGGATGATCCGAAGCACAATGGAGTAGGGGGGGAGGCAGGGAGGACTCTCAGGAAGGAGTGACATTGGCAAATGCTGATTCTGCCTCTGCACCCTGTCCGTGACATAAGACGTCCCTTTCCTGCTCTGCGCCTTCCTCCCAGAGGTGCTGCTGTGTATCTGGCAGGAATTAGTGCTGACGAGACGGAGAGATTGGAAATTGATTCCCGGGGCTGGATTCATCTTCTCTCCCCGACCCCTATCGATGGCCTGTCACCCCAATGCCCTTCCTGTCTCTCTCGAAATCTTCTGCCTCCAAGTGATGAGGGATGCAGTAAAAAAAAGATCCCCTCTCCTCTGCCCCCTGATCCTACTCTCCGCGGTGATCATTGCTCTGTTGTAAACAAAATCTGCCCTTATAGAGTCCTTTGTAGGTTCTCCATCGGTAGGAGTGAAAAAACACACAGAGGCCAACCAGAGAATATCGAGAAGCAAAGCAGCTAGTAAGCCTGATCTTTATTGAACTGTTGCAACAGGGTGCTCCCCTCCCAGGCAGGAGAAAAGGAGGAGGACCCAGAATAAAGGTGTGCCTGCCCTTATATAGACATTTTGAAATCCCCTGCCCTGGAGCTCAAGACCACCCCTCCATACATCATACATACATCACAGAAGGGGTGTACCCCAAGACCACCCCCAGATACATCATACCTACATCACAGAAAAGGCGGTCTACAACAGAAATTTGAATGTTTTTCCTGCCTGCCAGGTTATCTGATAATGCCTTATCTAACTGCCTTTCCTGGTAGTCTGGCCATTTCTTTGAGGTGGTAATTACTTAATTCCTGAGACAATGGGAAGGTTCCCTCACCCCCTCCCTCCTTGCAGAGAAACATTTGGTCAGTTTGGGAGTCAAGACAGTTTCAGGACTGTCTTCCTGGACTGTTTTCAGTCATTGGTTTATCTATTTATGTACGTGTTTGCCTTGTACATTTATGAACATTTATTATATTTCTAAGACCTAAAAAATTCATATAACAGCACTCCCCTGTAGCAAAAATGAGGGCACCGTTCTGTCCAGCACAGTGGTGAAACTGAGACACAGACATGCCGAGGGTGTGATCCAGATTGGTAAAATAATTCAGGAGTTCAGGGTTGTCACTGTTTCCCCCCAACCCCACTCCTTACTAGGCACCACTTTTTGTCTGGAAACAAGCCTTTGAGATGTCCTTTTTATTGCACATTTATGATGATTCGTGCTTGCGATGGTAATGCGGTGGTTATACACCAACATGTTCCGGATGCTGTTTGTGCCTGCAGACATTTTGGGGTGGACACACTGTTTTGTTTCCAATCAGGGCATGTTCCTTAATGCCCTGCTGAAGAAATCTGGTAACATTGTATGCAACTTTTTTTTGGGGGGGGGGGAGTTGCCAGTGTTAAAAACTCAGGTATATAAGTTAGGTGCCAAATGGCACCTTGAATTTAGGTTACAGTCGCCACAACAGGATGTCTATTCTCCAGGGGTAATAGATGTATACCTGTATACTTGAAGGAGCATCTTCACCCCATCGTTCAGCCCAGACACTGAGGTCCAGCTCTGAGGGCCTTCTGGTGGTTCCTTCACTGCCAGAAGTGAAGTTACAGGGAACTAATAAAGCGCAATGCTGTGTGGATGGCCCGGTATAAACCCATCACTATTGCATTGTATCTTGTGCCAACAACCTGCTGCAGGATACACCAGCACAAACCCCACAGTCTGGAGGGATCATTAACCCTTTAACCTACCATTCTAGAAAGTGTGACATGTCCTGGAGCAGGGGCGTCTTGCCCAAGTGGCGCGGGGCGCCAGGGTGCCAAGTTATAGAGGGCTCCAGGGAAGAGGCGGAGGCTGGATGTGATGCCTCCTGGCATCAGCTCGCTGCCCTTGCCCGCCTCCGCCATGCTGTCCCAAAGCAGCGCCACGCCACGCCATGCCCGGAGCCTCCGTCTGCCATGGCTACCGTGGCACGAAGCGGCCAGCTGAGCCAGGAAGTGCCGCATCCTGCCTCCACCTCTTCCCCGCCGGAGGAGCCGCCCTCCAGCCACTGCCCACCTCCTCCAGCCCCGCAAAGCTGCTGGCAGAGCCATAAAAAGGTCAGCAACTCTGGGAAACAGGGGGGGGGCACTGCCGGAGGGATCTTTGCACCAAGGCGCCGGATATACTTAAGATGGCCCTGCCTTGGAGAGTATTGGGCAAATGTCCCTCTTGTTGCACTATAATGCATATTAAAAACCCTTGCACCGGTCCCATTCTGGATTCCTGCTAGCTGCACGAACTGGAAGGGGGACAATCTGGGGCTGAAATTACATTTTCTGCACTTCACATTTTCAGGGCTGAAAGCCAGTTGGGCCCAGTTCCCAACACTGGCCTTCCATCTGTTTGTGCCTTGGTCTGTTCTTCCTAGCTTCTGAATCCTCAGTTCTAGTAGTCACTGGTGGTCTGATTGAGAAAAAAGAAACAGAAATGGCCGCTGTTCTTCTGGTGCTATGTAGCAACAGACAGAGGGTTCAACCACACCTCTGTTTGCCCCATGATTTCTTCCATTCGTCCTGTGACTTCGATTCATGATTTTTCCGTCCCGCCATTTTCCTCAAGAAAACCTGTTTTTGAATCGGAACAAATGTTGGTCTGCAGAAAACCCAGTTGACATTTGTTCCAATTCAGCAGTAAACAGGGGTTTTTCCCAGGGATGAGGCCTGAGGCTGCAATTTTGCATGTGTAAGCAGTTACCCTGCTGTATTTATTTCTGTGGAGATCCAGGAAGGGAATTCATTGGCATGAGACTCAAGACAGGCAAAAGGGCCGGCTTCCTCACACATCTGCATGGGACTTAGGATCATAGCTGCCAAGTCTCCCGTATTCCCTGGGAAACCCCCGTTTTTCCAGCTGTCCCCAGCCGGAAAAACGGATTTTTTTGTTTTCCCCTGGTTTATTCTGGCGCGGTGGCCATTTTGGAACTGGGCGGAGCATGCTGGAACTGGGCGGAGCATGCTCAGAAGCAACTTCTGATGCTGCTTTGCCCAGTTCCAAAATGGCTGCAGCGTGACTTCTGGTGCGGCGGCCATTTTGGAACAGGGCAGAGCAGCATCAAAAGTAGCTTCTGAACATGCTCCGCCCAGTTCCAAAATGGCGGCAGTGCTACTTCCGGTCTGCTACTTCCGGTCCAGTCCCTTATTTCTCAGGCCGGAACTTGGCAGCTATACTTAGGATGTTGGGCTCTTCTTTTGAGGGGGTTTCAGGGGCCCAACACTAGGAAGGCTTTGTCGCTCTTGTTGCCTATTTCCCCCCAAGCCGTGTACTTTCCAGAACAAGAACCTTCAGAACCCAGCAGCTGGGTCCGCAGGCCGGCCAACTTGCAATTTGTATAATGCATAATTTTTTCCGGGTGTTAATGGATCATTAACTGTCAGGCTGGAATAAGCTGAGAGAGGCAGGCAGATTCCCCGTCTGAGAAAGGCAAGACGTCCTTCGGAAAAAGCGACAGTGTGCATGTGGGATCAATCAGGTAATAACTGGAGGGAATTTATTCAGTGCCCCTGACTTCAGGTTCCCAATGGACTGTTGACGTCTTAAAATCCATAGACCGTGGAGTGGAAAGGAGGACCAGGTTAGAAGGGGACTCTGTTGCAGCGGGCATAACTTCTAGCATAGGCGATAATCCTGTTCACATACTGTTGAGTAAAACCCACAGAATGCAGCCAGACTCGCTTCAGAGTTAATACGCATAGGGGGATTCCTAGAATCATAAAATTGTAGAGTTGGAAGGGATCCTGAGAAATGTACTGGGAGCCAGTGAAGATCCTTTAGGAACTGTGTTATATGGTCCCGGTGGCCACTCCCAGCCACCAGTCTAGCTGCCACTGGTTGCCCCAGTCTAAAATATTAAAAACAATAATCTTATCATTTATACCCTGCACTCTGGGCGGCTTCCAACATATAGAAAAACATGATAAACATTAAACCTTATTTAAAAAACCTTCCCTATACAGGGCTGCCTTCAGATGTCTTCTAAAGGCTGTATCGTTACTTATCTCCTCGGCTTGGGGGGGGGAGGGTGTTGCATAACTCATTACCCTCCAACATTTCTCTGATGAAAATAGGGACGTCCTAAGGAAAAGAGACGGGACAGTGGGTGGCGCTGTGGGTTAAACCACAGAGCCTAGGGCTTGCTGATCAGAAGGTTGGCGGTTCGAATCCCCGCGACGGGGTGAGCTCCCGTTGCTCGGTCCCAGCTCCTGCCCACCTAGCAGTTCAAAAGCACGTCAAAGTGCAAGTCGATAAATACGGTATGTACCGCTACAGCGGGAAAGTAAACAGTGTTTCTGTGTGCTGCTCTGGTTCACCAGAAGCGGCTTTGTCATGCTGGCCACATGACCTCGAAGCTGTACGCCGGCTCCCTCGGCCAATAATGTGAGATGAGCGCTTCAACCCCAGAGTCAGTCACGACTGGACCTAATGGTCAGGGGTCCCTTTACCTTTACCTAAGGAAAAGAGGGACATTCCGGGATCAAATCAGAAACTGGGACGGATTCTGTAAATCTGGGACTATACCTGGAAAATAGATGCACTTGGAGGGTCTTCCAAGGTGCTGGCTGCAGACCTAGATATGTCATTCTTGCTAAGGATATACTGTATCTCAGTCTAGGAACCTGGGTGGTGAATGCTAGCACTGCAAGTCTTCATGAGACTTGATCTTCCAAGCGCAGGACGGCACAGTGTTTTTGAATCATCTAAACAAAATAAAAAATCTCGGCTTTCCTTCCTTCTTCTTTTTCTCCCCCTCTCCGAATGTCACAGCCCAACTGTCTTGCACTGATGGTAGCAGTTGAAAGCTTTGCAAATGTGTTGGCAGCAATCCTTGCTGCTACCAGCAACCCAGGAACGAATGGGGTGGGGGTGGGGTAGGGGGAACTTCCACTCGTCAAAGGAAGCATCTCCTGGCATGCATCCCATGCTACAACCAGCGGAGGATTTGCAGTCAGGTTGAGGGAGGCACACACACACACACACCGACCTCTCCTGTTTCACCAAGGCCATATAACACCGGTTATACGTTTCTGAGCACAGTTGTTGTTGCTGACCTTTAAAGCCCTAAACGGCCTCAGCCCGGTATACCTGAAGGAGCGTCTCCACCCCCATCGTTCTGCCCGGACACTGAGATCCAGCTCCGAGGGCCTTCTGGCGGTTCCCTCACTGCGAGAAGGGAGGTTACAGGGAACCAGGCAGAGGGCCTTCTCGGTAGTGGTGCCCGCCCTGTGGAACACCCTCCTGTCAAGGAAATAAACAACTACCTGACTTTTAGGAGACATCTGAAAGCAGGCCTGTTTAGGGAAGTTTTTAATGTTTGATGTTTCATCCTGTTTTTACTGTTCTGTTGGGAGCCGCCCAGAGTGGCTGGGGAAACCCAGCCAGATGGGGGGGGGTATAAATACATTATTAGTATTAGTATTGTTGTTGTTGTTGTTTAGTCGTTTAGTCGTGTCCGACTCTTCGTGACCCCATGGACCAGAGCACGCCAGGCACTCCTGTCTTGCACTGCCTCCCGCAGTTTGGTCAAACTCATGTTCGTAGCTTCGAGAACACTGTCCAGCCATCTCGCCCTCTGTCGTCCCCTTCTCCTAGTGCCCTCCATCTTTCCCAACATCAGGGTCTTTTCCAGGGAGTCTTCTCTTCTCATGAGGTGGCCAAAGTATTGGAGCCTCAGCTTCAGGCTCTGTCCTTCCAGTGAGTGCTCAGGGCTGATTTCCTTCAGAATGGATAGGTTTGATCTTCTTGCAGTCCATGGGACTCTCAAGAGTCTCCTCCAGCACCATAATTCAAAAGCATCAATTCTTCGGCGATCAGCCTTCTTTATGGTCCAGCTCTCACTTCCATACATCACTACTGGGAAAACCATAGCTTTAACTATATGGACCTTTGTCTGCAAGGTAATGTCTCTGCTTTTTAAGATGCTGTCTAGGTTTGTCATTGCTTTTCTCCCAAGAAGCAGGCGTCTTTTAATTTCGTGACTGCTGTCACCATCTGCAGTGATCAAGGAGCCCAAGAAAGTAAAATCTCTCACTGCCTTAGTATTGGTATTAGTATTATTAACTGGCATCTCCGGAGCCCTCGCCCCCCTTTCTGTGCTCCCTACCTTTGGACTCGGATGTCCACAGCAGGGGTTTAAAGAAACCCAACAAGACTTAACCCCCACAACACTTAAAGGTAGCCGCAAGAGAGGGCTGCAGTCACCTGCTGGATAGCTCAGTTGGTTAGAGCATTGTGCTGATGACACCAAGTTCACAGGCTCGATCCCCATAAGGGACAGCTGCATATTCCTGCATTTCAGGGGGGTGGATTTGAGGGTCCCTTCCAACTCCATGATTCTGTGTTTTTCTATGTGCCACCGGTTAGCGCAAAAGGGTTGGCAAACAAGTTGGAAATTCCACTCATGATTATGTCACCCACGGGTGTGGGAGGGGCTTGTGGCCGAAAGTCTGAGGTCCAGGTGCAAATATTGCTGTGTACTTGTTGTGTGTCATCTCGCGAGTGGCTTCTCTGTTCCCGAGCTGTAAAATGGACACAGAAATGGAAAAGGGGGAATAATGTAGTGCAGAGGCAATGCAAATAAAAAAGGTGAACATGGAAGTGAGTGTTTACTTGCGACTTTCTTATTCCCTAGGTAAGTGTCCATCTTATGGCAAGTGCAATTCTATGCAAGTCTACTCAGAAGCGAATCTGGTTTAGTTAGGTGGGACTTACTCCTAGGAAAGCGTGCACAGGATTGCAGCTTTCGTTTAAGTACATGTGGGAGAGATAATAGAAAAGTACAGCATTATGAATAGCAAGAAGGAATAAAAAACATGAGAATGTTTTCCTTTCTTACAAATTGTGTTGCTATAATAGCCCCTTGCTTTGATTTAGGAGCAGCCTTCCCCAACCTGGTGCCCTTCCTCCAAAGTACTTCAATTCCCAGTGCTCAGCACAGTCGTGGGGCTAAAATTTAAACTTTAAAGATTAAAGGCTTAGGCAATTTTATGGAGGACAAAGGCTACTGCGGTCTAAGCTTTGATAGAACCTCCAAGTTCAGAGGCAGTATATCTCTTAATGAAAAACAGTTTCGAAGGGGTGGCTGCCACAATCATACTCTGCAAATTTCCTAAGTCACCTGACTACGTCTTTACTATTAGCAATAGGGTGGACTTTTGCTTCCTTGCTGTGAAACAGGAGACTCTTAATCTCAGGGTCATGGTTTCGAGCCCCATGTTAAGCAAAAGAGTCCTGCATTGCAGGGGGCTGGACTAGATGACCCTCACGGCCCCTTTAAACAATTCTATGATTCTATGAAACAACGCTTTGCAGAGATTATTTAAACTGTAAAAAATGGTGGTAGATTTTTCCCAGCAACGGCAAATTCTAGAAACTTGCACTTTTTTCATTTTGCTTCATTTCATTTTACTATTTTCTTATACAGCTGTGGTTCTTATTATGTTCAAGTCTAAAGCAGATGACTGTCTCTCCACTTACCCAGCGCGTTCGTGGGTGTGCAGAACACACATGCACTCATTTTTTATGCCTACACTTTTTTCTGGGAGTGGGGCGAGGATTGAGAGTGAATGAGTAAACGTGTGTGAGGGAGAGAGACAGTTTCAAAGTCTGCGGCCACCTGCATTTTTAACCATTTGATACGTGGATGAAACGCCGGCAAGCAGTTGCTGGCAGGTTGCCACAGAGTTTGCAGAGCCTAGGGCTTATTTTCAAGAGTGTGATCCTAGTTTTGTGGGTTTCTTGCAATTAACATTTTTGCAGCAGTGTATTTATGTGTGCAGGTACAGTTTAACCTGATTTGGCCAAATGGCCTAGAAAGTAGGATGTCAGATTCAAAGGAGGATGGGGCTTCTGTGCTTCTTTTAAGGAGAGGCAATTTCACGCGGGTGGCACTGTGGGTTATTAAACCACAGAGCTTAGGGCTTGCTGATCAGAAGGTCGGCGGTTCGAATCCCCGCGACGGGGTGAGCTCCCGTTGCTCGGTCCCTGCTCCTGCCAACCTAGCAGTTCGAAAGCACAAAGGGCAAGTAGATTAATAGGTAATGCTCCGGCGGGAAGGTAAATGGCGTTTCCATGCGCTGCTCTGGTTCGCCAGAAGCAGCTTAGTCATGCTGGCCACATGACCCAGAAAATCTGTCTGCAGATAAACGTCGGCTCCCTCGGCCAGTAAAGCAAGATGAACGCTGCAACCCCAGAGTCGTCTGCGCCTGGATCTAACGGTCAGGGGGTCTCTTTGCCTTTACTTTAATTTCAGCCAATACAGAATCTCCTGAAAACCCTCTTCTTCCACATCTGTTAAAGATGCAGGAGCCAAGCCTTCCTTTGCATGTGGTCCCCCTACCTGAAAACACCCCGAAAAGTGATATAGTTGTGGATCATCTTTTCCCATCTCTTCTGCTCACTTCCCTGAACATTTGCCATTTTACTCATTCTCCCCTTTATCTATTCCAAAGCCCGCTTGATGCTGGTATTTCCGCAAATGCTGTGACCCCTAGTGGGGTTGTGGTGAGGTCACACCCTCTTTGATAACTGATATACTCTGATGCATCTTTATTGCTGTTTGAGGTCATAGCAGCATAGTTTAAGTCTCTAAATAGGGTCATGTCGGAAAGGAGTTCGGTGGTGTTTTACAATTTCTCGGAGCTGCAAAGGGGGCACAGAATGGCCTCGGCTGACTCTGCAAATTGGGAGGAAGCACTCTGATTGATGTCTGGACACGGCAACGTCATTAATAATAATACTTGGCATTTGTTTTCAAGTACTCTGAGCGTTATTAGAGCACATAGAATTGTAGAGTTGGAAGGAACCCCAAGGGCCATCTAGTCCAACCGCCTGCAATTCAGAAATCTCCGCTAAAGCATCCATGACAGATGGCCATCCAAACTCCGCTTAAAAACCTCCAAGGAAGGAGAGTCCAAGGGAGACAGCTCCACTGTCAAACAGCTCTTGCTGTCAGAAAGTTTTTCCTAATGTTTAGTAGGAAACATTTCTTGTAACCTGAAGCCATTGGTTTGAGTCCTTACCCTCCAGAGCAGGAGAAAACAAGCTTGCTCCATCTTCCATGCCACAGCCCTTCAGATATCGGAAGATGGCTATCATATCTCCTCTCAGTCTCCTCTTTTCCAAGCTAAACATACCCAACTTCCTCAACCGTTCCTCATAAGGCTCGGTTTCCAGACCCTTGATCATCCTTTGCACACATTCCAGCTTGCGACATCCTTCTTAAATTGTGCCCAGAATTGGACACAGTATTCCAGGTGTGTCTACTGTCGGTTTCCCAACTCACTTGGAACTCTGTGCATTCAAGATCAGCCTTGCTTTTGAGCGAGATTTCCAAAAATACTTTCTTGCCCAATTGGAATGCAAGTTGTCCAGCAGAGACAACTAGGTTCTAGGTTCGAGCAAAAAGCTTTGTATGCTGGCTCATCTGCAAGTTTGTTAAAAGCAAAAACAGGCTCCGTACAAGACATTGGCTCTTCTGAAAGTTAACTTTAGAGGCACTTTGCTGAGACAGATTTGCTGGATATCTCAGATGTGACAACAGGCAGAGCTTAGCTCCTTTTGCAGCAGGTTAAGTGGGTGAAGCTTAAATCCATTATTTTTTTTGTCAAGCAGAGTGTGGCAAAGACTTCCTGTTGGGCCATAAAGATAGTAACATTAAGCATTGAACGCATATGTAGTCAATGTAAATATTAAAATGCAAGCGGGATCTTGAACAAAATATTTTGGTGCAAAATTCACTTCTTTGGGCTTCTGTGACACTTTCTTCCATTTCTGCTCCTCACTGGTTTTCCGTTTTCTCTCCTCCAATAGTCAATCAGCATTCAATGCTCAATAACCACGCTCACTGGGCTTTTTCAGGGATCCCCCCCCCAAAGGCTTTTCTCTATATTTTTTTGTACTTTGGAAAACCTTGAGGGTCCCCTAGGCCTGCTGGCAACACCCTCTAGTACCCAGATGGTACCATTTTCACTACATAAGCAGAACCTCCAAGTGTCCCTATTTTTCAGGAACAATCCCGGATTTCTAGAAGCCGTCCCGGTTTCTGTTTTGCTCCCAGAATGCCCCACTTTTCCTTAGGACGTTCCTATTTTCATCGGAGAAATGTTGGAAGGTTATGTGACCCGCCCCAGCCAAAGAGATAAGAAACTATTCAACCTCTAGAAGACATCTGAAGGCAGCCGTGTTTCTCCGAAAATAAGACACCGTCTTATATTTATTTTCCCCCAACAAAACACACTATGGCTTATTTTCAGGGGATGTCTTTTTTTTTCTCCTGCCGCGGCTGGCATTGTTGCTGCACCGATCACTATGTCTTATTTTCGGGGTATGGCTTATATTCCTTGAATGCTTAAAAATCCCGCTATGGCTTATTTTATGGCTACGTCTTATTTTCGGAGAAACAGGGTATTGGGAAGTGTTTTTTAAAAAAGTTTAATGTTTTGTTATGCTTTTATATATGTTGGAAGCTGCCCAGAGTGGCTGGGGCAACCCAGTCAGATGGGTGGGGTATAAATAATAAAATTATTGTTGCTATTATTTTGGACCTATTTTCATCGGAGAAATGTTGGTGGCTAGGCCTAAGGACCAACCAGCGCTTAGTTTGCTGTTAGTATGCGCAGCATCTCTCCTAGTTCTCCTATAGTCTTGCGGGTCAGGCAGTGGGGGGGGGGCGAGGAGTTTAACGCGGTCTAAATTTCTCTCTTTTAGGCTTTCACAAATTGGGAGAGGCTCACATGTTCTGCTGCCAAGGCATCAGCGACATTGCACATTGTGGGGTTGGTGCTACACCCTGGAATTGTGATGTTGTGTCAGCAATGCATTCTGTTACTCACCAGCCCCGGCCCCTTGGTGCTAGTTTATCAGTCATGGATTGCAGCATCAAGTGGTGGATGTGTGAACATGTAGAGGAGCCAGGTATGAATGACAAGCTCATGAGCTAAACGCAGCCTTCGGGAGGGCCCTCCCCATCTTATTTTATTTTTTTATTCTATATATTCATTTTATTTGAAGCATATCGTTCCTGCTCTTCGCCCATAAAAATCCACCCATTTTCAAGAGTTTCTTAAAACGCATATATATATATATATATATATATATATATATATATATATATATATAAACAACCCACAGTGACAGGAAGGGAAAAGTGCTGGGATTGGAGGATGGGGATTCCCCCTGATGGGCTGTAGGTCTCCTGTTGCATTGTGTTTTTTTATTTTTTTTAAAAACACACACAGATTTTTATTAAAGATTTCTTGATTTACACATTTTTTAAAAAAACCATATTTTTTATTAAAGATTTCTTGATTTACACATTTTTTTAAAAAAACCACATTTTTTTTTATTAAAGATTTCTTGATTTACAAAAGTATGTGCAATGTCTCTCTCTCTCTCTCTCTCTCTCTCTCTCCCCCCCCCCCCAAGTTACATTTTCTACAGATCGGTTACAGGTTACAGGTAGGCAAATAAAATAAATAAAAACAAAATAAAACAAATTCCTTCCAGTAGCACATTAGAGCCCAACTAAGTTTGTCATAGGTATGAGCTTTCGTGTGCATGCACACTTCTTCAGGTCATACCTATGACAAACTTAGTTGGTCTCTAAGGTGCTACTGGAAGGATTTTTAAAAAAAATTTTTTTAGTTTTTCTACAGATCAGTTTCATTTGTTGAGACATTTGTATTACATTAGGAAGAAAAGGGGCTTGGCCCTTCTTGGCAGGTCCTGGGGTTGATAGGCTCTTGAGCCCTTAAATCCTGTCACTGGAGAAGAATGGAGGTGCGCAGAGAGAGAGAGAGAGAGAGAGAGAGGATACCCAACTGTGACATTCTCTCTAGAACCAACAGAAACATCCCCTTTGTCCCTGTGACTTCCTATGAAAACCTCTGGGGCTGCACATTTAGTGCAGTTGGTGCACCGAGGACGCCTCTCTTTGATGATGCCTAATGAGCTTGCTGTACAGATGGCATTCAGTGGGGGGGGGCATGGTGCAGCTGGCATGTTTGGGGATTTGGATGGTGGCGTTATAAATCAGTCTCGAGCAACCTGCTCGCTACAATGGAACCTCTTTGGGAACTTTGTGTTGTGTATTGAGTCAAAGGATTTTATATCTGTATTATTATTGTCTGTATTTGCATTAGGATAAAGTAACTGCCTTTTGGTTCCAGAGGGTACAGCTACTATTGGTTCATTTAAGCTGCTGTATTTGGATCCTCTGTCTTACTGGTTCCCTCCAAAAGGCAGCACTGTGATTGCCTGATATTGTTCCCTCCAAAATGTATCCCTTCCTAGCTAGTCCCCTGTCCCTATAAATGTAGCTTTCCTCTCCTCAGTCTTCAGTCTTGTTCACTTTAATAAAGAGCTGTTACTAGAGAACTGTCTCCAGCATGTTATGTGAAGAGAGCTGAAATCACAAACCCCACGTCACAACAACTGGCGACGAGGATGGGATCCGGAATGCTGAGGAGCGGTTAAACACAGCCCTGCCTCAGAGTCCGGATTGCAGCTGAGAACAAGACTCACTGGCCAGCTGAGAAGACGACCCTGCCCGCTAGGACAATGGAGAGTCCAAGGGTATTGGAGCCCTTCCAGCCATCAGAGCCCCACACATGGGAAGACTACGTCGAACGCTTCGAGTTCTTTGCAGTGGCTCAAGGGATCACCGATGCCAGCAAAAGAAGGGCCACATTCCTGAGCTACTGTGGGCCCGAGACCTTCAAGCTGGCCAAGGCATTACTTGCTCCAGCGAAGCTGAGTGAGACATCTCTCAAAGATATTCTTGCCTGCCTAACAAGCCACTTGGCGCCTACTGAGACCAAGATGGCCCGGCGGATGGAGTTCCATAAGAGGCAGCAGCGTGCTGGGGAGTCTGTATCCACATTTCTGGCTGAGCTCCGGAAGCTCGCTCAGCATTGCGGCTTCCAAAATCTGGAAGAGACTCTCCTGGATCGGTTTATTGGTGGTCTGAGCAGCAAGAAAGCCAGAAGACGCATCGTGGCTAAAGAAGAGGTTACCCTTGCTTCAGCCTTGAAGGAGGCCACCGCCACGGAGAATTATGAAAGAGAGGAGCTTGATGCCAGTCGCAAGGCCACTAAGCCACAGATAGAAGTTGCGCATGCCATGGACGAGCTAGAGGCTACTCCGAGCCAGAGCCCAGTCCGTGGGGTCGAGTTGGTGCGTCAGGCCTGCACAGTGCACAAAGATCGCCGAGGCAGTTGCCCAGGTTGTGGCGGAAACCATGAGCGGAAGAGTTGTCGTTTCAGGGATGCTATGTGCCGGACGTGCGGAAAGACGGGTCACATCGCCAGGGTCTGTAGATCGGCGGCGTCGGGAGCAACAGGAGCACCTAGACTGGAGCATCGCAGACCGCCCACAGCAACTCGTTTTCTAAAGGACTGCCACTACGTAACGGAGATCAACGGGAGGGCCGTGCAGTTTCCAGCGCAAGGCAAGGCACACGTCAAGGTGAAGATTGAGGGTCAGCAGTGCGACATGGAGGTGGACTCCGGATCTGCATTCACCATCGTGTCGGACCAGACCGCGAAGACATTCTTCCCCAGGGGTAAGTTGCCCCCTCTGGAGCCCTTCCCGGCAACCTTGCAGTCGTACTCAGCAGGCCGCATCCATGTTATGGGAATGTGTGCCGTGAGAGTACAGTTCCGGGACAAACAGGCTGTACTCAAACTGGTGATTGCGAAGGGCAGTCGCCCCAGTCTCCTGGGCACTGACTGGTTCCCCGCCCTGGGACTGAGTATCTCAGGGCTTAATTCAATCCAAACCTGCCCTGAGATGAGCGAGGCATTATGCAAGGAATTTGCTGGTCTCTTTAATGGAAAACTGGGTTGTTATAAAGGGCCCCCAGTTGACTTCGAGTTGGATCCCGGGGTGGCCCCAATCCGACTCAAACCAAGGCGAGTGCCATTTGCACTGCAACCCAAGATCGAGGCAGAGCTGGATAAATTGGTCAAGCAGGGAGTTCTCTCACCCGTGGACTCTGCTAAGTGGGAGACTCCAATCGTCACGCCCCTTAAAGCAAATGGGGAAGTCAGGATATGTGCAGATTACAAATGTACTATCAATAAGGCACTCAGGGGAAACTCATACCCCATTCCAGTCGTATCACATCTGTTGGCTAAACTGGCTGGGGGCAAGGTGTTCGCCAAAATTGACCTGGCACAAGCTTACCAACAGCTGCCAGTAACCCCACAATCAGCGGAAGCACAGACTATTGTCACACATAAAGGGGCGTTCAGAGTTAACAGATTACAGTTCGGAGTTTGTGTGGCCCCAGGGATTTTTCAAGGGCTCATGGAACGCCTGTTAAGAGGTCTGCCGGGGGTCTTGCCATTTTTTGATGACGTTTTGATTGCTGGAAAAGACCCACAGGAACTGGTTGCGCGTGTCCGTGCAGTGTTGCTCAAGTTCAAGGAGGTGGGGTTGCAACTGAAAAGAGAAAAATGCAGTTTTGGGGTGCCAACTGTGGATTTCTTGGGGTTTAAAATTGATGCATCATCTGCCAAGAGGGAAGGCGAGTAGCTGGTATATAGTTGAGCAAATTTTCTCGGAATTCCTCCAAGTGGCATAATTCCGCAGTGTGGTGGCAGAGATGGTCATCGATCATTGGCCACCGTTGCGGAGAGGACCTGCCTCCTTCTCCTCCTGTTATGTACGGTACTGAGCTGAATCCTAGAACAATAGGATCCAGAATGATGCAGCAGTCTGATTGGTCCGCAGGAGCCACCCAATCCAGCTCCAGGTGGAAGTGAATCAGCAACCTGCAGGAGCAGCCAATCAGGCTGCTGGCAGAAGTGAATCCACAACACCAGTTAAAGGACCGGTTGCTTGCACCAAGCCTTTGTTGGAATTTCTGCGCCAGGTTTGGTTGATATGGTTGTAAGTAGGGCTGGATGATATCTGGTTTTCAACATCATGGTACAGTATATCATCAGCTACAGTATATCTTATATCTTGATTTTATTCTGTGAACTGCCCTGAGACCCCCAGGTATAGGGTGGTATATACTACTACTACTACTACTACTACTGTAATAATAATAATAATAATAATAATAATAATAATAATAATAATAATAGTAATAATAGTAATAATAGTAATAATAGTAATAATAATAATAATGTTACTTGCTTTTAATATGCTGCCATTTTAAGTGTGCATGTTGTACAATTTCAAATGTATTTTAATTGCACCCTGCTCTGAAATTGCTCTGAGATGGAAGGTGGGTTTAAAAAGTTTCAAATAATATTTTATGAGTGTGTGTGTGTGTGTGTGTGTAAAAGGTAAAGGGACACCTGACCATTAGGTCCAGTCGTGACCAACTCTGGGGTTGCACGCTTATCTCGCATTATTGGCCGAGGGAGCCGGCGTATAGCTTCCAGGTCATGTGGCCAGCATGACAAAGCCGCTTCTGGCAAACCAGAGCAGCACATGGAAATGCCGTTTACCTTCCCACTGTAGCGGTTCCTATTTATCTACTTGCATTTTGATGTGCTTTCGAACTGTTAGGTTGGCAGGAGCTGGGACCAAGCAACGGGAGCTCACCCCGTCACAGGGATTCGAACCGCCGACCTTCTGATCAGCAAGCCCTAGGCTCAGTGGTTTAACCACAGCGCCACCTGGGTCCCTATATCTATATATATATCTATATATATACCCTGTTTCTCATATTTTAAGACATACCCATAAAATAAGCCATAGCAGGATTTTTAAGCATTCAAGGAATATAAGCCATACCCCGAAAATAAGACATAGTGATAGGCGCAGCAGCAATGCCAGCCGCGGCAGGAGGAGGAGGGAAAAAACAAGACATCCCTTGAAAATAAGCCATAGTGTGGTTTTTTGAGGAAAAAATAAATATAAGACATGTCTTATAATATGAGAAACACGGTATCTATATATATATCTATATATCTATATATCTATATCTATATGTTTATATATATATTGCTTCGCTTTTCCATGCCAGCAAACTGTCCACCCAGGCTTGAAGTCTAGCATTGCAAGCCAAATAGCCCTGAGCAGCACTTAAAACTCTTCTGTTGCCTGAATCTGCTGGGCCTTTTGCTAGATGCCAAGCCACAGGTGGTTGACTAAATACACTTAATTGGAAATATTCTTGTTCTGTCTCCAAACATATGAAGAACAAGGAAAAAAAGAGAATCTGACAGCATCTGAGAACCTGAGTCTGAGGGGAGATAAAACTGAATTTATGTCTCCTTTTGCTCGCTGTCTTGCAATCTAAGCCTTTAGCGCGTATTGCCAATACATTTTCCAGCTTATCCCAGCAACAACAGGGACTAAAAACTTAGCCTTCTTAAAAAGGAAAGCCGAGATTCTCGCAGGAGTTTGCAGAAAGCTGCCTCGGGGCTACATAGAGCCGGAGGGTGCTTTTCACAACCCACCTGTGGTGAAGATGCTGGCAACTCGTGGTTTAATATCATCAGCAAAATTTAAACAGGGATAACTGTAATTACGGATAATCACAGGTGGAAGGGCACCACCTACAATTAGAAGGTTGGATTTTGACGGAATTGCCACAGTGATAAGATTTGCTGGGGAAATGCGCGCTCTCTCTCTCTCTCTCTCGTTTTGTTTTGTTTTGCTTGCTCAGATACTAAACCTGATGGATTTTCTTCTCTGGATAGGATAATGGCATTTTAAAACCAGATCTGATCCTTTCCAAAATTGGCAGGGTATCCTTGAAGCCTCAGTGGCCAGAACTGCTGAAAAACCTTTGTTCCTGGCCAGATTATTCAGCTACAGCGGAGCAGCCTAGCTCCTGGGCAGAAGCTATGCCTAGGCGAGGGTCCATGGCTGGTTTCATTGTTGGCTTGGAGTGGTCCATTTTGTCATTTTCTGGTGGTGGTTCTGGGTTTTGCCAGTTGCCAGTGGGCAGCATGGCCAAAGCAAGAGTTCAGTGTCCTGAGGGACCCAATGGTCAGGGGTAAGCAAACATGGACCTGGAGGGCAGCAATGCAGGACCATGGAGAGGCTGCCTAGATGAATAAATAGCAGAGGGAATCCTATGGCAAGTACAAGCCTAAGCAAACAGCCTGTCATGTGGCAAAGCTATTCCTGCGCTGAACTATTTCAGACTGTGTTTTTTTTGGGGGGGGGAGTGAGGCACTTTGGTAATTTTAGCCCATCTGGGCTCCATGATCTCAAGCTCTCCGTGCCCTTTACAGATGGTGATTTGCCCTGCCCAGTGCTGGATTTATGTATAAGCTAAACAAGCTGTAGAGCCCCACTCTCTTGGGGGCCCCCCAAAAAATGTAAAGAAAAAAAAACTGGCTGTACATTTCCAAAATATAAGATAAAAAACAAATAAAATAAAAACCTACATGCAGCAACAGTGTTTTGTGTTGTGTAGGCTCCTCTGATGTAAATCATGGGCCCCGCCTGCTAGCCTGCTCCCTAAAATATCACTGCTTTGCTCCTTTCTATATACAGTGGTACCTCTACTTACGAATAACTCTACTTACGAATGTTTCTACTTACGGACGGAGCTCCGCCCGCCATCTTGGATGCGGTTTAGATAGGATTTTTTTTTCTACTTACGAATTTTTAGATAGGGTTGCTTCGACTTACGAATTTTTTCTCCCAATGCATTCCTATGGGATTCGACTTACAATTTTTTCCCCGACTTACGAATGTGCGTTTGGAACGCATTAAATTCGTAAGTAGAGGTACCACTGTATAGGGTGCCTACATTCTGCATGGACTGGTTGCATGGCAACATGTGCAATGGCTTTAGATACCCATGAGGTCCATAAATTACCATACGGCATATACTCAACACAAAAAAACAGCGACAATTTGCTGTTGACAAAGGACAGCTGGACATATAAAGGGCCCCATGTCCTTCAGTAGCTTAGGGCCTCATCAAACTGAAATCCGGCCCTAGCCCTGCTTCGCTTACTTACGGTGTCCATGTATGCCTTGTCAAAAAAAGAAGATGCACCACCCCACCCCACCCCAAAAAAGGTACAGAATTGCATAACATTTGCATGTACTTACCTGTACAGATGCAAATTTAAGAAACAATTGTTATAATTTTAAATAGAAATTCATTTTTTAAAGATAATTTTATTTGATTTTTTTACAAGTGTGGAGTTATAACAATGGTCTCCTAAATAAATGGTAAATTTCTCCCATTCTTTCTTAAAGTTTTTGTCTTCTTGGTTTCTGAGCTTTGCCAGCCAGTTTTGCCATTTCAGCAAAGTCCATCAGCTTGGTTTGCCATTCGTCTCTGGCTGGGACCTTGTCTTCTTTCATACCCTCCAACTCCCGGTAAGAAAAATCCGGGATCAGCAGCAGCGCGGCACCGGAAGTCGCTTCTACGCATGTCTGGACATGCGTAGAAGCGATTTCTGGTGCCGCTGTGCCCGATTTCCGGTGCCCAGACATGGGCAGAGCGGCACCCGAAATCGGTTCTGTGCATATCCAGACATGTGCAGAAGGAGCCTCCCTGGCAGGTAGGAAATCCGGGGGATTTATACGGGATTTTTCTCTATTCGAGATAGCAGCGGGAAACGGGTTTAAATATGGGGGTTTCCCGCGAAAAACGGGAGACTTGCCAGCTATGTCTTCTTTCCACCTCTGGGCTAGCAACATCTGTGCAGCTGTTATTGCATACATGGAGAGTCTTTTCTGCTCCTCTGGGATATCGGTGCCTACGATTCCCAATAAAAAAGCTACTGTTTTTTGTTTTACAAAAGTTAATTTAAACATTTTTAAAATTCATTATATATCATTTCCCGGAAAGCTTTTATTACCTGACATGACCACCACCTATGATAAAAAGGTACCTTTTTTTCCTTTACATTTCCAGCAGGTATTTGTACTTGTTTTATACATTTTTATGCCATCAGTACATCATTTTCATATAATTTTCTTTCATCATGCAACATGCCGTGAATTTCAGATCTGTTTTTAAACAGAAATCCAACCCATCTCACCATAGTGGTGAGCAACCTCTGTACCTGCTCAGTCTGTTGTCGAGATGCCAACTTTTGATGGGCAACTTCAGTGCCCCTGCTCTCACTCTCTTTATCCCTTTAACTTGGCTGCTTGAAAGGCTGCAAATAGAGGATACCATCTATCAAAGCAATGGCATGTGGTCTGTGGACCAGGGGGACTAGGCTAGCCCCATAAATGTTCCTGGTGAATTGGAGTATTAAAGCCTAATCAGAAGGTCGGCGGTTCGAATCCCTGCAGTGGGGTGAGCTCCCGTTGCTCGGTCCCAGCTCCTGCCAACCTAGCAGTTTGAAAGCACGTCAAAATGCAAGTAGATAAATAGGAACCGCTACAGCGGGAAGGTAAACGGTGTTTCCGTGTGCTGCTCTGGTTCACCAGAAGTGGCTTTGTCATGCTGGCCACATGACCTGGAAGCTGTACACTGGCTCCCTCGGCCAATAACGCGAGGCGAGTGCTGCAACCCCAGAGTCGGTCACGACTGGACCTAATGGTCAGGGGTCCCTTTACCTTACCTCCTTCCTAAAGCCCAGGAAGCTTCTGCTCAGCTTAGGGTAAAAGGTAAAGGGTCCCGTCGTGACCGACTCTGGGGTTGCGGCGCTCATCTCGTGTTATTGGCCGAGGGAGCCGGCGTACAGCTTCCTGGTCATGTGGCCAGCATGACAAAGCCGCTTCTGGCGAACCAGAGCAGCACACGGAAACGCCATTTACCTTCCCGCTGTAGCAGTACCTATTTATCTACTTGCACTTTGACGTGCTTTCAAACTGCTAGGTTGGCAGGAGCCATAGCTGTCAAGTTCTCCCTTTTTTTAAAAGGGAAATTCCCTTATGCTGAATAGGCTTCCTTGCGAGAAAAGGGAAAACTTGACAGCTATGGCAGGAGCTGGGAGCGAGCAACGGGAGCTCACCCCGTCGCGGGGATTCGAACCGCCGACCTTCTGATCGGCAAGCCCTAGGCTCTGCGCTATTATCTGATGGGTCCAAGAGCCCTTCCTCTACCTTCCCAAAGACCACCTGGTTTGGGGAAGGAGGCAGCGGGGCTTCAGCCCTCCTGTCCATTCTTCTGTGTGGTGCTCTGGATTCCAGCCTTAGATGTCCTGCCCTCGGTGTATACCACTGGACTGGTAGAGGGGGGGGGACATTAGATGACTGAATATTATAGTTTTTTTAAAACAACAACAACAACTTCCTGTACAAAGAATGTTAGGGGTATTTGTGAGAGAGGATCTATAATAGCCTTCTCCAAGACATGGTTGTTCTTCATTTGTTTTGTTTTGTTTAGCATTCCCTGCACCCCGTTTAATTTTGCCGCTCACCACCTTCAGTCCCAAGTGGTACAGCCCAGGAGCAGTTTTACCATGCAACAAACTGTTTTATATCCAGGATGGCTTCAGGCATAGCTCCACATGCCCGTAAATGGTGGATGTCCTGGAAGGTAGGATGGTTATATTTGACTTCATATTCCATGCGAGAAATTTTAGCTGGGAGGCTGTGATGAGGCCCTGGCAGAGTCTGAGGAAGCTGTCCCAGTGCTCCAATGGGCTGGTTTTTTTTTTTGGTCATGGGGTTCAAAGTGGTGTCCATGTTCCAGGCTGCCACCCACCCAAGGAGCTAACCCAGGCATCCCCAAATTTGGTCCTCCAGATGTTTTGGGACTACAACCAATCATCCCTAGCTAAGAGGACCTAGCTAACATGTATGGAAGTGAGAGCTGGACCATAAAGAAGGCTGATCGCCGAAGAATTGATGCTTTTGAATTATGGTGCTGGAGGAGACTCTTGAGAGTCCCACGGACTGCAAGAAGATCAAACCTATCCATTCTGAAGGAAATCAGCCCTGAGTGCTCACTGGAAGGACAGATCGTGAAGCTGAGGCTCCAATACTTTGGCCACCTCATGAGAAGAGAAGAATCCTTGGAAAAGACCCTGATGTTGGGAAAGATGGAGGGCACTAGGAGAAGGGGACGACAGAGGACGAGATGGTTGGACAGTGTTCTCGAAGCTACGAACATGAGTTTGACCAAACTGCGGGAGGCAGTGGAAGACAGGAGTGCCTGGCATGCTATGGTCCATGGGGACACGAAGAGTCGGACACGACTAAACGACTAAACAAACAACAACAGGACCAGTGGTCAAGGACGATGGGGATTGTAGTCCCAAAACATCTGGAGGGCCGAGTTTGGGGTTGCCTGAGCTAACCAGAGCCGGCCCTGACCTGCTTATCTTCAGCAAAGTGGTTGCCTCGTGTGTCTTCACACCATACCCAGGGACCATCTTGTCTCAAGGGCACATATGCAAGTCAATGGCAATTTCATACACTACAGATGCTTAGGTATGCTTTCAACCGTCTTGGCTCTTGAACTGGCAGGTGACATTTTGCTGCAGAGTAAATAAACACACACCCGTTACAATAGACGGAGTAGAGTGTTTGGCTGCGCGGCTTCGGCGATGGCCGCTTGGCATGAGAAGAGCTGCGCTACAAACACGCCCCTCCTGGTTTCGCCTGTGAAATGTCAGATCGTCTGAGAGCAACGGGACCTGAGAAAAAGCAGCCTGGGGATGCTCCGCTGCTTCCTTGGCCTTTGCAGGGCTGTTAAAGTATCAACCCACACCTCAGGATTTTGTTCCCATAAGAGGCACCAGCGGCCAATCACGAGGCTGGCCGTTGGCCCGGCTTCTCTTACTGGCTGGATGCTGCTGCAAGATAGGTCAGTATCAGCTAGGAAGGGTCTCCAGTTCTGGTGATGACTAAGCCATTGGGACACAGGCTGAATCCCATTGCCAGGCATGTTTTCTTCTCTACCCTTCCTAAATACAGGATGGGGAGGCATGCGTATAAATATCCCTTTTAGCATGCACGCTATCGGGGGGACGTGACATCTGGATTTGGGATTCTGACAGGAGGCTGATCTGCACACAGATTAATTGAGCACATGCTGGTTGAGCATAGCTGAGCAGATTCTTAAAGGGGGGCATCACAGGGGGGGGGTCACAGCGCACCTTCCACATGTAATGGGGCCTTACTCTCAACATCTCTCTCTCGTCTCTCCTTCTCTCTCTCTCTCTCTCTCTCCAGATTTTCTCTCTCTCTCTCTTGGCCTCCTTCCCAACCTTCTCTTTGCTCAGTATCGATCACACCCACCAGCTGATCACCCCCTGGTCATTTAGCTCTCAACGGGAGCCGATTGGCTGGATAATTAATTTGCTGCCTAATTAACTCACTTTGAGATGAGATCCCTCCCCACCCCACATCGTCTGTGGTTTCACTTGCATCTGCCCACATAAGCTTGAAAATAATATTTCAAACTCGCGAGCTGCCAGCGCTTAATATTTACAGCTTTGGGCTTTGCCAGTTCTGTGTTTCATACCCTCTTTCCTTTCCTGCTCCCACTGTCCTTCAGCATTTCTGTCTCACGCCTTCTGCCTCGGGGGGGGGGGGGGACGGGGGACGACGACACACAGCCAGGCTGCGAATCCCTTGAACATGCTTGTGTAAGGCGTTGCCTACGCTTCTCGCTGTGACATTGTAGGAGGCAGGAGGCAAGGCTGCGAAGTATGGAATAGCGCGACGCTCGAAGACCAAACGCCAAGGATGTCCTCCCCGCATCCTTTGCAAGCGTTGTTTATACGCAGCTCATGGTTAAAATACGGAACTGGCTCCCATAGGAGGCAGTGATGGCCACCAACCTAGGCAGCTTTAAAAGATAGATAGAGGAAAAGACTATTGGAGGCAACTAGCTGTGGTGGCAGAAATGTTTCTGAATACCAGTTGCTGGAAACTACAGGAGGGGAAAGTGGTCTTGTGCTCAAATCCTGCTTGCAGGTTTCCCATTGGCCTCTGGTTGGCCACTGTGAGAACAGGATGCTGGATTAGATGGGCCATTGGTTTCCAGCAACTAATACTGGGAAGCATTTTGCCTCTGACCGTGGAGGCAGAGCATAGCCATCATGGCTAATAGCAGGCATCCCCAAACTGCGGCCCTCCAGATGTTTTGGCCTACAACTCCCATGATCCCTAGCTAACAGGACCAGTGGTCAGGGATGATGGGAATTGCAGTCCCAAACATCTGGAGGGCCGAAGTTTGGGGGATGCCTGGCTAATAGCCTTCCCTCTATCAATTTGCCCTATCCTCTTTTGACGCTGGTCCAGGCCCTGCCCATCTCTGCCTCCAGCCATGCTCACTGGTATATAGACCTTGACCACTCACTGATTGCTGTGTTACGGCTCAGGACCGCAATACCTCAAGGACCACCTCTTTCCATATATATGAACGTACCTGGACCCTGAGGTTATCTTCTGAGGCCCTCCTTCATGGGCCTCCTCCTCCTCCTCCTCCTCGAGAGTTCTGGAGGGTGGCAACACGAGAACGGGGCCTTCTCTGCAGTGGCTCCCTGTCTGTGGAATGCTCTCCCCAGGGAAGTTCGCCTGGCGCCTTCATTATACACCTTTAGGTGCCAGGCAAAAACGTTCCTTTTGAACCAGGCCTTTGGTTGGCCTGATTGACATCCTATGCCCTTTTAAAAGACTGTTCTTTTTTGGAGTGGGTGGGGGTGTTATTGGGCGATTTTTATTTTTATTTTTATATATTGTGAGCTTTTCTGTGAGCCACCCTGAGACCTCCGGGTAGAGGCTGGTATATAAATTCAATAAATAAATAAATAAGATAATTTGGCCTTTGGGTGGGAGGGGAGGGCAGAAAGGTTGCCCACCCCTTTTCCAGCCCATTATTCTCTTTCCAACAGCAGCCGTCTGGTTGACTGCTGTGGAAGCTCACCTCTTGTACATGAACATGATGTGTTCCCTCCAACATTTCCCCAATGAAAATGGGGACATTCTGTTCTACATCAGGAAGCTTCTCTCGTGCTTGATCTTGCTGCAAACATATATGTTGTATGCACATTGTGCTGGTCCCGTGGGTAATCGGAGAAGCAAGGTCCAGGTCCGGTCCACAGTCCAAAGAGTCAACATAGAGTCAGTCCAATGTAGCTGAAGCAGGGGGCAGGGCAGGGAACCAGGCAAGGTCAGCAGGAGCAGGAATACAGGCAGGAAACTAGGGCAGGGCAGGGCAGGAACAGGACCACAGACAGGATCTGGCAAACAACAATGTTACTCCCGCAACCTGGGGCGGCGTCCGACCACCTTTTATCTCTGATGGGGTAATGGCCGGTCCCAATCCCCTGACGACTCACCACCCTGTCTCGCCTGAAGGCGAGCACTCCTCCTGCGAGTACTCAGGTCTCTCCTTCTCTGCAGCTCGGGAGACACCAGTGGGTTACTAGACCCAGGAACTGCCTTAGCCTCTCCTGACTCAGCTGGTAGTGGACCAGCTGTCAGTGATGGCCCAGCCGACGGCAACGAGGTACAGTGGTACCTCGGTTTAAGTACACAATTGGTTCCGGAAGTCTGTTCTTAACCTGAAGCGTACTTAACCTGAAGCGAACTTTCCCGTTGAAAGTAATGGGAAGTGGATTAATCCGTTCCAGACGGGTCCGCGGAGTACTTAAACTGAAAGTACTCAAACCGAAGCATACTTAAACCGAGGTATGACTGTATTCCCCACATCTGGAGCCAGGACAGGCTCAGACCCCTGACTCGGCTCAGCTGGTGCTTGTTGCAGGCGGAATCTGTGCAGACTGAGGCTCCTCAGAATCAGGCCCCAGACTTGGTTCAACTGATGTCCAAGAAGGAGGATCCGGTGCAGACTGAGATTCCTCTGGTTCCGAGTCCGAGCCCAAGTCCCAGGCCATCACACACATATACATCTGTCACCTTGAGGCAATTGCAACCTCTCGGCCTAACCTACCTCACATGATTGTTTCAACGAGAAAGTGTGCAAGGGAAGGGATCATGTACAACAGGCATGTCCAACAGGTAGATCATGATATACCGGTAGATCACTGGATGCCTGCGGTAGATCTCTGGTAGATCACTGGCTCCGCTCAAAGAAGCTGAACAACTGTGGCTCCCCTAAAAAAAAAGCTCAACATTTTACCTCCTCCCTGAAAAAACTCAACAACTTTGACCCGAACCTCCCCAAAATGGACTTTCCTCCTTCCTAAAAAAAGCTCAACATCTTTGACCTGAACCCCCGAAAAGGGGGTAGATCACTGCCAGTTTTTAACTCTGTGAGTAGATCGCAGTCTCTTGGGAGTTGGCCACCCTTGATGTACAACACCTTCAACAGATCAATGGAATGAAATAATTTTTTTTTGCTGTAAGCTGCCTTGAGTCCCTGTCAGGGGAAAAAGGTGGGAAATATAATAATAATAATAATAATAATAATAATAATAATAATAATAATAATGGAAACTGTGAGGACAATCAGGAAAATACCAGCGAGTGAATCCTGTTGAGCTCAGCGGGACTTAGTTCTGAGTAAAAATGCTCAGGATGGCAGTGTAAGGCTGCACAGTCCCTGTTACCTGGGAGTAAGCTTCATTGAATACAGTGGGACTTACTTCTGAGTAGACGGTGTATGGCGCCATTTACAGGAAAGGAGTAAACACTCCATGCGTTTCTTTTAAAAATGGCTGGCTGCTGAAGCATGAAAGAATTTAGAGCGGATTGGTGACATTTTCCTTCAAAATTATAGGAAGGGCTTTGTATTCCAGCTTCACCGTTTCCTTCAATTGGTGCAGGAATTTTATCTGCTGTACAAACAAGGCTCTGGTTTTGCACCCCCACACCCCACCACTTTCAATTTTTCTCCGACGTGTGGAGGGGAGGAGGAGGAGGAGGAGGAAAAAGGAAAAACCGGGATATTCCGGGATCAAATCAGAAAATGGGACGGCTTCTGTCATTCCAAGAAAATGTCCCTGGGAAATAGAGACACTCGGGAGTGTGTGCATGACGGGGGCATCCATGTTGTCTGTTACCACCCTCTCTGATTCTCAGAAAAGCATCTTTACTCTGGACACAGTGTTTCATGTTAAGTACCATGGACACCGAGCACCGGCAAGGCTGGTCCTTGGGGGGGGGGGGCTTCCCTGCTTCTGTGAGGCCGTTCTGTGATTTTCAGCACTTGTTCTCATAAATGACAGGTGCGTTCTGTGTTTGCAATTCAGGTACAAAGGAGCAGCTTCCTGAAATCCCTTTTTTTTTTTGTTGGTTGGTTTTTTTCTTTTTACATGAGATGCTGCGGATGGAATCTGGGGCCTCCTACATGAAAGGAGTGTTCTCTGCCAACACGACAATCCTCCCCCCCCCTACCTCTCACATGGGGATAATTGCACTTACTGATTGTTCCAACAAGACGTCTTTAAGGTACAGAAGAGACTTGTGGGAGGAACCTACCGTCTTAAGCTTGTTACTTAGGAAGCACTGCTCGTCGTTAACCAGACTTGCAATTTTCATTCTCCGTTTCCCAGAAGATTCCTTTTTGTCAAATTCCCTACCTCCTGGGGTTATGCGTATTATCTCGTGTGCTTCTTTTTGAGGAAAGGAATGGTCTAATGGGCACTTGTACGGCTGGGGGAAACTTAGCAGCTGGATCGGAACGTAACCTAAAATATCAAAGGCCAGAGGGCAAACGATGCAGCCTGATATTGAAATCACTCGGCGGTAGATAGGGAGGGACAAATCTGGTTAATAATAATAATAATAATAATAATAATAATAATTTATTATTTATACCCCGCCCATCTGGCTGGGTTTCCCCAGCCACTCTGGATGGCTTCCAACAAAAATACATTAAAATGTCGCACGTTAAAAACTTCCCTGAACAGGGCTGCCTTCAGATGTCTTCTAAATGCCAGGTAGTTATTTATCTCTTTGACATCTGATGGGAGGGTGTTCCACAGGGCAGGTGCCACTATTGAGAAGGCCCTCTGCCTGGATTCCCCATTTCTCCATTTTTCCAGGCTTAAGTTCAGTTCAACACATTTCCACATCTGTTTGTGAATTCTCCCCGCAAACCCCCCCCCTAATTAAAACCCTTTGGCACTTTAGGGCGAATTTCTCCCAATATACACATTTCTTCAAAGCAATTCCTCCTAATATAATGGTTTGGTGGTTTGTTTGTTTTTAAGTTCCTTTCACCAACAGATGTGTTTCTATGCGCACTTTACTCTAGCACAGGCATAGGCAAGCTCGGACTACAACTCCCATCATCCCTAGCTAACAGGACCAGTGGTCAGGGATGGTGGGAATTGTAGTCCCAAAACATCTGGAGGGCTGAGTTTGCCTATGCCTGATCTAGCATATGCATCTACATGCACATTACCATAACTTGCCTGGAGAATTGCATTGCAATCTTTGGAAAAGTGCAAAATTTGAAGGGCGGCTTGTTTTGCAGATTGTGTCGGAAAGTGCAAATCTGGTAAGTTTGCCTTTAAAGGTGAACCGAATTGATACCACCACCACCCCTCATCCCTAATGGTAGAACATGTGCTTTGTATACAGAATGTCTCGGGCCCATTTATTTACTTATTAAATTGGTATCCTGCCCTTCACCTGCAGATCTCAGGGCGGTTCACAACATAAAAATGCAACATAAAAGCGCAAATACGTGATAAAAAATCAGGAACAAAACAAACAGACCAATAACCCCCCCCCCAGCACTTCCAGTTAAGGGGTACCTGCCGTGGCACTTCTCTGGGCCCGTGCTAACCCAGCTTTTCAGGAACGTGCTGCCTTCCAGATGTTTTAAACTACAACTCCCGACTTGATCGCTCCAGGTTGGCGAAGGCTGTGCCAAGCAAGCTGAGGAGTTCAAATGCAGACTTCCATATGGCCCCAATTCCTGGCATCTCAGTATATTGTTCTTGATGTGCTACTGGATCGATTTGCATATCCTTGGAGATGGTTGTGAGAACTGCAGCGCAGGGGTGGCGGTTGGGGGAACATTCTGGGTTTGTAAGCAGCTGCCAAGTTTCTTTCCTTCTCGCTCGGTAACCAGCGATATGAGCGGCCTGAGACTTCCTTGCGCAGAAGTTGAGCCGGGGAACAATTCGCTTAGGAAGGCTGTGTGGGTGGCACAGACACCAAGGCTATTAAAGGCAGAGGAGCCTGGTCTTCCATGGCATCTGTTTGCCAAACTGCATTTGTTCCATCCAAAAACTGAGAAGCAAATGGGGCTTGGACGTTATGTTCACTGGTGATGCTGAGCAGGGCCAGCCTGTTGGGGAACAGCACCTGTCAAGGGGCATAGCACCTAAGGGTGGCCAGGTTACTGCACAAAATCTCACAAGCCCCTCTCCTCCTTTGGTATGAAAATACAACAATAATAAAAATTAAATAGCTCAGCTATTGCAGGATGAGAGTCTTAATCTCAGGGTCGTGGGTTCGAGCCCCACATTGGGCAAACAGATTCCTGCATTGCAAGGGAGTTGGACTAGATCAGTGTTTCTCCAACTCTTTTTGGACTACAAGTCCTATCATCCTTGACCACTGGTCCTGCTGGCTAGGGATGGTGGGAGTTGTGGTCCAAAAGCAGCTGGAGACCCGAGTTTGGGAAAACCTGGATTAGAATATTTTGGGGGTCCCTTCCAACTCCACAATTCTGTGATTCTGTGAAATAAAGTCAACACTTTGCTGCCCTTTCATGACCTCTAAAACCAGCTGCCTGAAGTGCCCCCCCCCTTATTCTGCCACAGTTTTTGTTACTCCGTGGTCGCTCCTACGCCCTGGAATTGCCATCCTTTGTTCATTCCCTTATAGCAGAGCGTCTGCGTGAAGTTGTTGTTAGCCCATTGCATCCCAGCTTAGTCGTTCAACTAGGCCACAGCCTAGCTGGTTGCCAACATTCCTCAGATGGAAAAATCGGGACATATTCCACACCAACTGTCCCTCTTCCACCCCCTGCTCTGCAGATGCTGCGGCCAATCGCAGCAAGCCAGAGCCAAGTTATTCTGGGGCATTGTGGGGAAATGCCTCACAGTTGCCTGATGCAGAAATTGTTGTGGTGCCACCACTAGTAAGTCCATGGAAAGGGGGTGCTGAAGTCAGGGACGTGCTGATAGCAGGGGAGCCTATCAAATGACATTTTGCTGAGCTGGTCCTGGCAAACGGATCACGAGCAGAGTGTATAATATATTTTTTTAGATTGCTTTTTATTTTAGATTGTTCAGTCCTAGTCTGTTTTTCTTTTCTGTATGGAGCTTAATACTACCAGACATTGCCTTGAGTTGTGAAATAGGGTGAGGAAAGAACTTACTAATGAACCCACGAAGGTTGATTTTTTTTATTTGGACTGCCTTGACAAAAATCAAGACAATTGGCAAAGCCTATCACATAGTCCTGTTCTTGGATTTTTGCCTGTGTCATCAACTTACAGCTTCACCACAATCATTATAGCCTGTGTGGTTAGGAAGGATTCGTCACCCACGATACCTCAGGCTAGCTGTCAAGAGGCAAGAGACCTTTGTGTTTCACCCAGGATGCGTGCTCTCGAGATCACTCGATGCAGAGGTCACCCCCACACAGCCAGGGTGTGGAGAGGAAAATCATCCACACCCAATCCTTTCAGTGCAAGATGGGATGGGGAATTTGTAGTCGTGCGGATATTGTTGGAAATGCTAGCTGGGGCTGATGGGAAATAGAGTTCAGTAAAATCTGGAGTACCCAATTCATGGGAATCTACAGTATTAGAAACCATGGAGAAATGTTGGAGGAAAATAATAATAATAATAATAATAATAATAATAATAATAATAATGTCATACCTCGGAAGTTGAACGCCTTGCGACTCGAACATTTTGGCTCCCTAACGCCGCAAACCCGGAAGTGAGTGTTCCGGTTTGCAAACCTTTCTTGGAAGCCGAACATCCGACGGGGCTTCCGCGGCTCCTGATTGGCTGCAGGAGCTTCCTGCAGCCAATCGGAAGCCGCACCTTGGTTTCCGAACATTTTGGAAGCCAAACAGACTTCCGGAACTGATTCCATTTGACTTCCAAGGTACGACTATACTGTATAGGGAAATGTTTGATCTTTTACTGTGCTTAATGATTTTAGTTTGTTGGAAGCTGCGCAGAGTGGCTGGGCAACTCACTCAGATGGGCGGCACACAAACAAACAAACAAACAAACAAACAAACAAACAAACAAACAATTACTGCTACTACTAGCACCCTGCAATAGCTACCACTTTCCCCTCTACAACATGTGGCCAACCTTCTACTACTCCAGACTCAACCAAAATCCTTTCCATAAAGAACCTATTTGGGACCTATAGCACTCCCTGCTTTTGAAGTCACCTCCTCACTTACTGAACGCAGAACAATATCAAGTTGTCTGCTGTGCTCTCTGGAAGCACAGGCGTTGATTGCTGTTCATCAGACCAGTTGGAAACTTTTTTTATTCAACTGGTTGGGCAAACGTCATCCGGTGATTGCCTTTTGTTGTTGTTGAAGTTCTAGCATGATAAGAACAGCTGCAAAATAAGAACTTTGATCACGGACAGGTTTGACAGCTATGCAAATGACAGAAACAAATTAGTCCACCGTTACTGCAAAAAAAATGAAAACAACCTTTTCAGAGGCAAAGAAGTTTCAAGGCCCAAGTCCAGTCCTTCAAAGGAACTATATAAATAAAGCCAGCCGGATCACATGACAGATTTACTCCTTGGTTCTTGCGGCAAACAAGATGGCGGCCATGGGCAGGAAGTGCCACCCTTTGTGTTCCTCTTCCTGTTTGGAGATGCCTGCAGTTATAGCAGTTGACCAGTAGGAGGAGCTTTGCTAAACTGCTAGCTGTGCCCCTGACTGTTGCAAGGTTGGGGGGGCAGTGGGGAGAAGCAGCCTTTTCTAACAAAATGACATCACAATGAGATAAAAAGAGTGTGCTGCCACGTATATGGTGCTGGAGGAGACTCTTGAAAGAGTCCCGTGGACTGCAAGAAGATCAAACCTATCCATTCTGAAGGAAATCAGCCCTGAGTGCTCACTAGAAGGACAGATCCTGAAGCTGAGGCTCCAATACTTTGGCCCCCTCCTGAGAAGAGAAGACTCCCTGGAAAAGACCCTGATGTTGGGAAAGATGGAGGGCACTAGGAGAAGGGGACGACAGAGGACGAGATGGTCGGACAGTGTTCTCAAAGCTACCAACATGAGTCTGACCAAACTGTGGGAGGCAGTGGAAGACAGGAGTGCCTGGCGTGCTACGGTCCATGGGGTCATGAAGAGCCGGACATGACTAAATGACTAAACAACAAAACAACAACAAAGCCACGTATACATTGACCATGTTTGGATGGTCATATCTTGACTTAAAAAGTCGAGGTATGAGCAAGGCCTTTGGTTGCAAATGCAACCCATTTGTTTTCTTTTTCCCAAAGCAAGTGAACAAACCTGGAAGTCTGGATCAAACCATTACCTTCAGTTTCCCGTTTCTTTCCTGAACCAGCATATGAAAGTCATAGTTCATAAAATCGTAGAATTGAACCTAGCAGTTCGAAAGCATGCCAATGCAAGTAGACAAATAGTCCAACCCCCTGCGGTGCAGGAATCTCAACTAGATCGACCATACAAGACAGGTAGCCATCCAACCTCTGCTTTGAAACATCCAATGAAGGGAGAGTCCACAACCTCCTAAGGAAGACCACTGCGTTGCTGAACAGCTTTTCCTGCAGAAAGTTCTTCCTGATGTTTGGTCAGAATCTTATTGCGTGGACAGGCGGAGTCCCCCAAACCTCCCGGCGACCCATAAGAATGTGCTATTCAAATTGGCCACAACTTTATTAAGATTCAGATGTAGGGAGACCTTGGCTCAGGCATTGGGCGTTATCCTTCCCAGTCCCCAGCCGGGGTTCTGGGAGGCTTCGGGGTTATCCACATGTATGGGAGTTGGGGCTGGCTCTGGAGAACATATGTTCAAGCAGAGAGAGCCCGCCCCCTGTTCGCCGCCGCTGGAAGGGGGAAGTGATGACACCTATTGGTATGGTCAAGGCTTCCCCAATACCCCGATCTTGTTGCTGCAAAGGGGGTGAGGTCTCCGCCTCACGCCCGTCCCTCTAGGAAAATCGCCAAAGAATTCTGCCCAAGGCCTGACACCGCCAAAGTTGTGACGTATTGCTACGGGAAAGGCGAAACCTGCCAATGCAGGAAAATTCCTTGCTGACCCTTCAACAGCGGCCTTGACGTAGCAGCGCCCGTGAACCTGTAGAGAAAAGGTTAACCTGCAAAAGAACATGAATGAAGGGTGTGGAGGGTGGGAGAAGCTCTGGAACCGACTGGTGCTTGGGGGTAAGATTCAAATTCTCTAGTGTGAGCCAGACAGTCCCTCCCCTTACCTGGCCATCCCCTGGCAACACCTCCCCAGGCAGGATTGGACGCTGGGCTGGGGTAGGTGGAGACCCCTGGCATCCTACCTGGGAAGGCGATGCCAGCCCCAAACTACCAGGGAGCCGCCTCTGGGGCCAGGGGGCTGCGCGCGTCCACGCAAAAGTCGCCACCCATTAATGCGTGGAGCAGTCATTGTTCACTGGTCCTTCTGGGCCATTCAAATTCATGCTTTCTTTTTTAATTGTTACTATTTTAATGTACAAATGAATATACTTCCCCTAAGTATGCAGAAACCACTATATATATCTTTTTGGCCCTGTTTCATTTCCAAGCAGCATCACTAAAGTTTGGTATTAGAGAGGGAACAAGTGGGGACTTGCAACAAAACATTGCTTTTTCGGATTAGGAAGCTGTGACCCTCCAGATGTTGTCCTCTACATTTCATTGGCATAGTCAATGGAGGCTCTTGAGGCGCCTTGAAGACAAATGGATTTGTTCCGGAATGAATGTTCATAGACTACAGTCCACTTCATTAGATACATCTGTTGAAGTGGACTCTAGCCGACAAAAGCTTATGCCATAATTACTGACTTGCCATTGGTTCGGGTTCTACCCTCCAGAGTAGGACAAGCTGTTTGAAACTGTTAACCACAGTTTCCCAGTTGAAACGAAACTGCAGACGATATCTAATGGAAGGCCTCTTGGTTTTTGGCTTCTACTGCGAAGAGAGAATCAAAGGGACTGCATAAGCGGTTGAAAGAGGAGCTTGGTTGGTAGAGCATGAGGCTCTCAATCACATGGGTCGTGGGTTTGAGCCCCACGTTGGGCAAAAGATTCCTGCATTGCAGGGAATTATACTAGATGACCCTCGTGGTGCATTCCAACTCTACAATTCTATGCTTCTGTGAAAGGCTTGTTCAAATCCTGACTTATTAAGCCAAAAGTAAATTTGAGGTGTATTTTAATTTGTTAATTTATTTTATAATGTATTTTTTTAATTGCTGATTTTATTTATATTTTAAAACATTTTTTAGGTCAGCTTGTCAGAAATTTTATGGGCAATTTTAATGTATCTTTAATATTTTATGTAATCTTCTTATAGGTTTTGATTATTAATAAATCCTGTTAAATTAAATAAATCAATAAGAAGATACAATTATCTGGACATTCCCAGTGGCATTCTTGGCTTCATGTAATGTTTGGCAATATTTAACCACAGTCATGGAACAGGCTGGCAATTCACTGGCCAATCCTCTTTGCCCCCTATGGTAGCTTAGTAATTATTTTCATTTTTCCCATTGTCAAAAGCCACACTTGTCTGCACAACAGCCACATTCTGTGCACATGAGGTGCAATTTGGCCCCACGCCCCATTTCATATCAATTAAAGATGCACTCCTTTATTATTCATATGTTTATTAATTAAATCCATGGATCATCTTTCCTCCCCCGTAAGGATTTCCCAAGGTAGTTCACCGTTCAGATATAAAATACATGCAAGATTAAAACCGGCTCCATGATGCAAGCAACAAAGGCAACAAAAAAATAGCACCACCAGACAGCAGACGAGGTCAAAATCATAATAATATTAGACAGCATTAAGAGCAACCGGATGAAAATCCAACTATTGCTTTTAACCACCTTCAAATGTCCTGTGGGATAAAAGCTGCTTTTATTTATTTATTTAAAAAAAAAATTGGAAGGGAGGCAACCTAATGAGTCTCCTAAGGGAAGGAGTTCTCCATAATGGGTACCAGAACAAACAAACAAAGCCCAGAGCATTGCATTTTCCCTTTCACCAGCTTCTCTTGCTCTCATTCCAGGTGTAAGAGGCTGCCTGGTCTCACATCACCTTGGGGAAAGGCCAAGTGGTAGTGCTTTATCCAGACACGAACCCTTAACCTGAGGGCGGCAACAAATGGCCAGGAGATCGGTGTTTGTGGTTCGTAGTAGGGCCATACCTTTGTGGTGTGTTCCGGCGCTGTGAATTAACGGCGCACTGTGCATAATGCAACCCCCTTCCCACTCCTCCCTGTCTTCCCTTTGTTTAGGGCAGGCATAGGCAACCTTGGCTCTCCAGGTGTTTTGGAACTACAACTCCCATGATCCCTAGCTAACAGGGCCAGTGGTCAGGGTTCATGGGAGTTGTAGTTCCAAAACATCTGGAGAGCCAAGGTTGCCTATGCCTGGTTTAGGGGGGAAACCTCCCTGCTGCAGGCCTGTGTTAACAGCCCTGCCAGTGAGCGATATAAAGCCCTCCTTTTCAATGTGCATTCATGATGATAGGTGCCCATGATGATACTGCGGCAGTTATACACCATCTCTCTATGATTACTGTTTGCACCTGCGCATAGGTGCCAACTCCCCGGGGCCTTGGGGGCCCAAGCACCCACAAAATTCCCCATAAAGGGGCTGGGAGCCCACAAAATTCGGTGCATGCTGCATGGCACCCACGGACCCAGCTGGTGCTCCTGCACTTGCAGAAACTTTTTGAGTGGCCGTAGTGCTTTGTTGCCATTCAGTGCATGTCCTTTAAGTTCCTCCTGAAATCCTGCAAGTTTTCATTACCACAAATGTTCCAGTTTGCTGCTGTTGTCTTGCATTGGTTGTGCCCCGCCAGTGAGGCATCAGAGCATCACAGGGCAATTACGAAAGCAGAATGATGTGTGGATGATCCAATACAAATCCACCACAAATGTACTATTACTGCATCAATGACATGTTGCAAGACATCTGCCCGCCACACCGTAATCAGTCTAGAAGGACCTAAATACCCACAGGGTAGAAACTAAGTAAGTGGGTGCTTTTATTTATCATAGAAATGCTTCCCACCCCCCCTTATCCTCTCCCCCTTCCTCATATATATATTTTTAATCCTAGCAAAGAAGGAAATTATATGGCTTGGGAACGGGAAGTGATAGACAAATTAGTGGAAGGTTTTAACCTCAGATGATTAACCTCTTTCCAGCCCTTTCCTCTTTGCTGTCCATCATCAGTTCCCAGTGGAGAGTCGCTAGCTAGACATCTTTGCATCATTATCTCCTGTGTCATTTTTCTGGGTGTTGAACATTCCTTTCCTGCCGACGCCATGAGGCCGGCTGTCGTGAAAATTGGCGAGTGTCGCTAGAGCAGCCTCCGCCATTGGAGGACTAGCCTTAGCTGCGGCCCAAAACATCTCAAGGGCACCACCTTGGCAAAGGCTGGTGTGGCCTCGCTGCTTCCTGTGTTTGGCTCTTGTTCTGCTCTGTCTGCAAAGAGGTATGAACCACGTAATTCTGGCAGCCGATAATGGCTTTTCTTCCCCTCACAGCAAAGTCACATGGCCACAGAGCCATGGACCAAGTCCCTCAGCCGATCAACATAGTTTCTCTTTTAGAGTTGTTACCAGGGTAGAGATGGGTTTGGGTTTGGCTCCGGAAAGTTTTGATGGGTTGTGAAATCCAACCTGGAAACCAGAGGACGGTGCTCATTCAGTGTTAATTAGATAGATGCATGCTGGTAAGCATCGGCTGGGCAGACTGAATCACCAGCTGCGTTTGGGGTCAATAGATCTTTAAACCACGGGTGTATATATTCACACCTTGTCAGTAGCAGCATGGCATCTCCCAGACTCTGGTGTTAGCACCTGGCAGCCTTGGGCAACGAACTGCCAGCGCCCCAACAACCTGGCAGGCCCCCCCTGCTGATGCAGCAAACCCTCCCCCCCCATTTCCCTGACCCAGCACTCTGAGCAGCACCAGGCAGCTGGATCTAGCTCCTTTTTATATTATTATTGTTGTTTCACACAATGCCCCTTGCATAACATTTCCCCAAGGCATTGTGGGAAACTGAAAGGGTGGCTGGGATGCAGGTGCTCAGAGCTCAGCTGAAGCATTGCCTCACAAGCCAGGTAAGCCTGCCAGGCCTCACCGATGGAGGAAGCTTTGGCCGGGGGCCACTGACATTTATTTACTTATTCAGAAAACGCCCCCTCGTTGCTTTGCATTCAGAAGCGTCTCAAAAGCATGCGCCAAATAGGAATCAATACAGTGGCATTAATAAGAAACATTTCAAAAGCCATATTAAATTAACAGTATACTGTTCAAATAATAAATACCTGTGTTCATTAGATTCCACCTAAACATTAGGAAGAACTTCCTGACAGTAAGAGCTGTTCGGCAGTGGAATTTGCTACCAAGGAGTGTGGTGGAGTCTCCTTCTTTGGAGATCTTTAAGCAGAGGCTTGACAGGCATATGTCAAGAATGCTTTGATGGTGTTTCCTGCTTGGCAGGGGGTTGGACTGGATGGCCCTTGTGGTCTCTTCCAACTCTATGATTCTATGATTCATGCGCCCATCCAAAATCCCAGCCTGCTCACTTTGTACAGGAGAGGCAGCTGGCTAGACCTCCACAAATCATGCAGCTTAGGGACTCGGAAGAAATATTTCCTGTCCCACCTTCCACCTGGGGCAACACACAACCGTCTCTCTCCTCACCCCCACCCCCGCCACACATATCTGAAGGAAGCAGATTACGTGGGTGGGTGGGAGAAAGAATTAATTCATGTGGTTCCTTTCCTTCTATGGTTTTTTTGGGGGGTGGTGGTGGTGGTGCTGGTCGCTTGTTTGTTTTGCTCCCGTCAGATGTTATTTGCAGCTGCTCAAGAGCAGACATACCAAATGGCTTCCACACTGCTGCTGCCTAGGGTTAGGTAAAGGTAGAGCCCTGACTGTTAAGTCCAGTCGCAAATGACTCTGGGGTTGCGGCGCTCATCTCGCTTTACTGGCCAAGGGAGCCAGCGCTCGTTTGCAGACAGCTTCCAGGTCATGTGGCCAGCATGACTAAGCCGCTTCTGGCGAACCAGAGCAGCGCACGGAAACGCCGTTTACCTTCCTGTCAGAGCGGTACCTATTTATCTACTTCCACTTGATGTGCTTTCAAATTGCTAGGTTGGCAGGAGCAGGGACCGAAGAACGGGAGTTCACCCTGTTGCGGGGATTCGAACCGCCGACCTTCTGGTTGGCAAGCCCTAGACTCTGTGGTTTAGACCACAGCACTACCCATATCCCATGCGCCAGCCGCGTCCCTAGGGTTGCCATATTTCAAAAAGTAATTATTATTTTTTTAGAAACCCACCAAAATTGTTGAGCTTTCTTTGGGAACAAACCCAAGTTGTTTGGGAAACCTCCCTCCAAAACAGCCTTTGGAGCTGTTTCTGCTGCTTTTTCCATCGTGTTGCCACACACCCGGGTTTTCCCGGACATTTTGCCACTTCCACAAAATTCCCCCCCTGACACCACCACCACCACCAAATCTTTATTATGGTCGTAGACCAGCATAAGGAAGGAGGGGTACAATCATTTAAAATCTTTTAAAAACATTTTAAAAAACTAAAAAGGAGTTAAAAAAGAAAGTATATGTAAAAGTCTATAAGAATCCTAAAGAAGCTAAGCAAGTCTAGAAGAATGGCAGACAAAGATGATGAACTATGCAGAATTAGCAAAGCTGACGGGGGAAATCCGAAGCCAGAGCGACCAAACGTTCCAGAGAGATTGGAGTAAATTCATTCAATATATTGTAAACGTATAAAAACACTGGCAGGGCTGCAATAAATCTTGCAACGTTTATTAGAAGAATTTTTTTTTTACATTTGATTAAAGTTTTAAAATATATTTGAATGAATGTAGAATTGTGGTGATAATTGTGCAGAAATACGGCGTAAGCATGTGAAAACCAGATGACGAGACGGAGGGAAGTTGAGTGGCTCTGCGGAGCTAAAAGTTATGTAAAAAGGAATAAGATGTTATGTGAATGTTAAAAATGGAAAATCTATCATCTATCTCTATCTATCTATCTATCTATCTATCTATCTATCTATCTATCTATCTATCTAAGCTAAGCAAGTCTAAAAGAAGGGTTAGGAACATTAGACAAGAGTGAAAGAGCATAAAAAGTTAGTACTGTATATATAAGACTATAGCTATCAGTCTACAGAGCACTCAAATATGAGTGCTCATTATATCTACCGGTAGTTTGTGGCACAGGTCATCATCCGAGGGATTTTGAGCGCTGGCTGTGCAGAATCTGGCAACGTTGCATGTTGTAGCAGGGTTGGTATCTGAAAGTAGCAGGGAGGTGCCCTGTGTGCCCTGTGTACTTATGCAGTAATGGTAAGATGAGGCTAGTTTGAATGTCTCTATAATAAAGAGACTGGAGAAGCACATGCTCTGTTGCTTCTATTTGCCCAGAGTCACACAGGCATTGTGACTCCATTGTGACCCTGACACCATTTTTACACCCGAAAGCCAGGGCATATCGGGAATTTTCCTGACATCTGCCAAGCCTAGGTAAAGGTAAAGGGAGCCCTGACCCTAATGGCCCAGTCGTGACCGACTCCATCAGGCAAGGCCTCCTTCCACCTGCCTTGCCTCGCCCCCTCCAGCCCTGGGACTCCTCATAAGGAAGCTGTGCCTGGAGGAAGAACTGTGGGGGGAGAGACTCCATCAGGCAAGGCCTCCTTCCACCTGCCTTGCCTCACCCTCCAGTCTCTATTTTTCAATTTGTATTGTATTGTTTTATGCACTGTGGCTTGCTGTTGTTTTATTGATTATTGTTTTGAAATTATTTATTGTAAATGTTAAGAGTGGGTTTCTGTTTAATTTTCATATGCTGATATTATTCTATACTATTGTAATGATTGTTGAACGTTACATTATTTGATTATCTTAAAGCTATGTTTTATTATCATATTTTTGTATTGCATTAGATAGTTATAAGGTTGTTTTGTATTTCATGAGATTCTGTTTCTTCAGCTTGTAAACCGCTTTGAGTATTGTATGATAGAAAGGCGGTATACAAATTAAAAGTGATGATGATGATGATGATGACTCTGGGGTTGCGGCGCTCATCTCACATTATTGGCCGAGGTCAATTCCAGGTCATGAGGTCAGCATGACAAAGCCGCTTCTGGCGAACCAGAGCAGCACACGGAAACGCCGTTTACCTTCCCGCTGTAGCGGTACCTATTTATCTACTTGCACTTGACGTGCTTTCGAACTGATAGATTGGCAGGAGCTGGGACCGAGCAACGGGAGTTAACCCTGTCGCGGGGATTCGAACCACTGACCTTCTGATCGGCAAGCCCTAGGCTCAGTGGTTTAACCCACAGCACCACCTGCGTCCCTTATCTGCCAAGCCTACTGTTACCAAAATAGTGCACCAAAAGGGTAGGTATCAGCAGGTTTGGTGGGGGAACCCCAGTCTTATAGAATAGAATCACAGAATTGTAGAGTTGGACAGTTTCCCAAGGGTCATCTAGTCCAACCCCCTACAATGCAGTGGTCTCCCATCCAATTAGAAACCACACCAGACCCTGCTTAGCTTTGCAAATTTGGTAGCAGTTTTCTTGGTGCACCACTATGCTGCACCTAACCTGCAGAGGTTAAAACAAACCCCAAAACCCAAGAGCATCCCATGAGGGACCAAGTGGGCTCAGTGAGCACAGAATGCTGACTGACTGTTGGGAGGGATGGAAGAAAGAATTGGTGGTGAGGGGAAATGGAATTGGGGGGGAGGCGGAGCATGGCTGGCTGGCACTCTCTGCAGGAGCATTCCAGGCTGCAATGTTTTGTAGCAAGTCCCACTTCTGCAAATCTATTCTACAGGTGACTTGACAGCCATTCCATCTCCTCTCTCCTCTGATCACTGTAGTTTTAAGGTGTAGGGATGAGTTACCACCTTCTCCACTAAATTCCAGTTCCCAGAAATCTTTGAGGGAAAGCCAGTTAAATGTGTTGGAGACCAGTGCAAGTTTGTAAAATTGATTTGCCCTGAAGTGAGAGTGAGAACCCTAAAGTGGGAAATGAGGCTATGACAATGAGACCAGAATGACCCTGCACCTATAGAAATATATTGGAGAGGATTTTCATCGCACTGGATTTTTAAATTTTCATTTCTGGGGACTTTTTTTTTTTTTAAGACACACGTTTTGCTAGGTTCTAAGAGAAACGTTTCACCAAGAACAACAGCAAGGCTTGTGTGTGTGTGTGTGTGTGTGTGTGTGTGTGTGTGTGGTATGATTTCGAGACGCTCACAGTAATTTCCCCCTGTCTCCAAATGTGGATTTAAACTACCCCTTTGTCAACATAATTTGTGGTTAAAGAAACATGGGGTGACGCTCTTCCCCTGTGTGTTAACACGTTTCATGTGACTGAGTGGATGTAATTTTTGCAAAAAAAGAGAACCACACAGGGTGGTGATTATTCTGTGTTAATTCATGTGGGCTAAGAGTGTGATCTTGTGTGTGCAAATTAACTCAAATAATTTTGTTACCTTCGCTGAAAGATCTTACGAACTTAGGAAAAAATGCAGGAAAATATGAGCCTATTAAGTACAAATTCAACAGATATCAAATATGAATTAATTATTGGATATTGGTTAAAGAGTGAGCTGGTATTCTTGGGTGGAAGATGAGACATTTCATGACATTGGGTGGCCAGATACATGGTCAGCACCTTTGTGCATCCGACAAAGTAGGCTTTTGCCTTCAGAAACTCAAGCTGCAATAGATGTATCCGTTTCTTAGCTGTAACAGGCAGAACTCTTTGTTATATTTGCTAAAACAGACTAAAACAGCTGCTCTTCTGGCCGGTGACCAGAGAATGAAGGGAAAAGCGGGTGTGACAAATGGGGAGGGGCGGGTAGAAAGGATGACTGGGGAGAAGAGCAGTGAAGGAAGACGATGGTGGGAGTGAGAGATCAACCGGGAATAAGGAAGTGGCTCAAGGGGCAATGGGTCTGACCTCTGTGGCACTCCTGTATGGGGGGGGGATAGGAGGGTAGGGTAATATACCTGAAGGAGTGTCTCCACCTTCATCGTTCAGCCCGGACACTGAGGTCCAGCTCCAAGGGCCTTCTGGCGGTTCCCTCACTGCGAGAAGTGAGGTTACAGGGAACCAGACAGAGGGGCCTTCTTGGTGGTGGCACCCGCCCTGTGGAACACCCTCCCATCAGAGGTCAAGGAAACAAACCACTATCTGACTTTTAGGAGACATCTGAAAGCAGCTCTGTATTGGGAAGTTTGCAATGTTTGATGTTTTATTTTGCTTTTAATATCCTTTTGGGAGCTGCCCAGGGTGGCTGGGGAAACCCACCCAGATGGGAGGGGCATTATTATTATTATTATTATTATTATTATTGTTATTTGAAGTGAATGTGGACATCACTACTGGCAGGGCAGGTGAGGTTCAGAGGCGTGCCAAGGATATTTTGAGCCCTTAGCCAGGAGAGCAGGTGGGTGGGCTCCTAGTCACTCGAGACAGTGGAGATGCTAGATTTTTGTGGGCCCCACCCCCCGGGGCTGCACCTTTGCCAGGAGCCAACCTATCCAACCCCTAGGTACGCCCCTGATTGAGGTGCATCCCTGTGGAAGGGGCAGTTTTTTGGTTGGCAGGCTGAATGGGAGGTGCGTGCACTTAGCAATGTACATATGCGCATAGAAGAGATGTAAAATATGGAGTGAAGGCCCAGAAGTTACCTGGGTGGTTTTAAAGCATATATACCATGCTGTGGGAAGCTGGAGGAGAGGGTCGATGGGCCCTAGCTCAGTCCCTCTGCCAAGTGAGCAACGGGCAATTCTGAAACCTGCATTCACTGGAGAATACTATTGCACATGCAAATTGCTTTCTGCAGCCCCCCCCCCCCCTTCTTGGATATTCGTGGGGCAGGGAGAGGGGGAGATAAGGATGCCCATTTCTGGAAGATTTTTTCGGATGGAGGGGGCGGGCGAGGAGAAAAAAGAACTGGAGAAGGGGCAGGAAGGAAATAATAGAGGTGGCGAGGGATGAAAAGCTGAAGCGTGCCATGCAAGGGGAAGAGGAAGGAGGGAAGGCGGAAGGAGAATTGGAGGAGAGAAAGGGAGGCGGCGGGAAGGCTTGGGGGAAGGAGAAGGATAGAGAAGCCCACCCTCCCTTCATCCCCATCTCCCCTCCCTTGGCCGCGCTGCCGCTGGGAGGATGCGCCGTGCTTCCGCCTCTGCCCCCCCTCCCTTCTTCCTTCCCTCCCCGCCTCCATCCATCCATCCATCCGCGGCAGCTCCTGCATGCCGAGCCCCTTCCCCCCTCTCTCGGCTCCACTCGTCGAGGGGGCGAAGGCGTATTCCTCCCCCCCCGCCTCCCCCTTTGCACTGCCGCGGCGAAAGAGACGGAGCGGGGGGTGGTGGTGGTGGAGAGCGCGCGACAGCCGTGGCGAAGGAGGAAAGGCGAAGGGAGGAGATGGTGAGCGGTTGCCATGGGGATGCGGCGCGGGTGGAAGAGGCGGGGTGGGGGGGGGGGAGAGAGAAGAGAGAGTTGGGTACCAGGGATGCAGGAATGGATGGACCGGGGATGGAGAGGATGCAGCAGAACCAGCGAGGCTCGCTTCTCGGCTCACCTCCTTCTTCACCCCTTGCCTCCTCCATCGCCATCCAAGCATTGCACACACACACACACACACACACACACACACCACGGTTCGGGTATATTACTTGCTTCTTCCTCATGCACCCTTTCCCCAGCGTACCCCCTTGAACTCCCAACCCTACAGCGGTGGATATCTGCAGCTCTCCTCCCCTCCAACCCTCTCACGTCCCACCTTATTATGCCCTCTCCCCTGCCTCTTTCCTATCGTCAGCCGAGCCCCCCTTCCCTCCACACACATTGGGCCTACTTGCCTCTCAATCCCCTCTGCTTTCTTCACCCTGCTTCCTCCAAATCCTTAAAGGGGGGGGGAGAGTCTAGACCCTGTGGTCCTCCTGCGCCTCCTGCCCTCTTTTGCATCTCACCAACCTGATCCTAGGAAAAATTTGCATTAGTGAAATTCAGTGGTTCAGCTGGGTTACTATTCTGGTCCTGGTAGAACGGAGACCTATGGGCTTTGAAAGAAATCCTGCCTCTCCCCACCCCCACTTGCTTTCCCATCCCACTGACTTGTGACACAGGATGGAGGGGAGGGTATTGTGACCCCGCACAGAATATGGCTTGGCTTGCTTACTAGAGTGATATATTGCCTGCATTGAAATGATCAGATGGTGTGGCAAACTGAGCACTAAGAAAACGTAGTGTGGCGTGAGTTACCTTGATGAGATGAAGAGCCCAGTGGCACAATGGGCCAGTGTATCTTGCTGTTAACCAGACGTTTGGTGGTTCAAGCCCACCCGGGGATTCCTACATTGCGGGGGATTGGACTAGGTGCCTCTTGAGGTCTCTTCCAACTCTGCAATTCCATGATTCTATGTCTTCTGCTTCCCATCCTCTGCAGTGAAAATCATTTCTGTTTGTCCATTGTGGTCTAGTTTTGACTGGTGAATGGATGGTTCTGTTGCCTGGTGGGTGGACGTTGTTCTAAGTGGCCTTTGGGCCTCTCCTGATTCCATGGGGAGCCAGTGGTGTAGTGGCTGGAGCGCTGGCCTAGTGCCTGGGAGTCCAGAGTTCGAATCCCCACTTGGCCATGAAACTTGCTGTGTGAAAATAGGGTGGGGAATTGTGTATGCCACCTTGAGCTCCTTTGGAGGAAAGGTGGGCTACAAATTGTTGTTATTATTCCAGCATTGCAGGGGGTTGGACTAGATGACCCTTGGGGTGCCTTCTGACTCTACAATTCTATGATTACTAGCAATAGTAACAAGGGATATGAGGGACCACCCCGATTTCCCTGTCCATCTTCCCAGACCATCTTTGCATCACACCTCCAGTCCTCCCTCTTTCCCAGTCTCTGATCTCAGCCTTGTAAATAAGCAATCACCTGGTCTTTGTTGGGGACAAGAACTTTCATGCAGGCGAGTGAGCGAGCGAGCAAGCAGGCTGGTGGAGGAGGGGCAGATCGCTGTGTCCCATCTCGACCCGGAAGCCAAAAGCAGGCTGCAAGAGAAGAGAATCTGCACCCACCATAGAAACACATCAGGCTGCTGTAAGAAGGATGGAGCTCTCTGCCCTTCTGCCAGCCTGCAGCTGACTAGTGACTCCAGGGCAAGTAACTTTTACAAAACTATTTGCCTGGATAGCTCAGCTGGTTAGATAGGCTGCATGTTAGATCCCCATATGGGACATCTGCATAGTCCTGCATTGCAGGGGGTTGGACTAGATCAGGCATCCCCAAACTGCGGCTCTCCAGATGTTTTGGCCTACAACTCCCATGATCCCTAGCTAACAGGACCAGTGGTCAGGCATGATGGGGATTGTAGTCCAAAACATCTGGAGGGCCGAAGTTTGGGGATGCCTGGACTAGATGATTCTCAGGGCCTCTTCCAACTCTATGATTCTATGATACTCTCATCTTATCCATGCCTTCTTGTATACACACACAAACCTTCAACGTTGAGTCCCATATCTATCTTCGCAGTGTAGTCCAGTGGAGAAGTTCCTGGGCTCAGACCCCAGCTACAAAAGGTCAGGGTGCAGGTGCTGGAGAACAGTTCAGCTGGAGACTTCTGCTGCCAGCCAGAGTGGATAACACTGGCACAGGTGGACATATAGTCGGAACTTCCTATGTTGAACAGAGCTGGAGGAAACTCCTCTCTGGTCACCCTCGGATGGAGGTATCAGTGGTCGAGGAATGGAACTCAGGTCACAACACCCAGTCTTTGATAAAAGTGACAAGGGGTGTAGTCAGGCATGAACGCCAAGCCAGAGTAACTCCTGAGCTGGAGCATTTATCACACATATTTCCTGAGCAGAATGGTGGAACAAGAGGCTGCCCAGTCGTATCCTATCTGGACTGTGACCTGCTTTACCATAGCAATGTGTGAGCATGACACGCTCTTTCCTAGGCCCCATGCCCTGTCCCCCTCAACAACCATTTGAATCTGCAGCTGTCTTGTGACCGTAGTTCACAGGCGAAGGATGAAGTTTGTAAAATAAGTCGCCACGTGGAAAAAAGAGGATAGAGATAAGTGCCCCCAGCCCTACCTCTCATAATAATGCTAGAACGTCCCGAACGGGGATCAAACCTGCTCCATGTTCTAACCAACTGAGCTATCCAGGGGTCACCCAAAGAAATTGATTGGCAGGAGATGCAGAGAGCAGACAAAAGGAAGTGCTTCTTCACACAACTCGTAATTGATTTATAGAATTGGTTGCCAGAAGATGTAGCGATAGCTGCTGGCTTAGATGGATTTTAAATACAATTAGGCAGGTTATCGGGAGGGATGGGCTACTAGTCGCGTTGGCTGTTTGAAATATGTAGGTCAAGAGATGGGCAACCTGTGGCCCTGCAGATGTGGCTGAGCTCCAACTCCCATCAGCCCCAGCCAGCATGACCAATGGTCAAAGTTCCCAAAGTATGAACAACAGATTAAAACAAAATAGGCAATAAAATACAACAGTAAACAAAGCAATGAATGTCAGAAACCCAGGAGGGCTTACAGAAAGACTCCACAAGCTAGAAGATTAGATGCTCTTACCAACCCCAACCCCCCCACATTTAGGGGCTAGAAAATTGAACAATGAGAATTGTTTTTTTAAAAAAGCTTACACAACTTTGAAGAGTTAAGGGTGCTTTCACCACCCACTCATTCTAATTGTTCAGGGGTTCAGGGGGAGCGAGTAATCCATGTAAATCATTTTTTCGTGAAAAATATGAATACTTAAAAAGTTTTCATTGTGGATGCTTTTAATGACTTGATGGAATTGTTTTGTTGTGTGTTTTAATTATGTATGGATTTTATAATTGATTTCAAACTTTTGAACTGCTTAGAAGCTCTTTCAGCATGTTAGCAGTATATAAATAAGCATATAGCGGCCGCAAAATAAAGAGACTCCCAACACCTTACTCCATGCTTTCTGGGCAAGTAGAGTCCTGCAAAAGCTCGTCTTGAAAGAATGGAGCCCATGTACTAACCCAAAAGGATGATAAATCTGTTTTCCTGCAGATGGTGTTGGGCTATGGCTTTCATCATCTCTCCCCATTGGACTTGCCGGCTAACGGGGTCGATGGATATTGCATTCCATCAACATCTGTAGGGCCATAAGTTCCCTGTCAATGTAATAGGATGACCCAAAGAGGTCTTCAAAGACCATCCATCCTGATGCCCTCAGGGGTGAAAAGGGAAAGTTGCTTCTCAGGTACCCAGCTGCTACACAGTGCTAGAAACTCAGGTATATAAGCTAGGTCCCAAATGGCTCCTTAAACCAAGGCTACAGTTGCCAAAATGGAATGTCTAGTTGCCATTTTGGGGCAGGTAAAGGTAAAGGGACCCCTGACCATTAGGTCCAGTCGCGGACTACTCTGGGGTTGCGGCTCTCATCTCGCTCTATTGGCCGAGGGAGCTGGCATAATTCCTCCAGATTATGGTGGATTCTGAGTCCCATCAGCCTCAGCCTGTATGCCCATGGGCTAGGAAGATGGGATTTGTAGTCCAAGAGGTCACCAGGTTGGGAAAGACTAGCCTTGGAGAGTCCTAAACCATGAGCCTGTGATAATACCTGATCAGAAATCCCAGGATTCTTTCGAGTGTCGGGGTGGTGGGCATTCCTATTAGTGGTATAAAGGTAAAGGGACCCCTGACCATTACCGATAGGTCCAGTTGTGATCGACTCTGGGGAGCAGCACTCATCTTGTGTTATTGGCCGAGGGAGCCGGCGTACAGCTTCCAGGTCATGTGGCCAGCATGACAAAGCCGCTTCTGGCGAACCAGAGCAGCACACGGAAACGCTGTTTACCTTTCCGCTGTAGCGGTACCTATTTATCTACTTGCACTTTGACGTGCTTTCGAACTGCTACGTTGGCAGGAGCTGGGACCGAGCAACGGGAGCTCACCCCGTCACGGGGATTCGAACTGCCGACCTTCTGATCAGCAGGCCCTAGGCTCTGTGGTTTAACCCACAGCGCCACCCGCGTACCCTAATTAGTGATATAAAACAGTTTTAATTCAACTCAACAGAGTTTATTTTGTATTGGCTGTGGGCCCTAACCTTAAGAAACTGAGCAACACTCAGCTCCTTCATTGCAGATAAAAACAACAACCCTTAAAGACATTAGCACCAATTAAGGCACCAGAGACAGTGAACAATCATCACACAGGTCAGCCGACAATCATTACGCAGTCCTAGTCTACAATCACTTGTACGAGTATTAGAGGTTAAATGTTGTCACGTTTTCCCAAAAGCCATCCATTGACTTGGTGAAAGCGTTATTTGAGTTTGCTAATAAATAGATACACACTTGTAGTCTAGATAAGCCCTGGAGCTGCATGGAGCCTAAAATACAATATTAAGAATCCAGTTGGCTTGGCGGAGGGAGGGAGAATGTCTGCTGTGAATGAGGAATATAATTAAACCTATTTTAGATATCTATATAAATACCTGTGGGAGGGTTGAAAGGACTTTGGAAAAAAATAATGAAAGCATTTCACGATCTTGGGATATTTGAGAGAGAGAGAGAGGAAAATGGGCATTTCTCTCATTTTTGCAGCATAAATGATTTAGCATTTTTCTAGGCACCCCCAAGGCGAAGGAACTGATACTTCATTTTGTACTGTGGGGTCTTCATAGGAAAAGGATCATCCCTTGCCTTGTGTTTCTCTTGGACAATTCTCAGAATTACTCTGAGCACCTTCTGCTGTGCAAGTCCTTATGGGAATCATAGAATCGTAGAATTTTAAGAGTCGAAAGGGACCCTGAGGACCATCGCCTCTGCAATGCAGGAATATACAGCTGTCTCAGATGGGGATCGAACCTGCAACCTTGGCGTTATCAACACCATGTTCTAACCACCTGAGCTAACAAGTGAATGATTAAAGCCCTCCCCCAAAGTGTGTAGGGCAGGAGGAAGAAGAAGAGTTTGGATTTGATATCCCGCTTTATCACTACCCGAAGGAGTCTCAAAGTGGCTAACATTCTCCTTTCCCTTCCTCCCCCCACAACAAACACTCTGTGAGTTGAGTGGGGCTGAGAGACTTCAGAGAAGTGTGACTAGCCCAAGGTCACCCAGCGAACCCGGTCCCCCAGATTATGAGTCTACCGCTCTTAACCACTACACCACACTGGCTCTACACGCAGGCCATACATATCCGTACCAACATGGAAAGCAGTATTGCACCACTTCAAATGTGTATTGCTTCCCTCCTCCCAAAGAATCCTGGGAACTGTATGGCGCTGGGGGTTACTAGCAGACCCCTGTTCCCCTCACAGATCTACAATTCCCAGGCTGGTTTAACAATCAGCCCCCTCTCCCCAGGGAACTCTTGGGATCGTAGTTTTGTCATTTCCCGCATTTTATGCATCCGGGAGCAAATATGATCATACCAATCTCCCATTGGACTCTCTTGTTTCATAGCGTCATAGAGTTTGAAGGGGTTTGGGGGTCATCCATTTCACCCTCTGCTCAGTGCATGAAACTGCAATATGGGATGAGACTGCAGTATACATTACAGACAGCCCCACAGCCTTTGCTTACCCCCCCCCCCGCAAAGGAGAACCCATCTCCTGTCCTGCAGACAAACTAGCGCAGGCATAGGCAACCTTGGCTCTCCAGATGTTTTGGAACTACAACTCCCATGTTCCCTGACCATTGGCCCTGTTAGCTAGGGATCATGGGAGTTGTAGTTCCAAAACATCTGGAGAGCCAAGGTTGCCTATGCCTGAACTAGCGCTTGCCATTAGAAATTTTCTGCCACGGTTTTGGATGCCACAGGGGGCATTTACATGCGGACAAAGCAGGGGTGCCATTTAGTGTGTGCGATGCATGTATACGAGTGCAGTTTCAACCTCTCCATTTGGGAATGAAGGAAGCAGCAAGAAAGAAGGGGAAGAAGCCAGGAGAGAGGTCATTAAGTAGTTCACCAAGACCCTCAGCCATTTTCAAGTGGTCCAGGAGGAGAAAAGGTTTGGGGAACCACTGAGATAGATAATAGATCAGGCATCCCCAAACTTCGGCCCTCCAGATGTTTTGGACTACAATTCCCATCATCCCTGACCACTGGTCCTGTTAGCTAGGGATCGTGGGAGTTGTAGGCCAAAACATCTGGAGGGCCGCAGTTTGGGGATGCCTGTAATAGATGATTATTCCTCAGGAGCAGCCAAAGATCTCTTACCAGTTTGTTGGTAGTAGATGCCGAGGAACTGTTTATTCTCGGCGCTGGCCAGAGTTACAAATCCAGTTACCATTGACCTGTGTTGATGATGTGATTGTGGTTGTGATAGAGTATCCAAAAGGGAAAGATTTATAGCTAACCCTTCTTTCCATAAGGCAGCTTTGTGACTTTTACATCTTTTCCCCGCCTCCCAAGGGAGCTCATTGAGTTTCCACCATTTTATCTTCCACAACAGCCTTGCAAAGGAGGTTAGGCTAAGATTGGGTGTTCGGCCCAAGGATTGTGGCTGGAGCAGAAATTAGAAATGGGCAGCTCTCAGTGTGTGTTTATTGGCACTCTCAGTGGGTGGGCCCCTTTTGGGAGTGGTTCCCTAGGCGAGGTGGATGGGAGGTTGCCTGTTCTGGATGAGGTCACGCTTCCTTTGAAGGAGTAGGAATGCAGCTTGGGTGTCCTTGTAGAGCCGCTGCTGTTGCTTGAGGCTCAGGTGACCTCAGTGGTGTCGAGTGCCTTCCATCGGCTTTGGCTGGTGGCTCAGCTGCGCCCCTATCTGAACAGGGAGAGCCTGTTCTTCTTTCGCCTATGCTTTGGTAATCGCTAGGTTCCATTACTGCAACCTGTTAAACATAGGGCTGCCTCTGAAGATGGTTAGGAAATGTCAACCGGCGCAGAATTTGGCAGCTCGCTTACTCACTGGGGCAAGATGGTTTGAGCTTATTACAAAGGAACCTCGGTTTTCAAACGTCTCCGTTGACAAACGTTTCGGCTTTCGAATGCCAAAAACCTGGAAGTAACAGCTTCGGTTTCCGAATGTTTTTCGGAAGCCAAACGTGCCACGCGGCTTCCGTTTTGAGTTTCCCTATTGTATTGAGGCTTCCGCTTTCAGTTTTCGGTTTTCGAACGTTTCAGAAGTCGAACGGTCTTCCGGAACAGATTACGTTCGAAAACCGAGGCTCCACTGTACATCAATCCTGGCCTGACTTCACTGGCTGCCGATTAGTTTCTGGACCCGATTCAAAGTGCTGGTTTTGAACTAGGTAAAAGGTAAAGGGGCCCCTGACCATCAGGTCCAGTCGTGTCCGACTCTGGGGTTGCGGTGCTCATCTCGCTCTATAGGCCGAGGGAGCCGGCGTTTGTCCGCAGACAGCTTCCGGGTCATGTGCCCAGCATGACAAAGCTGCTTCTGGCGAACCAGAGCAGCGCATGGAAACGCCGTTTACCTTCCCGCCGGAGCGGTCCCTATTTATCTACTTGCATTTTGACATGCTTTCGAACTGCTAGGTTGGCAGGAGCTGGGACCGAGCAACGGGAGCTCACCCCGTCGCAGGGATTCGAACCGCTGACCTTCTGATCAGCAAGCCCTAGACTCTGTGGTTTAACCCACAGCGCCACCTGGGTCCCTATAAAGCCATAAACAGCTTAGGACCGTCATACCTCAAGGACCGCCTCTCCCCATAGGAAGCGACCCAGACCTTGTGAACATCATCAAAGGCCCTTCTTTGTGTGTCCATGAAAGGTCTGGAGGGGGTGGCAACATGAGAACAGGCCTTTTCTGCCGTGGCCCCCCATTTGTGGAATGCTCTCTCTCCAGAGAGGCTCGCCTGGCACCTTCATCACATATCTTTAGGTGCCAGGCAAAACCGTCTTTGTTGGAGGTTTATAACATGGTCAGAGGGCCATCTGTCGGGGTTGCTTTAGTTGCGATTCTTGTGTGGTAAGGTGTTGCGCTAAATGACTCTTGGGGGTCCCTGTCCAACTCTACAGTTCTACGACTCTGTCAGAGGTCTTTTTTGAAGCAGACAAATCTTCTGCACGTGCTTGACGGCTGAGCTATATATCCCTCGAATGAGAATAATTCCCACTCTCGCAAAGGCTTCCTAGGTAGCGACTGGTCCATCTCACACTCAGCTGCTTGCCTCTGAATTGCTCCTTGCGACGGCTGGTCTCTGTCTGTTTGGCTTCCAGCTCAGTGTGGCTCCCCATCTCGGCGCTGGAACAGCACACGCAAAAGCAGGGCAGGGCGGTGGGGAGTGAGGCAGACGGATGGCTAGACTTTGAATGAGCAGCATTAGAAGCAGATGACGCCTCGCGGACACCCACAACTACCTTGGTTTAACTTTAATCTGATTTAGTTAAACCGCCAGAAAGCTGTGTGTGCCGGCGCAATCCCTTTAGTAGCGGGGAGGGGACTCGCGTCGCTTTTGCCAGCATTGGTTGAGATTAAAAACTGATACAGCAACAAGGTTATAAATCCGATTACGGCACGCTCGGGCCGGATACGCCTGGCTGGAAGGCCTCTTTTTCTTTTGAAAGCTCTTCAGCTCGTCAACTTTCTGCTTGCAGGCGAGTCGGCGGAGCAGTGCAGTGAGTTTATGAGCTGAACATATAAAGACCCTCACTATTTTCCAGGGACAGCCCCAGATTTACTGATTTGATTTCTGATTTGGTCCCGGATTGTCCCGCTTTCCCTTAGGGTGTCCCTATTTTCACCTGAGAAATGTTGGAGGGTATGGTAGGACATCCTTATTTTTATTGGAGAAAGTCGGAGGGTATGGAGTTATGTGACCTCCGAGGCAATGAGATAAAATAACTATACAGGCAGCCCTGCTTAGGGAAGGTTTTAATGTATGATGTTTTATCATGTTTTTGGAGTTCTGTTGGGAGCCACCCAGAGTGGCTGGGGGAACCCAGCCTGATGGGTGAGATATAAATTATTATTATTATTATTATTACTACTACTACTGGGGAGAAAGATTGTTTTCTGCTGCTCCAGAGAAGCGGACACGGAGCAATGGATTCAAACTACAAGAAAGAAGATTCCACCTAAACATTAGGCAGAACTTCCTGACAGTAAGAGCTGTTCGGCAGTGGAATTTGCTACCAAGGAGTGTGGTGGAGTCTCCTTCTTTGGAGGTCTTTAAGCAGAGGCTTGACAGGCATATGTCAAGAATGCTTTGATGGTGTTTCCTGCTTGGCAGGGGGTTGGACTGGATGGCCCTTGTGGTCTCTTCCAACTCTATGATTCTATGATTCTACTACTACTACCACTACTACTTTAGCAGACATCTGAAGGCAGCCCTGTATAAGGAAGGTGTTTTTTTAAAAAAGTTTAATGTTTTATTATGTTTTTATAAATGTTGGAAGCGACTCAGAGTACCCACCCAGTCAAATGGGTGACATAATAATAATAATAATAATAATAATAATAATAATAATAATAGGACATCCATATTTTCTTTTATTCTTTTTTCTGTAGCAGTTTTCTAAAATTTTAATACATACATATTTTAATTACCTTTATCTGTCTTATTAGCCCTGGACTTCCCACCCCATCCCTCCGGCTTCCCAATTCCTCCTTGTTACGCTGCATATCCTCTATCTCTATTTTAATTAATTTCATCAGAAAAATGTTGGAGGGTTATGCGTATATAGGCTGCAGTTTGCACATGTGTGCTTGGCACCATACGGAACATGGACACAATGTGGGCCATGAGCAAAAGGCTCCTTAGTTACAGTGCACAGACCACAGGGCTCAGCATGCCTGTTTTGTTTGGAGGATTTGCCCCAAGAGACCTTTTTCCCCCTGTGGTAAAAGTACGTCATGCCACATTGACATTTGCCCATCAAGCTTGTTGCTGTCTGCACTGACTGGCAGCAGCTTTCCAGGGATGCAGACCCTTGGATCTTGAGAGCTTGTGCATGCAAAGTTCTGATTCCTCAGATCTGTTCAGCGCTCCTGTGAAAAAGCAGACAAGGGGCAAAATATTATGGCCCTGGATACAGAATTTAGGATTCTGAGGATCTTGATTTTAATTGTTTCGGACATTTCTGGACCTCGTGATTTGCAAATATATGCTTGAATGTAAGATGAAATCTCAAAAGACAAGAGAGGCGCTTGAATGAAAACGGCACGGCAGTGACTCCTTAGTCTTCCCCACATCCCACAGCAAAATCAGCACATGTTAGGCGCATTTTAGTGCAATGTCCAAACCCTAAACTGTGCTTAATCTTAATTGTGCCTAATTTCTCAAGTGTCACTGTGGTGCAGTGGTTTAGAGCGTCAGAGTAGGACTCGGAAAACCCAGGTTCAGATCCCGATTCAGCCATGAAGCTCAGTGGGTGACCTTGGGCCAGTCACTGCCTTTCAGCCTACCTCTAAGGGTTGTTGTGAGGATAGAATGGGGCGAGTCAGAGTCGCATGTGCCCTTCATGGAGAAAAGGTGGGCTATAAATGTAAACCATGGTTTGTTTAAACAAGCTAGCTTTATAACCTATGGTTTGCAGTTAGCTTGCTTCAAACAAGATTACCCATAGTTTGTTGTTTTTGGACCTGCGGTTTGAGGAGGGGAAAGTGAACGTTTTCAAAATACCTGCTTCCAGTCGAACCAGAAGAGGAGTGGGAAGCCTGCAGGGAAGACATTCTCATTTCTGTTTTGATAAACCGTGGTTATTATGTCTGAAATCCGCCACTATGTGTGTTTAAGCAGACAGCAGAGGCACAGGGCAGTGCTCAGGCATTCTGTGTGTGCATGCACACGATTCTTAAAGGGAAAATAATTATTTTTTCACATCAGGCTTAGTTGAGAGTCTAGTCGGCAGTCGGTCCCCCCCGTGGAACACCTTCCCATCTGTTATCAAGGAAAGAAGTGATTGTATGGCAATATCCCTCCTTCCCGTGTAATAAAGGCACAAGACGCAGTAAATGAGTTTAATTGGGTGGTTAAGGCCACAACTTTATTGATTACGAACGTTGAGCGGAATTGGCTTAGGCGTTGGAACCTATCAGACTATATCCGACTCCAACCCGTGTGTTGGAGCCCGTGAGAAGTTGACCACCAGTGAGGAGCCCAGTGGTGTACATCTACCGGAACTCCTCCTGTGGCCACCGAAGGGGCGTGCCCTACGGCCCTGGCATCTAGAGGCTCAGGATCAAGCCCCGCCCCCGGAATCCTTTAACGGAATTACTTCTCCAAATTTGGGCAGTTGCTGACGTAACCTGCCCCTCCCCATCTCATTGTTATGCAAATTTCCAACGCCTAACCTAAGTTGTGACGGATTGCTATGAGGTAGGCGAAAAACCCATTGCGGCTAACCCCCAATGGGAAAAATCCTACCAGGCCCCCTGGCCAACCAGGGCGACCAACTGACGTCCATAGCAGCGTCCCCTACCTAAGGGGTGGGCGGGTGGGTGAATCGTTCGCTCCGGCGAACAAGGGTAAAAGAGGCTGGAGTTCCCGTCTGCAGGGGGCTTTAAACTCAAAGCCCCGCCCCCGGCCTCCTGATTGGGCGATCCGGGTGTGATGCAGGCGGGAACCGTCCATTGCGCAGGGGCTGAGCTAGCATCCCCTGCACAATGGTTCAGTCGGGAAGCCCACAACCCCACCTCCGGAGCAGGCGCGGAAGTGGCTGTATCTGACTTTGAGAAGACATTTGAAGGCAGCCCTGTATAGGGAAGTTTTTAATGTTTGATGTTTTACTGTGGTTTTCATAATTTGTTGGAAGCTTCCCAGAATAGCTGAGGCAACCCAGTCAGATGGGCTGCATATTAATATTAGTAAATTGTTATTATAAGAACTGAGTCAATCTAATAGTCTTGCTTTAAAATTTCCGACAGCAGCCATTTCTCAGTGCTAGAAAATGTTCAGAGACCAACGATCGGACCAGAGACCTTGGTGCTCCTGAGGTATCACCTCACCCCTTCAATCTCTAAATTAGGCCTTTAGGAAGCCCACTGTTCCACTGTAACATAATCATATCAAAAACATCATTTATAAGAATTGGTCTTTAGCAGATGCTGCTGCCATGCTTCCCCTCACTGCCAAGGAGGCTGAGAGCTCTTAAACCAGCATAGCATTATTAGTTGGCATTATTAGTATTACAGTATTATTGCCGTTCGGAAATTGTCACACTATATCGGTTTAAGAGGACGCCGGGTACAGTTTCAGCTGTGAAGCTCAGAAGCTCTGCAAGATGTGAAGAAGGAAGGTGATTGATGGGCAAATTTGCCAAGAATTGATCTTTGATATTCAAGTGACCAGTATAATGGGAATGTACAACCTTTAAACATTTTTAATATCATTAGTCCACCTGTGTGCAAAACTTATCCACATGTAAGAGCTCTTCGTATGGTGCACCCATCTTTTTTTTTGGGGGGGAGGGGAAGAGCTCAGATCACACATGCAGAGCTTGCGTTTATGTATGCTGCACATGCGTAAGCCTGTGTGCGCAGAGGCCGCAATATATGGAGATCAGCAAACGGGGCAACAGTATTCGGTTGGGTGGAGCTTTTCTGTGGCATGGAGCTGAACGTCGTCACCTTTACATTGTACCTCTCTCCTTTTTATCCTGCCTTTCCATCAAGGAGTGACGTGTGGGGTTCCTGCCATTTAACCTTACAACAAGCCTGTGAAGTAGGTTAGAGAGGGGAGGAGGAGGAGGAGGAGGAGGAGGAGGAGGAGGAGGAGGAGGAGGAGGAGGAGGAGGAGGAGGAGGAGAGAAAGAGAGTGTCTGGATCAAGGTCACCTAGTAAAGTTTTGTGGCTGACTGGAGATCTGAACCTGTTTCCCTAGGATGGGCCCAATACACTGGTTCTCTTAATTTCTATAGTTCAAGGGGAATTTTTCCAGGTGTTTTGGACTACGACTCCCATCTTTCCTTACCACTGGCCATGCTGCCTGAATCTCTTGAGAGTTGGACACCTGGAGAACATCTAGTTGGTCTCCTTTCTTGAAGCCAGCCCAGGGCATGCTGCTGTCTGTTTCCTCTTCCTCGGTCCCAGTGTTGTCCTTGTGGAACTCAGCAGGGAGGAGGAGGAGGAGGAGGAGAGGAGGAGGAGGACCAAACTAGAATTAGCCAACCTGTCATTGACTCTGACTCTGCCTGTCATTAGTTCTGGCTCCACTCACTGTTGATCTCCCTAACTTCCACCCTGCCAGTCCCCTATGGGTGGCTGCCACCATTATGTTTAACTCCGGAGCCCAGATTTCACGTCCTTCAAACCCCTGCCGGATATCCTTGGGTGGCACGTCAGCCGCGGTTCTGTGTGTTTCTCTTTAGGGACTTCCTGGAGGGACTTCAGTTGGTTCTGTGACGAGGTAGCTGGCAAACACATTCTTTTGAAAGTTCTCAGTTTCAAAACCACATGTCACATGGTTTGTCAAGGCGGCCATTGCGAAATCAGTGCCAGGTGTGTTTGCCAGCCATCATTTGCAGGTCTAGCTCTAGGTCTGAGGGGGTTTTTTGTTTTGCTTTTTGTTTTGGCAAAGGGGGTCTCATACTCAACCAGTGTCAGAGAGCTATCAGGTGAGCGCAGGTCATCCACAGGGCTGGAAAGAACGTGAGGCACAAAAAGCAACCAGCTTTTATTCACAGAGAGCAACAGCACAGCAGAGTTCCTCTGGCTCGTCTCAGATGACTTCTAGAAGACATTTGAAGGCAGCCCTGAGTTAGGGAAGTTTTTAATGTTTGATGTTTGATCGCTTTTTTATTATTAATAATATTCAGTTGGGAGCTGCCCAGAGTGGCTGGGGAAACCCAGCCAGATGGGCGGGGTATAAATAAATCATCATCATCATCATCTAGCCGGACCCATTGCTGAAACTGATCACTGGCCCCACTTTCCATACCTGCCAAGTTGCTGTCGGAGAAATAAGGGACCGGGCCGGAAGTAGCAGACCGGAAGTAGCGCTGCCGCCATTTTGGAACTGGGCGGAGCATGCTCAGAAGTGACTTTTGATGCTGCTTTGCCCAGTTCCAAAATGGCCACCACGCCAGAAGTCGCACTGCAGCCATTTTGGAACTGGGCAGAGCAGCATCAAATGTCGCTCCTGAGCATGCTCCGCCCAGTTCCAAAATGGCCCCCGTGCCAGAATAAACCGGGGGAAAACAAAAAAATCTGTTTTTTTCAGCTAGGAACAGCTGGAAAAACGGGGATTTCCCAGGGAATACGGGAGACTTGGCAGCTATGCCCACTTTCCCCCTCTAGCCTCCCACTCTGTATCCCTCCCAAGCAGAAGGAGGCTGCATCGATGGGGGGTGGGCTCCTCCTCTGGGCCTGTCTGGCCCGTTGCTTAGCAATATGCAGGACTCTCCCCAAGCGGGTAGTCAGAGGAGGAAGAGAGCCATCTGGACTGGGACTATCCAAATGGTGGGCAGCAGGGGCAATTTCTGAATCCTCTCCGATTCTGTGCTGGCACTAAGCCTCTGTCCTGGAAGGGCCTCCTTCTTCCAATCCCTCCTTGATCGCTGAAACCTCCTGCTTCTCGTCCCTTCCACAGACTGCTGTCCAGTGTCCCACCATCATGATCCGGGCTCTAAGTCATCTTCTGTGTCCTCCCTGGGGGGCTCTACTACTCTTCCTCATCCAGCCAGTCGCTGACAACCAGTGCGTCTTGGCAGTGGGAAGCAGCAGTAGGTAACAGTCTCCTGAGCAGCAACAGGTTGTGGGGACCATCCTTTAAATTTCCCACAATGCTACAGAGTGCTGCATTGTGGGAAACTCACGGGAGCCAAGGCGCTGCTTAGTGTGTCCTATATATATATGGGTTCCAGGCAAGAATGCCTGCTGCCGACCCACCGGCGCTGATTGTCTGGCATATTCGCGCAGAAATGAAAACGGAAGGCCGATTAATGATGTGCGACTTAAGACATTCGGCTCAACCGTACCCTCCCAAATATCATACGGCTTGCGGTGCTGAATGAGTGGCCTGTTCTCACCGTCAATATCTTGTCACTGCAAAGGCTGCTGGCAAATTGCACATTTGACCTCCCCGACTCATCTGCCCAGCAGGTACGTCCATGCCGAGGAATTTTCATCAGCTCTTCACAAGCCCGTGAATGAGGTTTTGCATAAATGCCAGCCCATTAGAATCTTCCTGAGCCATCGCCCCACTTACAAATTCAGACACACAGTTCATCTCTCTCTCACACACAAGCTCCTCTCTCCATTCTCTCTTTCTCTCACTTTCGCTGCTTGCGCACACACCTCATTCTATGATCACATACCTCTGCAAATCCTTCTTTCCCATATATATGCAGACCCTCCAAGTGCCCCCCTTTTCCAGAAGATTTACAGAAGCCATCCCAGTTTCTGATTTGATCCCAGAATGTCTTGCTTTTCCTTCGGATGTCTCTATTTTTATCAAAAAAATATTGGAGGGTATTGAGTTATCCGACCCCAGTGCTGTCTGAATTCAGCCCTCTATAGGAAAGTGTTTTTTTAATTTAATGTTTAATGTTTTATTATGTTTTCATATACTATGTTGGAAGCTACCCAGAGTGGCTGGGGCAACCCAGTCAGAGGCTGGAGTATAAATATAATAAATATAATAATAATAATAATAATAATAATAATAATAGAATAGGATGTTCCTGTTTTTATTAGAGAAATGTTAAAGGGTTTGTACGTGCCATTTCCTTGCTTCTCCTACCTGACAGCCAAACTAGACGAGATGGCATTAATAATAATAATAATAATTTTATTATTTATACCCCACCCATCTGGCTGGGTTTCCCCAGCCACTTTGGGTGGCTCCCAATACAACACTAAAAACACGATAAAACATCAAACATTAAAAACTTCCCAAAACAGGGCTGCTTTCAGATGTCTTCTAAAAGTCAGATAGTTGTCTATTTCCTTGACATCTGATGGGAGGGCATTCCACAGGGTGGGTGCCACTACCGGGAAGGCCCTGTGCCTGGTTCCCTGTAACTTGGCTTCTCGCAGTGAGGGAATCGCCAGAAGGCCCTCGGAGCTGGACCTCAGTGTCCAGGCTGAACGATGGGGGTGGAGACGCTCTTTCAGGTA